>NW_006921764.1:1096120-1108790 GCF_000298275.1 Orycteropus afer afer | reverse complement strand
GTATAGATATAGTTAAAGATATAATTTCATTTTTTGCTGTTGCTGAAAATACACACAGCAAAATATATACCAATTCAACAGTTTCTACACATACCATTTAGTGACACTGATTACACTCTTTGAGTTGTGCATCCATTCTCACTCTACTTTTCTGAGTTGCTCCTCCCTGTTAACATATATTCATTGTACTCTAATGTCCCTATCTAATCTTTCAGGTTACTGTTATCAATTTGATCCCATATAGATAATTCTTGAAAGAACATAATGCTCAAGGCAGACATACTTTACTAGTTAAGCTAAACTACTCTGGTTTTTAAATGACTTCAGGGGGTATTTTTAATTTAAAGTTTAAAGATTATCTCAAGGCAATAGTTTCAGGGGTTCCTGCAAGCTTCATGTCTCCAGGAAGTCTGGAGTCTATGAGAATTTGAAATTCTGTTCTGCATTTCCCCTTTTTATCAGGATTCTACTATGGAATATTTGATTTAAAAGAAAAAAAATGTTCAATAATGGTAGATGGATATGTTCTTGTTCTTCTGGTCTCATGACAAAAGAGGCAATTCCTTATGTAGGCAGTTAGTCACACATTCCACATCCTACTCTGATTCCTGACTCTTCTTCTTCTGTTGTTTCAGGTGAATAGAGACCAATTGTTGTGCCTTGGCCATTTGCAAGCTTTTAAGGCCCAAGGCATAAAGCAAGGAACTAAGAGGTAGAACAGAAGCACTAAATATGTTATTAGGCCAATTAACTGGGATGTCCCATGAAACTATGATCCTAAACCTCCAAACCAAGAACCAAATCCCATGAGGTTTTTGGCTGTACATAAGCAGCCTCAGCAGCTACTTTTTTTTTCCTTCACTGTTGTAAATATATCAAACACATAATTTTGCCAATTCAACCTTGTACAGGTGTACAACTTATTGACAGCAATTATAATAATCAGTTGTACAACTCTACTCTTAATCAAAGTGATATGTCCATCATTGTTAACCCCCTTCTGCCTCCTTCCTCCCCTGGTAATCACACTAATAAACTTTTGTCTATACATTTGTCTTTTATTATCTTTTTATGTAAGTGAAGTCATATAATATTTGTCGTTTTGTGATTAACTTATTTCACTGAGTGCACTGTCTTCCAATTCCATCCACATTGTAGTATGCATCAAGACTTCATTTCTTCTACTGTCTGAGTAGCATTCCATTGTATGTATGTACCACCTTTTGTTTATCCATTCATCTGTTGATGGGCATTTATGTGCCTTCCACCTTTTGACTATTGTGAATAGTGCTGCAATGGACACTGGTGCACAAGTCTCCAAGGCTGTGATCTTTACTGAATCGTACTGCCACATCTTTTTCCCATGGAGCAGCTGGTGAATTCAAACCACTGACCTTTCAGTTAGCAGCCTAGTGCTTAACCACTATACCTTTCAAAAAGGACAGAGAAGATTGCAAAAAGGGCAAGGAGGCCACATGTTCTGACCTCCTCTAATCCCACAAGAGGAAGACCGAATTACCAGCAGTAACCCAAGGCCTATTCCTACAAGGCCAGACATGCTGCCTCCCTCCAGCCCTTTCACCAACCGTTCCTCCCAAACACCCACCACCTCTCTCCTGGGTTTAATAATTCGCTGCAGTGGCCACACAGAGCTCACAGATTATGGGGTTTATTAGGGAAGCACCACAGGCTACAATTCAAGTTCAGGAAAAATGCCCAGTCTCTCTCCCAGCCCATTGTCTCTCAGCCAAGTCTCTCACAGTCTCTCCTCTGGCAGTGCATGTCCCTCGGTATCTTACGCAGCAGCACGTGTCTCTTGTGTCTCTTTCCGAACAGCACGTGTCTCTTTCAGCAGCACGTCTTCCTCAACCAGCAGTCAGAGAGAGTTCTGCCTCTAGGAGGCCTCCTTTTGAGCCCGGCAGGGTGGTCAAACTAGCCAATCATAGCATCAGAAGAACTCTAAGCACTTGAGAGAGTGGGCACCTCCCAGAACATTGTTTTGTGCCACTCCCAGCAGAAATACTCCAGGTGGACAACTTCAGCAATCAGGAGCTCCTCAGTTGCTCATAGAAAATCCCACCTTGGAGTTTATAAAGACTTATGGGTAGAAAAGCCACACTAAGTAATTTACTACACCATAAGTTGAATTCTTCACTATGGAGATAAAGCATTTGAGAATTGTAGATGCTCTTTCTGGTTTGTATTGATATTTATATCAATTTCAACAGAACATTTGACATGCAAAACATGCTAGCATAGAGTGTAATAGGATATAGTACAATGTGATAGTTTATAATAGCAGTTCTCTGAGTATGGTTTGGAGATCACCAGGGTCCCTAGTATATGGTACAAATTGTTAACATACTAGACTGCTGACCTAAAGGTTGGCAGTTTCAGTCCACCCATAGATGCCTCAGAAGAAAGGCCTGGCAATCTACTTCCAAAAAATCACCTATTGAAAATGTTATGGAGCATAGTCCTACTCTGACACTTGTGGAATTGACATCAGTCAGAACTGACTCAATGGCAACTGTTACTGGGAGAGGTCTCCAAAACCCTTTCAGGGAGTCTATATTTCAAAGTACTTTTACAATTATACTATGATGGATGCTATTTTTCTTTTTTAGTTGCATCCCCTTTTGAGTGTACAGTGGAGTTTTCCAGAAGCTACCTAATATATGATGTTATCACTCTAATGACTAATGGAATGATTCCTTGTGTATTCTTGTACTTTAAATTTTTTCAGTTGTAATTTCTAATACAATAAATACCAACATAATGACACACACAATTTTTTGGGGGGATGAGTTATTCAATAATATAAAGCAGTCCTGAGACCAAAATATTTGAGAATTGCTGGTTTAAAATCAGTTATTTGGAGTCAAATAGACATAGGTTTAACTCTTCACTTCATTGACTTCTCAGTTATTTATCCTTCTTAAGGCTTAGTGTCCTGGCATAATAATGACATTTACCTCATGGGACTCTGAGGATTAAATGAGAAAATATGTGCAAAGAACATAGCTCAGTGCTGAGCACACAGTAAAGTCTTAATAGGTGGTTTATTATCGTTGTAAAGGCACTTTTGGAAGCCAGGTATCCTATACAACCTACCATCCATCCTCCAAGGAAAGCAGAGGAGAGAAGATGAGAAGGAAAGGCTTTCATTTTTCTCCCTTGAAATCAATGAGAAATTGACAATTCTGATGCTTCTGACTTGTGGAGGACATGGGTTCATTAATTCAAACTTGCCTTTAGAGCCTCTTTGTGTGTAAATCAGGACATGAAACAGATGATCCCCCTCAACTTCTGGTGGTTAGAACTAGAAAGGTCATTAATTTTATACACAGGGACCAAAGGGGCTCTATGCTCTTACCAATGGCCTTTAGAGAGACACATCCCTGCACTGACAACAATCCCATATGGAGGGTATCAAGGGGCACACTCTTTCCTTTCTTAGGAAAAGCTGGTCCCTGAGGACTGCTGCATTCAAAGTGGCAGCACTAATGAAAACATATACAAATCACAATGGTAATAAAATTTACTTTTTTCTAAACCTCCCAATTAACACTTTCATATGCATAGATCTACAACATCAGAACTAGAATAGATCTTGGTGATTGTCTAACTTAAGTCTCTAAGATAGAGAGGAAGAAAATGGAACCAAGAAAATTCATGTGACTTTCCTAAGATTGGGAGCTCTGGTATCATAGTGCCTAAGACATTTGACTCTTAACCAGAAGGCTGGCAGTTCAAACCCACCACCCACTCCTCAGAAGGAAAATTGGGCAATCTATTTCCAGAGACACCACCTCGGAAACCCAAGGAAGGGTTGCTATGAGTCACAATCAATTCGATGGCAGTGAGTTTGCTTTGGTTTTGTTGCCAAAGATTATACAAATAATGTAAGAACTAATAATAGATAATTGGATGACATGTACACAGTAGATAATATTTATTAACCCCAATTTGCAGATGAAATAATTTATGTTTAGTGAGGTTTACCTATTTCTCCAGGATTACCTATTAAGTAGACCAACCAGGGAACAAGTCCATGTCATCTGATGAGACTTCAATACTTTATCTACAGAAAAATATATTATATTTTTGGAAGCCCCCCACTTCTCAGAAAAAAAAAATCTATAAGGAATAATGATTCAGGAAACACTGGTAATAGAACATCTACCCTTCCCCTTCCTTCTCCATCCAACATATTATTCCTCCTATGTCCTTCCATGGTTCTATGCTGTCTCAAGAGTTCTTGGAGTGTTCTTGAGTAGTAACTTGAGTATCAGGAAAAATAAGTACATTTGTGGGAGATACATGTACCAATGAACATCTGGTCTTTTTCAGGAAAAGTTGATAACTGTGATACAAGAAGCACCAAAAGCCATTTTGCTTAGAATTTTTTCCTCTACCATTTCACTGTTATAGTAGAAATCACTCCTAATTTCCATTCTTTCACCTTAGACTTTTGAAGGCCTCTAGTAAAATAAGAATGTCATTTTGGCAGGGTGATGCATTAATTTTATTATACATCAAAGTGGCTTTCATATTAGTAGAGATTAGTTCTATACTGATGTCAGGAAGGAATAGGTAACTATAGAAAGAGCTATAATGGTGGGCAAAAGATGGTCACTGTGTACTAAGGAGAGTTGCACTGTAGTTCTCTCCACTATGATCTATTTAGAGAAACACTCCTTTGCTCTCCAAAATTATCAAAGTTGGCTTGACTATGTTCATTTCCACAAATCTTTTTACACAGCTCTTCCCAAGAGTACATATTCCTTTTTGTCACCAATCTTCCAGTCTTGTTGCTCCCAGGTCATTAAACAACCAGCCAACTCTTATGCTGCCCAGAATTTAGTGTATACCCCAGTCACCTCTTCTCCATACCAGGTGTGTGACCAAATGTAGTATACTACTGGCATCTTTACCTACTGGGAGGGATCCAGGATCACCCCTGGGTGTCTGTCATACAGAAGAAATCTATTTTCAGCATGCACAAACATATCCTGCTGACACATTTGTGACCCATGCCCTAACTCCATAGCAGTAGGAATGATAGAGGTTTTGCTGAATCCCAACACTTGTGAGGCAGCTGGGAAACAGACAAGCATAAATCAATTTGAATGGGTACATAAGTCAGGTCTTATATAAATAGTATGTTGTTGTCACAAAATTATTTGACTACTGACTCCTATTTCAGGCAAGTTCATTTATATCTATTTGTTGTTAGTGGACATTGAGTCAATTCCAACTCATGACAATCCCATGTGCGCAGAGTAGAACTGTTCCATAGCATTTTTAGGGCTGGGAATTTTCAGAAGCAAATCACCAGGCCTGTCTTCCAAGGTGTCTCTGGGTGGGTTCAAATCACCAACCTTTTTCAACTAGTAGTCAAGCACCTAACTGTACCATCCAGGCACCCCTAATTCTGTAGAACACATTTTAGAATGCACTGCTAAAAGCATATTTCTGTTTTAAAGTACAAATAATACCCCTACTTTTCACATATTTGAGTTATGACAAACCACACCTACAACAGTTTTCTTTTTTTGGTACATCTTTTCATTAGTAATACGTTCTACATACTATGTTGCAGCAAGCAATATGCTGGTGCTATCATTCTCTGATGGTGACTTACAGATGTTCAGAGATTGGATTTATAAATACAATGATAATAAAAGGCAACAATAGTGAAAACAACAACAACAAAAAGATAGAGATATTCAACTTAGGTTAGAACCAATTTATGATAGCCTCATTGGAACAGAACCCTGTTGTAAGTTCAGGGACTACCTGACCTGAACAAGATGGAACTACATAGATGAATTAGCAAATATTTGTTGATATTGTTAAACACCTTCACTCTTATGTATAATCCCTAATTATGACACTTAGAGCTTGGAAGAAATATTCACGGACACTGAGCTTTGGTGGAATGACTTTCTCTGCCTCTAATAAACTATGTGGGTTTGAGGTATTTAATCCTCTGAGCTTCAGTTCCCTCATCTCTAAAGCATTGATGATAATGGCTAACTCAGAGGACTTTTGCTGTGGGCTTAATAAATGACAACCTTTATTATCATCATCATCATCATTACCAGTAAAGCAGATAACTAATCTATTAGTCAAGATAGGCTAAGTTATGTCCCAATAACAAATCAACTTCAAAATCCCATGGCATTACAAAACATACAAAACAAATGCTGGTTTTTCACTCATACTATATGCCTGTTGTGGGTTGATGAGGGCCACATTCAGGAACCCAGGATGACAGCCTCCCCATATGATAACCAAACATATGGAACATGTGACTCTCTCAGGCACCCCGGCAAGGGAAAGGGCTCTGGAGAGCCTTGCACAAGCAGTAACAATCTTTGGCCCAGAAATGACCTTAGCTCACAGCCTGTTGTTTGGAATTAGTCACACGGACTGACCTAAATGCATAGCTCTAGGTAATATGAAAGTTTCATGTATATATGTTGAATGAACAAATTAAAGAATTATCCAAAAAATAAAAGTTGATGTTTTTATAGTTTGTCATCGAGTTGGCTCCAACTCATGGCAACTTCATATGTAACAGAAGAAAATGGGCCATCTCCATGATTATGTTTGAGTCCATTGTTACAGCTATTAAATAGAAATACGGTTGTTGTTGTTTTTATGTGCCGTCGAGTCGGACCCGACTCATAGCAACCCCTTCTTGGGTTTCCGAGGCAGTATCACTACGGGAGTAGATTGCCCCATCTTCCTTCCGAGGAGTGGCTGGTGGGTTTGAACCACCAGCCTTCTGGTTAGCAGTCAAGTGTCTTAGCCACTATGCTACCAGAGCTCCCAAATAGAAATATTAGCAACTAACATACATAGCATGGTTTCTATGTGTCAATAACTGTGATTTATACGCATTTTTCTTTAATATCTAAAGGGACACAACTAGGCATAACGTTGGCTGTGGATATAGATGTAAATACACTTGTATATTATATGAACTTAGAACATTTCTCTCTTCCTTTGCAACATCAGCTTAGGGAGGATAAGTTGGGAGTCCTGAATCCTGCATTCAGTTTGCCTCATTTAAAACCTGTTCAGAGGAATTTGACAATGACATTAGGTGTCTCCATCAAGGCTTCATGGATCAGTTAATGTGAGCTCGCTTTCAAGTCCAAATCTAAAAGTCCAGGTGCATCTTAACTCTGAACCCTTTGAAGTTTACCCATCCTCATTTAATGTGATAATGTAATCTATGTGTTCAGAATCCATTTGAGGGGCAGTAAAGGGAAAATGGCACGCAAAAGAAAAGATGAACTGCTCTCAGGGGTGAAATCTATCTCGCGCATGCATTTATCTTGAGCAGACACCGTTGTTTAAACTAAAAATAATCATAGCCAGTTCTGCGACATTAACCTGCTTAGTTACTCCTGCATAAAACCAGGAATGGAAATGAGGGCAAAGGTTAGCAATGAGTATGAGGATTGTTTTATTTCTATGCTAACACTGTTTCATCTCGCCAGTAGGAAAACGGTGCCTATGTGTTAAAAGCTCACGTTGATTTCTCAAGTTATAATTAATACACTTGGACTGTTGTTACCTATAAAAGATTAGAATGCTGAATACTCTACTTACTTTAACAATGCAGCCAGATTACCACTTAATGCTCAGAAAAAAATTTCGTCATCACTGTAAGCTTGATGGTATTATTCACAAGGCGCCGCTTACCTATTTTATTTTCTTTGTTCTTCACCATATTATAAACAGATAAAAAGGTAAACATATTAATAGACTTTATATATTCTCCCTCCATCTAAAATGATGTCAATAATTACATGTATCATGGAAAAAGACAAAAGAAAATATAACTCTCTCAGCAAAAAAAAAAAAACGGGGGGGAGTGACTAAGCACTGAGGCTGGAGGAAAAATAAAAGGAAGCTAAGAAATAGAATTTACATAATGAGCAAGGAAAGAGGGTTAAAGCCTGTTTCTCTTCATATGCTGGCTCTTCTTCAGAATGCCTCAAGGATTAGAATAAACATTAGTCATATTCATACAAAATATGAAGAAAGCAGCCTTATGACATTCTTTCATTTTATTCCTCAATATACAAGAAATTACCTCTTATCTATGCGGGAAAATCATTAGGAAGGGAGGGGTGTGGAGGGGTGTGGCACAGGAAAAATATGAAACCTGAAGAATCACTGTCTCATCCACTTCAAACATGGAGAATGGTTCTGTCTGAAGCAATCCTGTCAGGTAGTCTAAAAATCTTTTGAACTCTTCCTCACCTAGTTTCTCACTTCAAACAAGAAGCAATTGCCTATAACAAAATGACAGTTATCAAAAGCGAAACAAAATGGAAGTTGTTTGCACAACAGTCAATCCATTTGCAACAGACAAGAATGAATCTAAGAAATCTCAAATAGTTATACTTTGTGAGGTAAATGACTCAGGTGTTCCTCAGTCCTTTCATGGTGGTTTGTGTATTACCACTGTGATTTTGATATTGGGCCATATTTTAATAGTGGGTCAGCAAAACATTTCTGAGCTTCACTGATGCACTCAAATGCCCCTTTATGTGCTCTCACAGAACCATGTACTCTCTTTTGTGACACTAAATACAACTGTAATTTTACATTTATTTGTATGACTATCATAGTAATGTTTTCTTTCCTAGTCATTTGGCTCCCTGAGGACAGGACCCAGGCCACTTCTGTGTTTACCACTGCATCCTCATCTTCTAGCACAGTGCCTGTTACATGGCAGACCTACACTCAATAATATGTTAACTAAGTGGATGGACAAAGATAGACAAAACTGTTAGTCCAAGTTAAAGTTTACCCTGGGTACCCGCATCCTCCTCTTCATCTCTCTTAATTCTGTTCACCAAATTTTTATTCTATGTGCTCTTTTCCTTGGCAAACTCTCTTAAGTAACTTTTTAAATATATGTAAATTTTATTTTTTAGAACAGTTTCAGATTTACAGAAAAAAGCGAAGACAACAGAGAGTTCCTATATATCCCCAAACCCAATCCCCCCCCATTATTGCCTTACATGAATACATTCATCATAATTAATGGAACAATATTGATATATTATTATTAACTAAAGTCCATATGTCATTTAGAGTTTCTTAGTTTTATCTAATATCCTTTTTGTGTTCCAGGATGTCATTCAATATATTTCATTATATTTAGTCTTCATGTCTTTTAGGCTTCTCTTGGTTGTAACAGTTTTTCAGACTTCCCTTGTGGTCAATGACCTTGACATTTTGAGTATATTTTGTAAAATGTCCCTCTATTATTTGTCTAATGTTTCTCATGATTAAACTGGGGCTATGGGTTGGGGCAAGGAAGGTCACAGAGGTAAAGTGTCATTTTCATTACATCATTTTAGGGTACATACTGCAAATATGACTTGTCACTGTTGATGTTAACCTGAATCACCAAGCTAACCTAGTGTTTGTTAACTTTCTCCACTGCGCATAGTCAGAATTAAAGAGTGATGGATTAAACTCAATGTACTTGAGGACAAAGAATCTACATAAAGTATTTGGAATTTAATCATTTACATATATCATGGATATAATATTATTTTATATTTTAAGTTTTAATCCAACACTATTTATTTATTTTGTTGCTCACATTGTTCCAACTTTGGTTATAGGGAGCTCTAACAGGTTGGTCTTATCTCCCTCTGACTTTCAACCTACCACACCATTGTAGGTTTTGTTTATGGGTGTTAGTGTATATATTTAGCATTTCTCTACTTTCTGGCACTACAAAATACCCCAGGGTCATCTTGTATATTTCATGCTCCATCTTAGAATCAGCCATTTTAGCCACTTATCCAAGGATTCCTTGTTTCTTTTATGTTGGAAATTAATAGCTGAGCATTGTTATTGTTGTATTTGCCATCGAGTAGGACCCAACTCATAGCCACCCCTCCTTGGGTTTTGGAGGCAGTATCACTACAGAAGTAGATTGCCCAACCTTTCTTCTGAGGAGTAGCTGGTGAGTTTGAACCACCAGCCTTCTGGTTAGCAGTCAAGTGCCTTAGGCACTATGCTACCAGAGTGCATAGGGTAAATGTAAGTTAGAACCAACTTGATGACACCTAGCAGCAATAACAACAACAACCTTCCTGATACAACTTTATCAGCTACACAGTGCTTTTCAACAGTTTATTTTGCCTTTAGTGTTATAGACTCTGCTCATTTCCAAAATTACTTAGGTCAGCAACTGCCCCCTATGCCCTGCTATGCAGTTGTTTCATACATTTGCAATACAGTTAGACTGTTTTGTCACATTCTGCATTCCATTCTCTGATTCCCCAGACCTACTGAATGATTTTCTTTTAAAAATGTGCATACATTAAGGTTCACTCTTTGTGCTCTAAAATTGAATATGTATTGATAAATGCATACCATCATGTATCCACAATCACAGTATCATACAGAACAGTTTCATCACTCCCCCCAAATACCCTGTCCTTCACCTTTTCAACTTTCCTCTTCTTCCTCTGAATCCCTCGCAACTAATTTAAAAGAAAAAGAAAAAGAAAAAAAAAAAAACCTCCTGCTATCTATCTCTATATATATTTACTTTTTATTGTGATTTTGATGGAAGTTTCCAGAGCAAACTGGTTTTCCATTCAATAATTCATACACATTTTGATTTGTGTCATGACTGCAGTCCCTACAATGTAACGTCATTCTTCGCACTTCCTCCAAGTGTTTCCTGTGTCCATTGGATCCTGTTCCTTCCTGTCTTCTGAGCTTTATCCCTGGGCAAATGCCCTTTTATCTCATGTGGTAGATTGTTCTAAGGAGTAAGTACGTCCCTAGTAATTGTTCACCTTGTATATCTGTCTACTGTTTAGCTGAAAATTGGCCTACGGGGTGAGTTCAGTTGCAAGTCTGAAGAATGCCTAAAGGCCATAGTCTCATGGGTTCTACTAGTCTCTATCAGACAAGCAAGCCTGGTCATTTTTATGATTTTTAGTTTGTTCCATTTTTTCTCACTTTATCTAGGATTTCCTGCTGTGATCCCTTTCAGAATAGTCATCAGTGATAGTGGGGCACCATCTGGTTCTTCTGGTCTCTGGGTTGTGAAGTCTAGGGTTCAAGTGGTGCATTAGTCCTTTGGACTACCTATTTCCATGTATCTTTGATTTCCTTCATTCTTCTTTTCTTCAGACAGGGAAAAACCAATAGTTGCACCTTAGATGGCTGCTCACAGGTTGTTTTTTTTTTTAATTTTTTATTGTGATTTGGGTGAAAGTTTACAAAACAAATTCACTTTCCATTCAGCAGCTCACGTATACTTTGTCTCATGCCATTGACTGCACTTTACCACAATGCAACAGCTCCCCTTCCACTTCTTCCCTGTAGTTACCTCTTCCCTGTGTCTTTCCCTCCCATGTACTCCTGCCGCCCAAGCTGTCTCCCTGTGCATACACAGCCCTTCTTTTTCCTATGATTGTTCTCTCCAAGGAGTATATCTACCTAGTGTAAATGTTCAGCTCATATGCCTGTTTTTTGTTTGGCTAGAAGCCACAGGTGTGGGTTCAATTCCAGACCTGAAGGGCAGCTAGGGGCCATAGTCTCAGTAGTTCCATCAGGCTCTATCAGACCAGCAAACCTGGTGTTCCCCCCCCCTTTTTTTTCAAAATGATTTTGAATTTTGTCTCACATTTTTCCCCTCTTTATCTAGGATCTCCTACATAGATCCCCCTCCAAGTGGTTGACAGTGGTAGGCGGGCACCATCTAGTTCTTCTGATCTCATAGTCATATAGGCAGCAGATCACACTGTGTGCCAGTCACTTGGACTAATTGTCTCCATGACCCTTTGGTTTTCTTCATTCTTATTTGCACTCAACGAGGAGACCACTTCATAGACATACCTAATAGTTCAGCCTGTCCACCCATCTATCCACCCATATACCCATGTTTGCCTTCACTGACAACGCAGTGCTGTATGTACAAAAGAGTTCATCTTTGTTGTCTGTACCTCCCACGTACCTCTCTATGTTTTCCTCTTCCTCAATGCCACCACATTGATCAGTCACATTTGGTACATTGCCCTTCTCTTCACCCAAATCAATACTTCTCTCTACCTATCTAACAGTGTTCCCTCCCCTCCCCTCCCCTCCCACCCCTGGTAACCAACAAATAAAATTTCATTCTATATATAAACCTTTCCTGCACTTTTACAATAATGAACCAATACAATATTTGGCCTTCTGTGATTGACTTATTTCATTCAGCTGGGTCAAATGGTATTTCTAATTCCAACTTTTGAAGGAATCGCCATACTGCTTTTCACAATGGTTGTACCATTTTACAGTTCCACCAGCAGCGTATGAGAGTCCCAATCTCTCCACAACCTCGCCAGCGTTTGCTATTTTCTGTTTCATTAAACTTTGCTACTAGTGCTGGAGCAAGATGGTATCTCATTGTTTTGATTTGAATCTCTCTAATAGCTAATGATCTTGAGCATTTCTTCATGTTTGTTGGCTGCTTGAATATCACCCTTGATGAAGTGTCTATTCATGTCTTCTGCACATTTTTTAATTGGATTGTTTGTCTTCTTGTTATTGAGGTGTTGGAGTTTTCTATAAATTCTAGAGATAAGTCCCTTGTCAGATATGTCATTACCAAATATTTTTT
>NW_006921764.1:1089773-1091000 GCF_000298275.1 Orycteropus afer afer | reverse complement strand
AAAAAAAAAAAAAAAAAAAGGTGTAAACTCGGATCTTTTCAGTCCTGCAGGTCCGGAGTGTCCTTGGGGTTTCTGGAAAGCAGAACCTCTTCTTAAGCCCCTGGAATCTCGGAGAGCACTGTCTTTTTTTATCCAAAATGGTCAAGCTGCTTGTAAACATTCAAAATGGCGGCGCCCTCCAGACAGGCAAAAGTCCACAGCTCAGCCCATCTTCCTCTTCACTGCTGTTTCCCCTTTTATTCCACAGCCACCTGAGCAGTCCTCCGTGCAGTCCTTGGCTAGCAGAGCTGATTTTTATGTTAATTCTTAGGTCCTACCACCACTCAGGAATCTCCAAGCTGTCTGTGCCATCGGGATCGCTCAGGATCACTGCCAGACCGCAGTTCCGTATGTCTCCTTTTTTGGTATTTTCACGCAAATTCTTCTGCCAGTTGAGGTTTAGTCAACTTCTATATCCTTCTCTTCAAGGCTTAGGAGTCCAGGATTATCTTCTGTGTCTGTATTAATTGGTTCCCCTTTTCTTTGTTGAAGAGGGTCTGTGCAGACTTTCTGCCTATTCCGCCATCTTGGAATAGAACTGATTCTACATTATTCTTTAGCGTTGCGTAGTATTCCATTGTGTGTATGTACCATAGTTTGATTATCCATTCCTCAGTTGATGGACACCTAAGTTGTTTCCATTTTTTGGCTATTGTAAATTGCTGCAATGAACATGAGTGTGCATATGTCTGTTCTTGTCATGGCTTTCACTTCTTTAGGATATATACCTAGTAATGGAATGGCTGGGTCAAATGGTATTTCTAATTCCAACTTTTTAGGGAATCACCATACTGATTCCCTAAAAACAACAACAACAGTGGTTGTACCATTTTACAGTCCCACCAGCAGTGTATGAGAATCCCAAACTCTCTACATCTTCACCAGTATTTGTTATTGTCTTTCTTGGTGAACTTTGCTACTAGTGATAGGGCAAGATGGTATTTCCTTGTTGTTTGGATTTGCATCTCTCTAACAGCTAATAACCATAAGCATTTCTTCATATGTTTGTTGGCCACCTGAATATTCTCCTTGGTGAAGTGTGTATTCATGTCTTCTGCCCATTTTTTAATCAGATTAGTTGTCTTTTTGTTGTTGAGGTATTGGAGTTTTCTATAAATTCTAGAGATAAGTCCCTTGTCAGATATGCCATTGCCAAATATTTTTTCCCAATCTGTATGTTCTCTTTTG
>NW_006921764.1:1076448-1088988 GCF_000298275.1 Orycteropus afer afer | reverse complement strand
GGTTGAGTGGCTGGGCAGCTGGTGGTAGTTATTCCCCATGATGAGACTGGCAATCAACTCCATGGTGGGATCTACCACAAGATGTAAGAAACAACTTTGGGAATGGTCTTTAGCTTAGAGCATGTGTGAACCCTGTTTGTAGCCAAGTTTGTCAGCTTGTCATGCTCTGCCAATCCTGGGACTTTCAAGGGACTTGAATCAATGACCTACCATGTGGTTTGGTAACATCGGGACTGTGCTATTTTATTTGTTGACCTTGGGCTTGTTAGCTGCAGCAGCCACTAGCTGCCTGGGTGAAGAGATGCCTCTAGCTTCAGTGGGCCTGGAGCAAGAGGCAGAGCTAAACCCCAAAAGGTTGAGGGGCTTTCACACAGCCCCTAGAGACTGACACTTTGAACTTGGACATAAAGCCTCCAAAACTGTAAAAGAATAAACTTCTGTTTGTTCAAGCATCACATTTGTGGTATATTCTTGTCAGAGCGGCCCTAGGTAACCAGAACAGCTACCTTATACACAGCATAATGAAACACAGGCCAGTCCTGAGCTAGCTCCATGATTCTTGCTATACTTGAGCCCAACACTGCTGCCACTGTGTCAATCCATCTCATTGAGTGCCTTCCCCTCTTTCGTCAACCCTCCACGTTAACAAGCATGATGTCCATCTCCAGGGAATGGTCCTTCCTGATAACATGACCAAAGTACATGAGACAAAGTCTGGCCATTCTCACCTCCAAAGAGCATTCCAGCTGCACTTCCTCCAGGACAAACCTGGAGGAAGTTCTTTTAGCAGTCCATGGTACTTTCAGCATTCTTCAGCAACACCACAGCTCAAAAGTTTCAATTCTTCTTTGGTCTTCCTTATTCATTTTCCAGCTCTCACATGCATATGAAGTGATTGAAAATACCATTGCTTGTGTCAGGCACACCTTAGTCCTCAAGGAGACATCTTTGTTCTTCAGCACTTGAAAGGGGTCTTTTGCAGCCATAAAGTTAGTGATTGGTTTAGCCATATCCTTAAAAAATGTTGATGGGATCTGGATTGGGATTGCATTGAATGTGTAGACTGCTTTGGGTAGAACTGACATTTTCACAATTTTCAATCTTCCTACCCATGAGCATGGGATGTTCTTCCAGTTATGTAGATCTCTTATGGTTTCTTGAAGTATTTTTTTTTTTTATAGTTTTCTTTGTACATACATGTCTTTTGTGTCTCTGGTAAGATTTATTCCCAAGTATTTTATTTTTTTGGTAGCTATTGTAAACAGTGTTGATTTCCTTATTTCTTTTTCAGCATTCTCTTTGCTGGTGTAGAGGAATCCAACTGATTTTTGGATGTTGATCTTGTATCCTGCCACGATGCTAAATCTCTCAAAGAGTTCCAGTAGATTTTTGACTGAGTCTCTTGGGTTTTCTAGGTATAGGATCATATCATCAGCAAATAGGAATAGTTTGACTTCTTCCTTACCAATTTGGATGCCTTTGATTTTCTTTTCTTGCCTTATTGCTTTGACTAGGACTTCCAGTACAATGTGGAATAGAAGTGGTGATAGAGGGCATCCTTTTCTAGTTCCTGTTTGCAAGGGGGATGGCTTCAGTCTCTCTTCATTAAGAATAATGTTGGCTACTGGTTTTGCATAGATGCACTTTATTATGTTGAGGAATGTTTCTTCTATTCCTATTTTGCTCAGAGTTTTGGTCAGGAATGGGTGTTGGATTTTATCACATACCTTTTCTGCATCAATTGATATGATAATGTGGTTCTTTTTCTTTGTTTTATTTATGTGGTGGATGATGTTGTATGTTTTTCTAATGTTGAACCATCCTTGCATATCTGATATGAACCCCACTTGGTTATAATGAATGATTTTATTTATTTATATTATTATTATTTATTGTGATGATGAATGATTTTCTTGATATGTTGTTGGAGTCTATTGGCTAGGATTTTGCTGAAGATTTTGCATCTTTATTCATGAGGGATATTGGTCTGCAGTTTTCCTTTTAAGTGAGGTCTTTGTCCAGTTTTGGTATCAAGGTTATGCTTGCTTCATAAAATGAATTAGGGAGGATTCCATCCTTTTCTGTGTTTTGGAATCATTTGAGTAGGATTGGTGTCAGTTCTTCTCTGAATGTTTGGTAGAATTCTCCAATGAAATCATCTGGATCAGGACTTTATTTTGTTGGTAACTTTTTAATGACCTGTTCAATTTTTTATTTTGATATGGATATGTTTAACTTTTCTCACATCAATCTGTGTTAGTTTAGGTAAGTGATGTGTTTCTAGAAATCTGTCCATTTCTTCTAGATTTTCAAAATTTTTGCAGTACAATTCTTCATTGAATTTGATATTATCCTTTTTATTTCAGTTGGTTCTGTTGTGATGTCATCCATTTTGTTTCTAATTCCTATTATTTGTATTTCCTCCCTTTTTTCCTTTGTTAAATTTGCCAGTGGTTTGTCAATTTTATTGATCTTTTCAGAAAACCAACATCTAATCTTGTTGATTTTTTCTATTGTCTCTCTATTTTCTGTTTCATTGATTTCTGCTCAACTCTTTATTATTTCCTTTTTTTCTGGTGACTGTAGGCTTTTCTTGCTACTCTTTTCCAATAGTTGGAGATGTTGGTTTAAAGTGTTGATTTTGGCTCTTTCTTCTTTTTTGATGTGTGCATTTATTGTTGTAAATTGGCCTCTGATCACTGCTTTTCCTGTGTCCCAAAGATTTTTGTATGTTGTGTTTTCATTCTTGTTTGATTAATGGAATTTTTGAATTTCATTTTTTATTTCTTCTCTTACCCAGTCTTTCTTAAAGGAGGGTGTTATTCAGTTTCCATGTGTTTACTCTTTTTCCATTGATCTTCCTATTGTTGATTTCTAATTTGATAGCATTGTGATCTGAGAAGATGCTTTGTAGTATTTCAATGTTTTTAAATTTATTAAGTCTTGCTTTATGGCCTAACATATGGTCTATCAAGGAAAATGTTCCACGTGCACTGGAAAAGAATGTATATTGTGCTGCTGTTGGGTGAAGTGCTCTGTAGATGTCTAGAAGGCCAAGTTGGTAGAGTGTATTGTTTAGCTCTTCCGCATCTTTGTTGAGTTTCTTTCCAGTTGTTCTATCTTTCACTGAAAGTGGTGTATTAAAGTCTCCCACAATGACTGTGAAGTCATCTATTTGGCTTTTCAACTCTTTTAAAATCTGATTTATATTTTTTGGTGTTCTTTCATTGGGTCCATAGATATTTATTTTGGTTATATCTTCTTGTTAAATTGATCCTTTAATCATCATATAATGTCCTTTCTTGTCTCATATGGTGGTTTTTGTCTTAAAGTCAGTTTGATCAGAAATCAATATTTCTACTCCTGTTCTTTTACGGTTGCCATTTGCTTGATACATATTCTTCCAACCTTTGATTTTTAGTCTATTTTTGTCTTTGTCTCTGAGGTGTGTCTCTTGTAGACAGCATATTGATGGGTTTTGTTTTGTTAACCAATCTGCAATTCTCTGTCTCTTGAATGATGCATTTAATCCATTGACATTTAGTGTAATTATCAACAAGTATGAATTGGTTGCTGTCATTTTGTTATGTGTTTTTTCATGGTATCCCTGGTTTCTTTGTTCCATATAATTTTCTGTGCTGAGCTCATTATGTTTATGAGTTGTGTTATCATTTCCTTTGTTGCTGTTGTTTTAGTATTTACTGAATATTTGTGCTTGTCTTCTTTTTTATTGTGATGTGAAGGTTTATCATTTTTATTTGAGATTTTCCTTTGATTTATAATTTTCTCCAAGGTTTAGAATAGTCCATTTTATCTGACAACTCTTTTGACTTCCTCACCATTTAGAAGTTCTGTAACTACACAGCATTTTCCTTCTTTTTGGTTTGTAGTTGTCCTCATTTGCCAGTTAATGTTTCTGGTTCTCTGTTTACAATCTTGTAACCTTATTTTACTTTGGATATGTCCATAGCTGTGGTTTCTGGGTTATGTCATCTTGTGTATTAATTGTTGGTTGTTGTTTGCTATTATTGGGTCTCTCTTCAAGGGACTCCCTTTAATATCTCTTGTAAGATTAGTCTGGTTTTAACAAAGTCCCTTAATTTGTGCTTCTCTGGAAATCTAATTTCACCATCATATTTGAGAGACAATTTTGCTGGGTATATAATTCTTGGTTGAAAATTTTTTCCCTTTCAGGGTTTTATACATACCATCCCATTGCCTTCTTGCTTGCATGGTCTCTGCTGATAAATCAGAGTTTATTGTTACTGGTTGCCCTTTGTAAGTAACTTTTTCTTTTTCCCATGTACTTTCAGGATTCTTTTCTTTGTCTTTGGTTTTGATGAGTTTGATGATGATATGTCTTGGTGATTTTCTTTTGGGGTCTATCCTGTTTGGTGTTTGTTGGACTTCCTGAGTGGATATATTCTCATCTTGCATCATATCAGGGAAATTGTTTTCCAACAAATCTTGGATAATTTTCTCAGTGTTTTGTTTTTTCCTTGTCCTGTTCTGGAATTCCAGTGATACATAGGTTATTCCTTTTGATGGTATCCCACATGAACCTTAGGCTTTCTTCCTTTTGTTTTGATCTTTTTTTCTGATTGATCCCTTTCCAAAGAAGTATTCAGGTATTTGTCTTCAATCTCATTAATTCTGTCTTCCATTGCATCAATTCTACTTCTTCAACTTTTCAATCTGTTATATATTTCTGACAATTTAGTATTAATCTAGATTTCTGTCTATAGATTTTGAATCATTTCTAATTTTTCATTTATTTTTTTCTTGTATTTTCTTCCAAAATTCTTCTAGGGCTTTTTCTGTGTTTTCCTTGATCTTTCTCTCAATCCTTTGAAGATACCTAAATATAATTCTTTTGAATTCCATATCAGGGACTTCCAATGCTCCTTCTTCCTAAGGGATTTGTTCTGGGTCTGTATCCTGTTCCCTTATTTCTACCACTTTATCTTGCTTGTGTGGACTGTTATGGTCTGTTGTCTCTGAGACATCTTGACATTGTTGTATTTAGATCTCTGTTAACTGTTTGTGAAGAGCCGCTAAGAGTGAATCAAGCTCTTCTTGGTGGTTGTTTATCATTGGCCTGTTGTTGGAGAAGGAAGTGGTGGCTCTCACTCAGTAAGTGAAGTTGCAGGAGGTATGGATATAGTTGTGTCGAATGGGGACTGTTGCTGTCTCCCACTCAGTTAGACAAAAATAACAATTGAATAAGCATCAAAAAAGTAAAAACAAATGGACAAAAAACACACTGTGTAATCACACAGGAACAATAACCCAAAAAAGAAAAAGGGGGGAAATAAAACACCACAATATCTTGGGAGAGGGCAATAAGAGAGAAAAGGTAGAGTAGGAGATTAATGATGAAAAAAATGGGAGAAATGCAAAAAGAAAAATGAGGAAAAATGAGAAAAAAAATTCAGAACCAGGGACAGGGAAAAGTGAGAAAGCTGAAAACTAGAACCTAGGAAGGGAAGAATGAATAATAATAATAATAAAGGACAAATAATATGAATAATAATAGTTTTGAAACACAAAAACAAACTAAAAAAATCGGGGTAGGTTAGGGCAGGGCACTCAGGCTCCATATGAGCACACAGACTGGAATGGATTCCTACTGGCCTAGCAGGTGGGTGGGAATGAGTGATGGCCACACTTCCATTCACCAAGAGGGTGTGGGGTATAAGAGTTACAAGGGGAATGTCTCACCTTTCCAGTCCTCAGTGTCTAGAATGCCTTGTGGTTCCCAGCAAGTGGAACTTGTACTTAAGTCCCTGGAATCTGGGAGAATGATGTTGCTTTAAATATCAAAAATAGTCAAACTGCTTGTAAGCATTCAAAATGGCTGTGCCCTCCAGACAGGTAAAAGTCCACAGCTCAATCTGCCTTCCTCTTTGCTGTTTCCCCTTGTATTCCCCAGCCACCAGAGCAGTTCCCCGTGCAGTTCCTGACTAGCAGGGCTGATTTTTAGGTTAATTCTTAGGGCCTAACACCACTCCACAATATCCAAGCTGTCTGTGCTATCAGGATCACTGTCAGACCACATCTCCATATATCTCCTTTTTTGGTGCTTTCATATAATTTCATGTAAATTCTTCTGCTAGTTGGAGTTTAGTCCACTTCTATATCTTTCCCTTCAAAGCTCAGGGCTCCAGGATTATCTTCTGTATCTGTGTTGATTGGTTCCCCTTTTATTTGTTGAAGAGGGTCTGTCTGTGCAGTCTTTCTGCCTATTCCACCATCTTACTGGAATTCTGCTCACTAGGTTTTTAAGAACTTAGTCACTACTCACCAAAGTAAGATGTAGAGCAATGTATTTTTGTGTTATATTATGGCAATTGACCTTGATGTCCTCTGAAACTATGGACCTGAGCCTCCAGGCCTAGCAACTCATTACCTCTAGGTGTTTGGTCATGGCTAAGAAGTTTTCATAACTTTGTCCACTGTATGCTCTAGTGTATTCATGAACATATTTGTATCCCATATACATACATATGTAGAAATATTCTCAAACCTATATATATATTCATAGGTGCAGTTCCATTTGTCTTCCCACACCTGTTCAGCTTGTGTGTCTATGAATGTACTCACAGATTCTCTCCACATCCTCACCAGAATTTGCTGTTTTCTTTTTTTTTGAACTTTGTTATGATGGTGAGATAAGATGATATCTCATTATTGTTTTTATTTGCATCATTCTAATGGCTACTGATCACAAGCATTTCTTCATGTGTTTGTTGGCTGCCTGAATGCCATCTTTGCTGAAGTGTCTGTTTATGTCCCCTAGCTATTTTTTTTTTTTTTAATTATTGGATTGTTTGTCTTTTTGTTGTTGAAGTGTTAAAGTTTTCTATAAATTTTAGCTATTAGTACCCTGTCTAATATGTAAGTTCCCAATATGTAAGTTCCTTTTTATTCGTTTGGTGAAGTCTTTGATGTGCATAAATGTCCCTGTCATCTAGTTTATCTTCTGCTGTTTGTGTAGTTTTATTTATGTTTGATAGTCTATTATTTATGCCATAAATTAGGACTCCTAAGTTTGTCCCTTTATGTCTTTGATGATCTTTATAATTTAAGTTTTACATTTAGCTCTTTGATCCATCTTAAGCTAGTTTTTGTGTATGGTTTGAGATATAGATCCTGGTTCATTTTTCCACAAATGGATATCCAGTTTTGCCAGGACTATTTGTTAAAGAGACTATATCTTCCTCATTTAATGGGTGTTGGCCTTTTGTCAAAGATCAGCTGTCCACTGTTAGATGGACTTACTTCCGGGTTCTCAATTCTGTTTTATTGTTCTATGTGTCTTATTGTACCAATGCCAAGCTATTTTGACTACTGTGACTATATAATAAGTTTTGAGACCAGGAAGTATGAGGCCTCCTACTTTGTTGCTCTTCTTTAGTAGTTCCTTGCTTATCCAGGGTCTCCTTCTTTTTCATTTGAAGTCGGTAATTCATTTTTCCATCTCTTTAAAGAATGATGAGAGAATCTAGATTTATATTGTCTTATACACGTAGATTGATTTGGGTACTATTGACATTTTCCTATCCATGAACATGATACATTTGTCCATTTACATGGGTCTCTCTTGGTTTCTTGTAGTAGTTGTTGTTGTTAGGTGCCATTGAGTGGTCTCCACCTCATAGTGATCCTATGCACAGCAGAATGATACACTGCCCAGTCTTGTGCCAGCCTCATGATCCTTGCTTTATCTAAATCCATTGTTGCAGCCACTGTTTCAATCCATCTCATTGAGGGCCTTCCCTTTCTTTGTTGACCTTCCACTTTACCAAGCATGATATCCTCCAGGGAATGGTTCCTCTGACAACATGACTGAAGTAGGTGAGACAAAGTCTGGCCATTCTCGCTTCCAAGGAGCATTCCAGCTGCACTTATTCTGGGACAGATTTGTTCATCCTTTTAGCAAACCATGGTACTCTTAGCATTCTTCTCCAACACCACAACTCAAAAGCATCAACTCTTCTCTGGTATTCTTTATTCATTCTCCAGTTCTCCCATGCATAAAAGGCAGTATTCCTTATTCATTCTCCAGCTCTCAAATGCATAAAAAGTGACCGAAAATCCCATGGTTTGGGTTAGGTGCACCTTAGTCTTTAAGGAGACATCTTTGCTCTTCAGCACTTGAAAGAGGTCTTTTGCAGGGGATTTGCCCAATGTAATACATGACCTAATGTCTTGACTGCTGCTTCCTTGACAACTTCAGTCTTTTCTCCATCCATCATGAAGCTGTTTATTGGACCAGTTGTGAGGATTTTTGTTTTCTTTATATTGTGGTGTAATCCATACTGCAGACTGCAGTCTTTAATCTTCATCAGTTAGTGCTTCAAGTCATCCTCACTTTCAGCAAGCCAAGTTGTGTCATCTGTGTATTGAAGGTTGTTAAAGACTCTTCTCTTCCTTTCCTGTTCCCACATTCTTCTTCATATAATCCAGCTTCTCGGATGATTTGCTCCGCATACAAATTGAATAAGTATGGTGATAGGATACAACCTTGACACATTACCTTCTTGATTTTGAACCATGCATTATCACCTTGTTCTGTTCAAACAACAGCCTCCTGATCTATTTACAGGTTCCTCATGAGTACAATCAAGTGTTCTGGAATTCCCATTCTTCTCAATGTTATCCACAGTCTTTTTATAATCCACATAATCAAATGCTTTTGCAACACAATAAAACATAAATAAACATCTTTCTGGTATTTTTTTGCTTTCAGCTAAGATCCATCTGACATCAGCAATGATATCCCTTGTTCCATGTCCTCTTCTGAATCTAGCTTACAGGTCTGGAAGCTCTCTGTTAATATCCTGCAGCAACCATTTTTGAATTATCTTCAGTAAGATTTTACTTCCATGAGATATTTATGATATTGTTTGATAAATTCCACTTTCTGTGGAATTTCTTTGGAATGAGTACAAATATGGATCTCTTCCAGTCAGTTGGCCAGTTGGCTGGCTTCCAAATATCTTGGCATAACTGAGTGAGTGTCTCCAGCGGGGCATCCATTTGTTGAAACATCTCAGTGGGTATTCCATCAATTCCTGGAGGCTTGTTCTTTGCCAATTCCTTCAGTGCAGCTTCCACTTCTTCCTTCAATACTATTTGTTCTTGATCATATGCCACCTCCTGAAATGGATGAAGAGTGACCAGTTCTTTTTGGTACAGTGACTCTCTGTATTCCTTCCATCTTCTTCACATCCTTCCTGCATCATTTAATATTTTGCCCATAGAATCTTTCATATTGCAGTTCAAGGCTTAAATTTTTCCCTCAATTCTTTCAGCTTGAGAAATGCTGAGCATGTTCTTCCTTTTTGGTTTTCTAACTCCCGGTCTTTGCACATTTCATTATAGTAATTGGCTTTGTCTGATCAAGCTGCTCTTTTAAATCTTCTGTTCAGCTCTTTTATCTTGTCATTTCTTCCATTTGCTTTGTGGAACTCTCTGCTCAAGGGCAAGTTTCAGAGTCTCTTCTGACATCCATTTTGGTCTTTTCTTCCTTTCTTGTCTTTTTAATGACCTCTTGCTTTCTTCACAGATGATGTTCTTGATGTCAGCCCACAATTCCTCTGGTTTTCAGTCATTGGTGCTCAATTCAGCATCTCTGTTCTTCAAATGGTCTCTAAATTCAGGAGAGATATTATCAAGGTCATATTTTGGGTCTCATAGACTTGTTTTAATCTTCTTCAACATCTTGAATGTGCATATGAGCAGCTGATGGTCTGTTCCACAATCAGCTCCTGGCCTTGTTTTGGCCAAAGATACTGAACTTCTCCATTGCCTCTTGCCACAGAGGTAGTCAATCTGATTCCTGTGTATTCCATCTGGTGAAGTCCGTGTCTATAGTCACCCCTTTTGTTGTTGAAAAAAAAGGTATTTGCAATGAATAAGCCATTGATCTTTCAAAATTCTATCATGTGATCACCAGCATTATTTCTATCACCAAGGCCTTATTCTTCAACTACCGGTAACTCTTCCTTGTTTCCAACTTTTGCATTCCGGTCATCAGTGATAATCAACACATCTTGAGTGCATGTCCTGTCAATTTTAGACTGCAGAAGTTGGTAGAAATGTTCAATTTCCTCATCTTTGACTTTGGTGGCTGGTGCATAAGTTTTAATAATAGTAGTATTAACTGGTCTTCCTTTTAAATGTATGGCTGTTATTCTATCACTGACATCATAGCACTTCAAGACAGATCTTGAAGCACTTTTTCTGATGGTGAATGCCACACCATTCCTCTTCAATTTGTCATTTCCAGCATAGTAGATCATATGGTTATCTGATTCAAAATGGCCAAAACGAGTTCATTTCACCTCACTAATACTTAGGATATCAATCTTTATGCGTTCCATTTCATTTTTACCAACTTCCAATTTTCCTAGATCCATACTTCGTACATTCCTTGTTCTGATTATTAATGAATGTTTGTATCTGTTTCTACTCATTTTGAGTCATGCCATGTCAGCTAATGGAGGTCCTGAATGCTTTACTCTATCCATATCGTTAAGGTTGGCTCTACTCTGAGGAGTCAGCTCTTCCCCAGTGCCTTCTGACCTGATGGGCTCATCTTCTAGCACTATATCAGACAATGATTCAGGGCTATTCATAAAGTTTTCCAGTAATATTTCAGTGTTTCTCTGCTATTCATAAGGATTTCAATGGCCAATTCTTTGAGAAGTGGATGGTCTCTTCCTTCTTCCAAGTCTGTCTTAGCCTGGAAGCTCAGCTGAAACCTGTCCACCATGGGTAGCCATGTTGACATTTTGCAACATGGTGGCATAGCCTCCAGCTTCGCAGAAACATGTAAGCCACCACAAGACAACAAATTGACAGACAAGTTTGTCTCCTTTAGTTATTACTAACCCCTCTGTACCTGCCCACTTTGGGCAATGGCCTTAAAATAGAGCTGTCTCCAAGTGAAAAGCAGCCTCCAAGTGCTGGGCCTGCCTCCTTGGGCCCTGGCCTTAATACTGAGCCACCTCAAGTGAAAAGCAACCTCCAAGCCCCAGGATACCTAGTTAGATTTATTCTTAAGTACTTAATCTTCTGGGTGGCTGTTGAAAATGGTATTATTTCCCTAATTTTCTTTTCAGAAATCTCTGTTAGTGTAGAGGAATCCAACTAAGTTTTGTATGTTGAGCTTGCATTCTACCGCTTTACTGAACCTTTCTATTAGTTTCAGTAGTTTTCTTGTTGAGTTCCTGGGATATTTTAATGTATAGGAACATATAATCTGCAAATAGAGATAATTTTACTTCTTGTTCACCAATTTAGATGTCTCCCCACCACACACACACGTTATTACTCTGGCTAGGACTTCTATTGAATAGGAGTGATGATAAAGGGTATCCTTATTTGCTTCCCATTGTCACAGGGAATGTTTTTAGTTCTGTCCAATGAGAATAATCATCACTGGTGCATATGCCCTTAATTATGTTGAGAAATTTCCCTTCTATTCCTATTTTGCTGAGCAATTTTATCAAGAAAGGGTGTTGGATTTTGTTAAATGTCTTTTCTGCATCAATTGATTTGATCATATATCTCTTTTCTTTTGTTCTATTTATGTGGTGGATTGCATTGATTGTTATTCTAATGTGTAAACCATCCTTGAATACTTGTTATGAATCCCACTTGGTCATGATACACTATTTATTTATTTTTTTGATATGTTGTTGGATTCTGTTGGCTAGGATTTTGCTGAGAATTTTTGCATTTATGCTCATGAAGGATATTGGTCTGTTGTTTCCTTTGCCACAGTGCCTAAAGCATCTGACTGCTAACCAGAAGGCTGGCAGTTCAAACTCACCAGACACTCCTCAGAAGGAAGACTGGACAACCTGCTTTCATAGAGATACCACCTCAGAAATCCAAGGAGAGGTCGCTATGAGCCAAATCAACTTGACAGCAATGAGTTGGGTTTGTTTTAGTTTTGCCTGGTTTTAGTATCAGGGTTATACTTGCTTCATAGAATGAGTTCAGAGCTATTTCATATTTTTCCATGTTTTGGAATAATTTGAGAGAATTGGTGTCAGCTGTTCTCTGAAGGTTTGGTAGACTTCAATGAAATCATCTAGGCTAGGACTTTCTTTCTTTCTTTTTTTTTAATGAGTTGTTCAAGTTCTTCTTCTGATGGGCCTGTTCAAATTTTCTACCTCAGAATGTGTTAGTTTGGGTAGGTAGTATATTTCTAGACAATTTTCCACTTCTTCTAGGCTTTCAAATTTGTTATAATTCTTCATAGTATTCTATTATTATCCTTTATATTTCAGTTGGTTCTGTGATGGTGTCACCTATTTCATTTCTTATTCATGTTGTGATAGTTGAAGATGTGTCAACTTGGCTGGACTCCACTTGTGAGTGGTGGTTCCCATGATGGATCACATGACTGCGTCCTAAGCGGCCGGTCAGTCTAGGGGGAGTTTCCCCAGGGGTGTGGCCTACCTGCAATACTATCCCAGGGACAAACTGGAAGAACGGCATTCCGGACTATATACTTCCTGGAGC
>NW_006921764.1:1050598-1076343 GCF_000298275.1 Orycteropus afer afer | reverse complement strand
GGGCCCCATCCCCCTCCAGAGACGAACTTTTCAGCTTGAACTTGTCGGCTTCTACACGCTTGTGAGCCATTTATCTAAGATAAATTTCTCTCTCTCTCTTTCTCTCTCTATAAATATATATATATATACTTTGCTGGTTTTTGTGTTTCTCTAGAGAACCCAATCCAACACACATGTTATTTGCATCTTCTTCTTTTCCTTTGTTAAATTTGCCAGTGGTTTGTCAATTTTATTAATCTAATTAAAAAAAACATTTTAGTCTTGCTGATCCTTTCTATTATTTTTCTGCTTTATTTATTTCTGCTTGAATCTCTATGATGTCCCTTCTACTTACTGTGGGGGTTTTTTGCTATTCTTTTTCTACTTGTTGGAAATGTTGGGTTAAAATGATGACTTTGGTTTTTCCTTATTTTCTGATGTGTGCATTTATTGCTATAAATTGTCCCCTCTTCATTGTTTTTGTTATATTGTATTTTGGTATATTGTATTTTCATTCTCATTTGATGCAAAAAAAAATTTTTTTTTGTTTCATTTTTTTATTTTTTCTATTACTTAATAGTTTTTAAGCTGTTATTCAGTTTCCATGTACTTGATATTTTTTCCTTGATCTTCCTGTTGTTGATTTCTAATTTTATAGTGTTGATCTAAGAAGATACTTTGTGGTATTTTTTAATTGATTTAGGCTTGCTTTGGCTTAACATGTGGTTTATTCTGGAGAATGTTTCATGTACACCGGAAAAGAATGTATGTTGTGCTGTTGTTGGCTACAGTGACTATTGCTATACTTTTGTCTTTGCAGAATGTGATATAATACTTTAAATATATATAATGTCATATGGTATATGCACTTTAACTGGCTTCTTTCACTTTGCAATAGGTATTAAAGATTCACTCATGTCTTTTTGTGGCTTGATACCTCATTTCTTCTTATTGCTGAATAATATTCCATTATATAGATGTACCACAGTTTGTTTATCCACGTATCTGTTTACTGAAGGACATCTGGTTGCTTCAAATTTTTGGAATATAAATAAAGTTTCTATAAACATTCACATGCAGGTTTTTCTATGGACATAAATTGTCAAATCAGTTGAGTGATGTCCTAGAAATGTAATTGTTGGCTTGTTTCTCCTATAAGTTTCGAGAACTACCAACTAAATCTCTCTAAGAGTTTAGCTGATAATATATTGAAAATTAATTTTACTGAATGCTGATATTTTCCAAGCTTTGTACCAAGACACTTTTACACCTCCCTTTATTCATTCAGTCAGAAATGACTCAATGGGAGTGAGGTGGGTTATTCATCCATTTAGCAAATATTCATTGAATATTCAATAAGCCAGGCTCTTGTAAGCACTGAACATGAACATCCATGAACCATGACAGATCCATGAACCACAAAAATTAATCATTCCTTGGAGGGAATTTCATTCTAGTTAGGGGAAATTAATGATGGATGAATGGATAAATAATTATGTAAAATATTAAATGAAGATGAGAGCTATAAAAAATGAAAATAGAGCAAGGTGAATTGAAAATGTCAGAAGAGGTTATTTTATGTTAGATAGATGAGAAATGTCTTTGCAGGTAAAGTGACAAATGCCCAGATACTTGACTAAAGTGAGAACATGGGTCAGGAATACTTAAAAGTATGTGCAAAGGCTCTAAGACAGTAATATACATGGCATGCTCATATTCTAGGTAGAGCAAGAAAGCAATGTGAAGAAAACACATGAAAGAAGAAGGATTTTAGACAATGAAATAAGAGAGAAAAAATTAGGTGGGTAGATTATATAGGCCCATTAGAGCATCATGAGGATCTGGCATTTTATTCTGAGTAAGATAAGAAGCCACTTAGCATTGAACAGATGACAGATATGATCTACCTATATCTTCAGTGACTCTCCTTTATTCACTCAGAGTAAAACCCAAGTATTTATTGGCAAAGTTGTACTGGAACTCAGTAGAAAATGGCAAGCACAGAAAGATTCCACAGCTGTCACTTCAAAGGTGTGGGCAGAAGAATTTTACCTAAAGGAGGTGTCCCAAGGGAAAATCATCTGACCTTCCCAATGCCATCACTACAAAACAGTGGTGAAATGTCATATTTTTTCAAAATGCTGTATTTACATGTTTTCATTTTCATTCCATGTCTTGATCAAGGAAGGCAAAGTTCCATTTTAAACTTAAGGAAATTGGGACATAACATTGTCTTTTTTAATTTGGAGGCACAATATTTTTTAAAATGTTAGTTAGTAGTGAATGAGCACTTACTATGTGCCAAGCACTTTTCTAGCACTATCTGTGAATTAACCCACTTAGTCTTCCCCCAAACTCTATGTGTTGACCCATTTTACAGATGAAGAAACAAATATATAGAGAGAAAACATTCTGCTCAAGGATAGCTCAAAAGTGTGAAAGCTAGAATTCATCCAGTCAGCCTGGCTCCAGAGCCCTGATTTTTGACATATAAAGAGACACTTAGTTGGTTCAAAGTCACATAGTTGGTAGATGAAAGACTTGCTTCTCAGTTTCTTTCCAGAAGAATTATAACTTGGTTCACTGCAAAAACGGCAAGGAGGCCACATGTTCTGACCTCCTCTAGCCCTACAAGGGGAAGGCAGGATTACCAGCAGTAACCCAAGGCCTATTACTGCAAGGCCAGACATGCTGCCTCCCTCCAGCCCTTTCACCAACCGTTCCTCCCAAGGCACCCACCACCTCTCTCCTGGGTTCGATAATTCACTGCAGTGGCCACACAGAACTCACAGATTATGGGGTTTATTAGGGAAGCACCAGGCTACAACTCAAGTTCAAGAAAAATACTCAGTCTCTCTCCCAGCCCACCGTCCCTCGGCCAACAGTCTCTCACAGTCTCTTTCCCAGCAGCACGTGTCTCTTTCAGGGGTGCGTGTCTCTTTCGGCAGCACATCTTCCTCAACCAGCAGTCAGAGAGAGAGAGTTCTGCCTCTAGGAGGCCTCCTTTTGAGCCCCGCCGGGTGGTCAAACTAGCCAATCATAGCATCAGAACTCTAAGCACCTGAGAGAGAGTGGGCACCTCCCAGAACATTATATTGTGCCACGCCCAACAGAAATACTCCACTTGGATAACATTTACCATCAGCTCCTCAGTTGCTCATTCCACCACTGAGTTTACAATGACTTATGGGTAGAAAAGCCATACTAAGTAATTTACTACACTGCATTCACTCAGCATGCATTCCAGAAAATTTCCTAGAGAGACATTCCCCTTATTTCTGTTTATGCTCTGTGAGTTGACTAACCCTATCCCTAATTCCAGCCTTATGTATGTAAGCCAACTCTGGCCAGCTATCCATTCCCCAGGTTAAATGATGGCTTCAGAAGTGGAGATGTGATCCAACTGACTGAATAAGAATTAATTTTGGAAATTTTTTTGTTGGAAAAAAATCTTTATTTTCACCATGAATCTGTAAGTCTGGAATTCTAGTGCTCATGTTTTCACCAATTTGGAACATGGAAGGAACTGCCTGGGATAACATACTACACAAAAACATTGTTCTACATCCTACTTTGGTGAGTAGTCATTGGGACTTATAAGCAGCCATCTAGATGCAACAATGGATCTCTCCTTGTCCAGAGCAAAGAAGAATGAAGAAAAACAAACACACATGGAGACAATTAGTCCAAGGGACTCATGGACCATGCAAACCTCAGCCTATATGACCATGAGACCAGAAGAACTAGATGGTGCCTGGCTACCACTATCAACCACTCAGAAAGGGATCAGTCAGTGCAGGGGATTCTGGACAGAGTGGGAGAACAATGTAGAATAAAACTTAAAATCATAAAAAAGACCAGATGTACTGGTTTGAAGGAGTCTGGTGAGACCTCTGAGACTATGGCCCCCAGTTACCTTCAGATCTGGAATTGAACTCACTCCTATGGCTTCCAGTTAAACAATAGACAGGAATATAAGGTGGACCAATGATGGGAGAATGGAAGGGCAGTATTTACACAGGGAGATTGCTCAGGGGGCAAGAACGCACAGGAAAGAAGGACACAAGGAAGAGGTAACTACAGGGAGGAAGTGGGAAGAGAGCTGTTACACTGTGGGGCATTGCAGTCAATGTCATGAAACAAAATGTGTATGAACTGCTGTTTGGAAAGTGAATTGGCTCTGTAACTTTCACCCAAATCACAATAAAAAATAAAAAAATTAAGAAAGAAAGAAATTGCCTCAGAATGGAGCCAATAGTATAGAAAGGGGGGAAGCACAGCCAAGAACAGTGGAACTTGTTTGAGTTTCTGAGTTTACTTCTGCCCAAACTTAATCTCTCCACTTCTGCCTAAAAGGAAAACCAAACACATTGCCATCAAGCAGATTTTGACTCATAGAGACCCATAGGGTTTCCAAAGCTCTATTTCTTTATGGAAGTAGATTGCCTCACCTTCCTTCCACAGAGCAACTGGTGGATTTGAAATGCTAACCTTCTGGTTAGCAACCAAATAATGATACCACTGTACCATTTCTGCCTAAAACTAGCTCTTTCTTTACTTTTCCATCATTTCAGTCAATGAATTTCTCCTTTTGCATAAACCAGTACAACTGAGGTTTCTCTTACTTGTGTGTAAAAAATTCTACCTAATGTAATAAGTTACCAAGTAATTCGTAGTAGCAGAGTCATAAATAAGGCTTCATGTTTCTAGTTTTAAATTCAGACCTCCTATCTTTTCTGGCACATGTGTGAGGACATATTGGAGGGAGACGGGTTCTAGCCTGGAATTATAAACCATAAATCCAAGTCTCATACCTAAGTGAGTAGCTGTGTGGCCTCTGAGCAGTTACGAAGTCCCTGGCTTCATTTTGTCCCACTGCAGAATGAGAATTATATGAATTCCCTTAAGTGTTGTTGTAAGAAATAAACCAGATGGGAATTATATGAAATACCTTGAGTGCTGTTGTAAGAAATGAACCAGATGGCCTACTTGAAAGTATCTACCAGAGTACCTGGCACATAGTAGGAGCTCCATACACATTAGCTGTATGTCACTCTGCACTGTGCCAAGAACAATATATTGAACAAACAGTTCCCTGAGTTGTAAACCTTAGCATCCATTAATTGTGCAACTACTATGTACTAGACTTTGTTTATATGAGGTTTATATGAGGTGAGTAAAGATATGTACTCCATAAGGGCTTTTCTCTGTGAGGCAGGGAAGACGGGGTTGCTTGGAAGGGTGCCAGGAGGCGGGCTGATACTGTTTGTGCATGCTGGGGCTCAGCTCCAGTGGCCGCCTCAGCCAGCTACAGCCCCTGAGCCATCGCAGCAGTCAAGTCTCCGTGGGCCCTACCTGGCTGTCCTGGAAGATCGGTGCCTGCAGGGAGATGCTGGCTGTGGCTGTTGGCTGCTTTGCTCCTTGTGTCTCTGGGGCTTCAGAAAGTGTTACGAGCCCAGAGGCAGCCAATTGAAGGTGCAAGTTTGAAAACTCCAAGGCTCCAGGTGCTAATGGAGAACCAGAGCAGCTTGCAAGGCAGTTACTTTCATATACAAATATTTGTACTATAAATAATACGATGTTCACACAAGGTCAAAATCACACAACGTCCTATTTCACAGAACCTATCATGAACGTTAAGTTACACATACTTGTATAATGTTTCTATTTTATCTATGAGGAAAAAATGGCTCAGAGAGGTCAAGAAATAGCTTATAAGGGGCAGGACCAGGATATGAACCAGGGTCAAGTCACTGTGGAAGCCCATACTCTTTCCTGTGCATTGAAGTTTCTCCCAAAATAAACTGACTCACACACATCAGAACTAAAAATGATGGAAGCAAGGAGGATGGGGAGACTTTGCCTCTCATTCTTTGAACATGTTATCAGGAGGGACCAGTTCCTGGAGATGGGTATCATGTTTGGTAGAGTAGACAGTCAGGGAAAAAGAGGAAGCCCCTCAATGAGATGTCTGCAACAATGAGTTCAAGCACAGCAATGAGTGTGAGGATGACGGAGGACCAGGCTGTGTTTCCTTCTGTTGTACATGAGGTCTCTATGAGTCTGACCACCTCCACAGCACCTTCCAACAACAGAGACCAAAACCAAACCAAACCAAATCCACTGCCATGGAGTTAATTCTGACTCATTAAAGCACACATCCAGAGAGACCAAATGTATCCCCAATCAATTGTAAGTCAGACAACCTTGGGAGGGCCAAATTCTATTTTGGAAAACCTATACTCTTGGATTCCAACCATTAATTCAGAAAAAGTGAAGATGCTTTCCTATATACATGTTCTCTTTTGCTTCTAAAAGAAAGATGTAGGAGAAACATATTTTTTTTTATCAAATATTCCCAAATAATATTCATTTTCAAAGGATCCTCTTTTGAACATTATGAAAAGAGGCATGATGAAAGAAAGGGATAATTGGTTTTACATTTGTCATGGCTTCCAGGCCTAGGAGAGTTAAATGTTTAGATGAGGAAATGGTACTATATTGCTGAAGTTTCCATTCATTGATGTTCACCAATAGCAAATATTTTCACTTAGGAAGGTAAAATGACCCATACATTATTTCCTCAGTGTGGTTTTATAGTTAAAACACGCCCAGAAGACAAATGTATTTTTCTCTACCCTCAGACATCCCCTTGTACCCTATCCTGTTTTAGTAGGCTATAGTGACTGGAACTCCAATTTAATGCAATTTCTCATCCATTTCACTGATTACAACTATTTAGTACATTCTCAAAGAAAGATGATTACAACTTGCTGGTTCTTAATGCTTAATTTATTTACATGCTTGCCTGCTACAGAGTTATTTTATTCATCTTCCAAATGATGGCATAAAATCATTGAAAAATGATGGGCAATAAATACAGCTATTCCCCCGTAATCCTGGGTGGAGAATAACAGCTACTGTCACTCCTAACATTGGTCCACCAGTGCTCCATTGCTCTTAAAACTCAGCAGTAATGACGGCAGTACAGACATAAAATTCCTTTGTTGCTACTTTGTTCTGACAACACTTGCACAATAACAGATTTTTTTTTTTTTTAGTTAAAATAAAACCCATTCCAAATTGACATTTTTGTATTGGTAACTAAGCAAAATCACATATATTTCCCATGTTTCTTTCTTTCTTTCTTTTTCTTTTCTTTTTAAGACTGTTGTATTAGTTGGGAAAAAAAGGTGAATTTTTGAAACCATGACTGCATTCTAATTGTCTCTTCTGTTGCTGCCTGGGCCAAGGATTCACATTAAGCTGAACAAATGCCACATTTACATTTCTGATAAGTGGAAGAATTTTTCACATTTCTTTTGCAATGCTGGTTGCAGTAAGAACACCTGGAAAGTTCCCTGAATGAGTCTGCCAAACTGTCCATCAGTTCATCAAAATTTGGAGGAAAAAGGAGATATTTTTCTCCAAATAGCACAAGTCTTGACTCAGCAGAAAGGCTCTTTCCCTTTCTATTTGGGGAATTAGAATAGAACGAGTGAAACCAAGCAGAATGTTTTGTTTTGTTTTTCCTTTCTTTTTCCTCTAACAAAACAGAAATGGAGAGTTGGTGTTAGCAAGCAGGGGGTATTAGCCCATATTACAGATGGTAGTATGCATTAGTAAGTATCCTCTTCTTATTATTTATGTAAACAGCATCTGAGAGCCTTCTCTTCCCTCCATTTTTAAAAATGCAGTGTCTATTATTTTTCAACCAAAACAAAACCACATTCGTGTTGCCTCTTCCAAAATAATCTTATTGTTGTTGTTGTGTGCCGTCGAGTCAGCCCCGACTCATAGCGACCCCTCCTTGGGTTTCCGAGGCAGTATCACTACAGAAGTAGGATTGCCGAACCTTCCTTCCGAGGAGTGGCTGGTGGGTTTGAATCGCCAGCTGTCTGGTTAGCAGGCAAATGTCTTAGCCACTATGCTACCAGAGCTCCTTATTATGTTATTATAAATGAAGATTAGATATTTCCCTTCAAGGAGGTTGCTTGACATTTCTTAAACTGAAAGAAGTGAAGACAAAAAATATTCAAGATTTCAGTTGCAATACTGAAGGATTCTGTGGGCAAAACATAGAACAATGCAGGCAGTATCAAAAGAAAATGGAAAGAATACACAGAGTCACTGTACCAAAAGGAATTGGTCAATGTTCAACCATTTCAGGAGGTAGCATATGATCAGGAACCAATACTACTGAAGGAAGAAGTTCAAGCCGCACTGGAGGAATTGAAGAAAAACAAGGCTTCAGGAATTGATGGAATATCATTTGAGATGGTTCAACAAACAGATGCAATGCTAGAAGTGCTCATTCATCTATTCTATGAAATAAGGAAAACAATAATCTAGCCAACAGACAGGAAGAGATCCATATTTGTGTTCATTCCAAAGAAAGGTGATCCAACAGAATGTGGAAATTATTGAACAATGTCACTAGTATCAGACATGAGTAAATTTTGTTGAAGATAACATAAAATGCCTGCAGCACTTCATTGGCAGGAAAATGCTAGAAATTCAAGCCAGATTCAGAAGAGGTTGTGGACATATGGATATCATTGCTGATGTCAGATGGATCTTGCCTGAAAGCATCAGAAAGATGTTTACTTGTGTTTTATTGATTATGCAAAGGCATTTGACTGTGTGGATTATAACAAATTATAAATATACTGCAAAGAATGAGAATTCCAGAACACTTAATTGTGTTCATGGGGAACCTGTATATAGACCAAAGGGCTGTCATTCGAACAGAACAAAAGGATGGATAATCAGGAATGGTATGTATCGAGAAGCTAGACTGTATGAAGAATGCAGCATCAGGATTGCAGGAAGACTCATTATCAACCTGCAGCATACAGATCACACAACCTTGTTTGCTAAAAAGTGAAGAGGACTTGAAGCACTTACTGATGAAGATCAAAGACTTCAGCCTTCAGTATGAAGGTACTGAAGAACTACCACAAAACTACTGTTTGTACTGCAATTATTGGGACTTCTAGTGATGAGTGAATCCCAAAAGATGGAAAAGAGGAAAAATCAAATGGTAAACAAACACATTCTATCCCCAGCTGTATGACTTCTTTCCAGAACATAATCATCATTGTTAGATTTACAAACTTATTTCTTATTAGAGCTAAAGTAAAATGCCTTTGGAAAATTAAAGAACATACAGCAAGGAAGGAAGGGGCCCTAATTTCATGAAAACTGCACATTTCATTTCCGTTTATGCTTTTAAAGGATTCAATCTCATTATGAAACAGTTCTGGTTTAACTGAAATATAGGACACATTTTGTTTTCTACCCTCAACCCAATCTGACAGGAGAACATACTTTCTTTTTTTATAATTATAAATGTCTCAAATACCCCAAAAATGTACTAAAAACATTTGCACAATTATTTGCCTAGTAGTCTGACCTAACACCTCAACATACTGATGTCATTGTTGTCTTTGGAACAATACCAGATGATCAGGACTGTGGAGAGTCAGTCTAATTCAGAATGCCTCAATCAGGAAAGGAGAAAGACTAAAAGGATAGAAAAGTTGGGCTAGTACATATTCCCCCTACAGAGAGAAAGAGCATTCTGAACAAAGAGAGTTAAGGACAGGGAACAGATGTAAATAATTTACAAAGCCCATGCTTTGCATCCACTCTGCCTCTCCTGCCTGACCAGTTCCTGCCATCACTCATCTCTCAGTGAGGAAGGAGTACTTCAAGATGATCATTATTATCTGTCAAAAGAATTGTTGACAAAATTCCCCACACAAGCCTGGGCACAGCTGTGTCAGGCTCACACACAGATATGTGGATGTCACTGACGGTTTTTGTTGCTGTTGTCAGGTGCTATAGAGTCAGCTCTGACTCATACAACCCTATGCGCATCAGAACAAAACACTGCCCAGTCCTGTGCAAGCCTCACAATACTTGCTATGCCTGGGCCTATTGTTGCAGCCACTGTGTCAGTCTATCTCATTGAGGGCCTTCTTCTTTTTTGTTGACCCTCCACTTTATCAAGCATGATATCCTTCTCCAGGAAATGGTCCCTTCTGACAACATGGGTATTCTCACTTCCAATGAGCATTCCAGCTGCACTTCTTCCAGGACACATTTGTTAGTTCTTTTGGCAGTCCCTGGTACTTTCAGTATTCTTTGCCAACACCACAACTAAAAAACATCAACTCTTCTTCAGTCTTCCTTATTCATTGTACAGCTCTCACATACATATGAGGTAACTGAAAATACCATGGCTTGAGTTAGGCACACCTTAATCATCAAAGAGACATCTTTGTTCTTCAGCACTTTAAAGAAGTCTTTCACAGCAGATTCACCCAATACAATACATTGTTTGATGTCTTGACTGCTGCTTCCATTAGTTTTGATTATAGAACCAAGTAATATGCAATCCTTGACAACTTCAATCTTTTCTCCATCCACCGAGAAGCTGTTTATTGGACCAGTTGTGAGGATTTTTGTTTTCTTTATATTGAGGTATAATCTATACTGCTGACTGTATTCTTTAATCTTCATCAGTAAGCGCTTCGAGTAATCCTCACTTTCAGCAAACAAAGTTGTGCCATCTGCATATTGCAGGTTATTAATGAGTCTTCATCCAATCTTGATCCCATGTAATTCTTCATATAGTCCAGCTTCTCAGATTATTTGCTCAGCATACAGATTGAATAAGTATGGTAAAAGGATGCAACCCTGAGGCAATTCCTTCCTGATTTTAAACGATGCAGGGTCCCGTTGTTCTGTGTGAACAATAGCCTCCTGGTCTATGTACAGGTTCCTCATGAGCATGACTAAGTGTTCTGGAATTTCCAGTCTTCCTAATTGTGGATTACTTAGGGTAGTGACTCTAAATCAGAATTTAATAGTGGGAGGTGTAATAGCGGCCACAAAAGATATGCTAATGTTCTAATTCTCAGAGCCTGTGAATTTTATCATATTTAAAAAAAGAGTCTTTGCCAATGTACTTATGCCAAGGATTTTGAGATACAATGGATCTTGAGATACGAACATGCTGGATTACCCAACTGAACCTTACATCCAATGACAAAAACCAAAACCAAACCAGTTGCTAGCAAGTCGATTCCAACTAATGGCAATGCCATGTGTTTCAGAGTAGAATTTCAGTACGTAGGATTTTCATGGATGTTATCTTTCAGAAGCAGATGGCCAGGCCTTTCCTCCTAGTTGTCTCTGGGTGGATATGAATTGCCACTTTTCAATTAGAAGCCTCGTTTTGATTGTTTACACCAAATCCAATGACAAGTATTCTTATAAAAGACACACAGAAGAGAAGGTGATATGAAGATGGAGGCACAGATTGGAAAGATGTGACAAGTCAAGGAATGCCAAGGAATGTCAACAGCCACAAGAAGCTGGAATAAGCCAGGCAGGATTGGCCCCTAGATCCTATAGAGGAAGGGACACCTGCTGATGCCTTGATTTCAGACTTCTGGCCTCCAGGCCTGTGAGAGAATACATTTCTGATGCTGTAAGCCACCTAATTTGTGGTCATCTGTTGTGGCAATTCTAGAAGATGCCCCCCCATGAGCATGTCCATGGTGCACCCCCTTTTCAATTAAGGGGTCATGTCTTGGCATCATTTATTTCTAAAACACTCCCAAGTGATTCCACTGTACATGAAAACTGCAAACCACTGACTTTGGGCTCAGTCTATTGCTTACTAGCTGAAACCATTTCCTTCCAGACCCTGGGGAAGCCTTGATTTGGAAAAAAAAAAAAATGTTTCTCTGTAAGTCTTTCAGTTTGATTTTTCTGAGAGTGATTAAGCTCTCAGGCTCGTCCATAATGATCTATTTAACACAATCATAGTGTAATAATAATAATAAAGAGCTTATTGAATACCTAGTAGGTACAGGTTGTTGTTGTTGTTATGTGCCATCAAGTCAGACCCGACTCATAGCGACCCCTCCTTGGGTTTCCCAGGCGATATCACTACGAAAATAGATTGCTCAACCTTCCTTCCGAGGAGTGGCTGGTAAGTTTGAACCGCCAGCCTTCTGGTTAGCAGTCAAGTGTCTTAGGCACTGATATGAAATGCTGAAAAAGGCAAACATGGTCCCTGCCTGTGGAACGTACTTCTAGAAAGGGATATGAATATGTAAATAGGCAACTGTGAGCCTACAGTTGTAAAAGTACGGTGTACATTGGAATCTCATGGCAGAAGTGGTGTGGGGAGAGGACCTGTGACCCAGATTTGGGCATAAGGGAAAATTAGTGGAGAGAGTGTCACCAAAGCTAAGCCAAAAAACCAAAATCCACTGCCATCGAGTCAATTCTGACTCATAGTGACCTTAAGGCAAGAAAAATGAAAATGGTCTTTTCACGTGAAGGGCAAGTAAAAAGTGTTCCAGGCAAAGGGAAAAGCATGGTTAGAGGTGTGGAGCAGAGTTTGCCAAACAATGACCCACAGGCAGAATTCCCCCCAATTGTCCCTGACCCTTTCATCTGCTACTTTTATTGGCATACAGCTATGCCTATTCAGTTATATATTGTTTACAGCTGCTTTGGGGTCCCTAAGCAGTGCACATGGTCAAATGCTCAGGTGCTAACCAAAAAGTTGGAGGTTCAAGTCCATCTAAGGGCACTTTGGAAGAATGGCCTGGTGATCTACTTCTGAAACATCAACAACTGAAAACCCTCTGGAACACAGTTCTACTCTGACACACAAGGGGTTGCCATGACTCAGAATTGACAGCAATGGATTATTTTTCTTTATGGCTGCTTTGACACTCTAATTGCAGAGATGAGTAGTTGTGACAGAGACCATTTAGTCTGCAAAGCTTAAAAAAAATATTTAATAGCTGATCCTTTATAGAAAAAATGTGTTGAGCCCAAGCAAAAGCTTTAAGATGACTGGAGTTTAGAGTGTGAATGAAGATGAGCATTGTGGGACTGAAGATGGAGCTGAGGCCCAGAGCCTTCCAAGGCAGGTTACAAGGTTTGGCCTTTATGTGAAAGCAGTAGTGATCCATTGAAGAATGTAAGGAGGGCCAGTGTCTCCTGAGAACTAGATCTTGGAAAAAAAACTCCATGCTATGATCTATCACTCAAAACTGCCACTGAGTCAATTCCAACTCATAGGACAGCCATTGGGTTTCCAAGGCTGTAAATCTTTACAGAAGAAGACTGCCTCACCCTTCTTCTGCAGAGCAGCTGATGAGTTTGAACCACCAACCTTTTGGTTAGCAGCTAACTGTCTTAACCATCATACCACAAGAGCTCCAGGTGATGAATAAAATCAAGAACTAAGCTTTGACCTCAGCTGTTCTGATGCTAAAGCTTGAGCTCTTTCCATTGTACCAGACTGAGTCCTGAACAAAAGGGCTGCCAGCAGGGTCCCGATCAGGAGGGTCGTCTGGGGAAAGGAGACGAACCCTGGTTCTGACTGGAAACTGTGTCCTTTCTCTCCAGTGTGACCTCCAGGCTTAGTAGGAAGGAATTTTGGAATATGTTAGGGGCCAGTGAAAGAGAAGTAAGAGGGTAAGAGAGCAGCAGAGAAGGCCAAGTGGAGACTGGAAGGCATGATTTATATTTGTTCTTATCTGTAGGGCTAATTTTCTTCCAAAGGAGCCACAGCAATGATGCCTGTGGCCTCAGCAGAAGTCAGGATTCAGGAGAGAACATGGGGAAATGGCGAGGAAAGCACTGAGGGAGTTGATGCTGTTGTCCAGAGTGAACTGTTAGTGAGAGGCCACCGAATTGAGAGGTTCCTTATAGGCATGAATCAAAGAACTCCAGCTCAGTGACTGCCTTCATTTCCTAGGGCTGGCATAACAGAGCACCACACAATGGCTGATGCATAAGAACAGGAATGTACTGTCTCACAGTTCCAGAGATTCAGAGTCCAAAATCAGAGTATTAGCTGTGTTAAGTCCTTCAAAGGGAGAATCGTTTCTCCTAGCTTCTAGGGATGGCCAGCAACTCTTGGCATGCCTTGGCTTGTGGATCACTTCAATCTCTGCCTCCATCTTCACATAGTCATTTTTCCTGTGACCCACCCTAGTCCAGTAAGGTCTCATTTTAACTGATAACATCTTCAAAGACATGCTTTCCAATCAAGGCCATCTTCAGAGGTATGGGAGTTAGGGATCCAACATATCATTTGGGGGACACAATTCAGCCCATAACAGATGCCCATAACAGGCATTCCCTACTCCTTTTTATTTACTTATTTTCAAAATAATTTGGCTATTGGAAATGTTCAGAAAAGTCAAGGCAGCTTCTTCACATATTTTCTTCCCTTTCCTTACTCTTCCTTCCTTCCTTCCTTTCTCTCTTTCTCCTTCCCTCCCTTTGTCTCACCTTCCCTGTCCTTTCCTCCTTCCTTTCTCTCCTGCCCTCCCTCCCTCTTTTCTTCTCCTTTTGAGTAGTGTGGACATTTCTACATTTATTTAAATTGGATCTCAACCAATTGGAGATTTGTCAGTAAATAGTGCTAAAATAAATAAAATAGTCTAGACTTTCTTAGAGATGAACTAACGATCTCATCTTTTTCTTTCTTTTTTTTTAATCAGAGAGTCTTCTCTAAGTCTTCATGATGAGTTTTGTGAAAACAAAATCAATGTGAACTGGAATTTCTAAAATTAGTTTCAGATCAAATTTAAAGATAAACATTTATGGAGAGATGAGATCTTACAACATTTTTTTTTAAGAAATCATTTAAAACTCTTCCATAATTTAAGAAAAATTGGCATGCTTTCTGAAATTCAAACTTTCATGTGTTAATCCTCACCAAGGCGCAATGATGTGACACACCTGTAAAGAACTCATTTAGGATAAAAAGTTCAGCATTCAACTTTAGCCAGTTCTAAGGAGGATGTCATATGTAATGGCTGAAGTATCCATATGGGACATCAATTAATAGCCATATCTGTCACTCATCTATCACTCAGCAGTTGTTGTTGTTGTTGTTATGTGCCGTCGAGTCGGCCCCGACTCATAGCGACCCCTCCTTGGGTTTCCGAGGCAGTATCACTACGGAAGTAGATTGCCCCATCTTCCTTCCGAGGAGTGGCTGGTGGGTTTGAACCACCAGCCTTCTGGTTAGCAGTCAAGTGCCTTAGCCACTATGCTACCAGAGCTCCCTCACTCAGCAGTAGAGGAAAAAAAAAAAAGGATCAAAAGGATCATTGTTTTACTGCTCTGCAGAGACTCTTCTGAGTTTAAGCCTGATGTCAGTTGAATTATTTTTGAAGTTACTTACTTATTTTATCTTATCACTCACCAATGAAAGCAGAGTGAAAAAAATAAAAATCACAAATAGAATAAATAAAATAGAGTATTTCTATCTCTCTGGAATTTAATATGAGACCACGAATAATAAGTGTGGTTAAGGACCTCACCTAGGTTTTTGCCACCAACTGAAATGCAACAATACCTGCTTTTGATGAGCTCTATAATGGAAACAAAACACAGAAAGTGGAATATAGTAAAATATAGGCTTCTTAAGCTCTTTAGACTATATTTGTTGTAGAAGGGATCTTGTGGGATTAAGAAACTAGAATAATGTGTGATTATTGAGAGAGGAATAGATACATACATGAAAAATTCCTGCAAAATATAGATAAGCATGAAGGGAAACAAGATGGTTTGGAAATGCTCTTCTCAGATGGCAAAGGTCAACAGTGATATGCTTGCTTCCTTGTTCATATCCCTGGGCTTAAGGGACACTTTTAAAAATTGATTATTTAAACAAATAGTAAGAGAAAATATTTTTCACCTTTTCTGATGTGACAAGCTGCAGTGGTCTACACTGAAATGTTAACAACAGCAAATGGTGTCATTATTATTTTGGGTCAGCCATAAACTTGAAAAGCAAGACCATATCTTATTGCTCTGGTGGTGTAGTGCCTAAGGCATTTGACTGCTAACCAGAAGGCTGGTGGTTCAAATCCACCAGCCACTCCTCAGAAGGAAGGTTGGGCAATCTACTTCTATAGTGATACTGCCTCAAAAACCCAAGGAGGGGTCGCTATGAGTTGGATACGACTCAAAGGCAGTGTTTTTTGTTGTTGTTGTTGTTGTTGGTATTGTTTTTAACTTGACCATAAGTCTCAATCCATGACTGTAAATATAGTGGGCAGAAATGTTTCCACAGGAGTTTAATATTGGCTCTGTGCATTTACCATGTGTCCTGTAATGGGGGTCATTGTGAGTTAGAATTGACTCAATGACCATGAGTTTGATTTGGTTTTGGTTATAGTTATCTAAGGAGCTCTAGTGGTACAGTGTTTAAGGCATTTGGCTGCTAACCAACATGTCAGCAGTTAAAACCCACCAGCTACTCCACAGAAGAAAAATGAGGTAGTCTGCTTCTGTAAAAGATTTATAACCTTGGAAACCCTATAGGGGTAACTGTGAGTCAGAATTGACTTGATGGCAGTGAGTAGTGCTGCTATAACAGAAATACGGCTTTAACAAACAGAAATTTATTTACTCAGAGTTTAAGAGGTTAGAAGTCTGAATTCAGAGTACAGGCTCTAGGGGAAGGCTCTTTCTCTCTGTCAGCTGTGGGGGGAAGGTCCTTATTTCTTAACCCCTTGGTGATCTTCATGTGGCTTGCCAGGTATCTTTCCTCATCTCTGCTTCATTTATTTGCTTGTTTAATTGCTTTTATATCTCAAAAGAGATTGACCTAAAACACACCCTACACTAATTCTGTCCATTAACATAGCAAAGAAAATCCATTCCCAAATGGGATTATAACCACAGGTACAGAGATTAGGATTTACAACGCTCATGTTTTGAGGACACAATTTACTCCATAACACCATGTTTGAGAAACGAAGCTTTTGACTGCATCCTGGGTTTTTTCTTGGAGAATGTCTCTTGAGATCTTTCTACTTTTTAGCAATGTGAAGGAACTTGAATGATGGCAGTTTAAGTCACTGGTCTTACTTGAGTGCTTTACTTGCTCAACAAGTTTATTTAAAGTACCTCAATTTTCATTCCCCCCTTTGAATCCTATGTTACTGGCATTTCAAGGATACATTCATGGAGGGTGAGCTCTATCCAGTATTTTGGTCTCCACAAAAGCTTAGGAGCAGATGTATTGGCCTTATACCATCATGGTTTCTGCCCCTAATTCCTGTCATGGAAGTGCTAGGCCTATACAACCTCCAAAAAGTTCCTGGGATGCACAAGCATTTTGTGATCACTAACTAACCTTAATCATGGTGGTTCATACCCACCCAGCAGCACCGAAGAAGCAAGGCCTGACAATCTGCTTATATGAAGATTACAGCCAAGAAAACTCTCTGAAGCTCATGAGGTTCTATTCTGTAATACAAGGTGTTACCACAAATTGGGATCAATTCAATGGCAATGGGTAAAAGACTTTCCTCCATAAAAAGTTTCTACTTCATAGAGAATTAACAAATTTAAAGTTCTGTGGTCAATTGTCTTTTGAGCTTTGGAACAGCCACACAAATTTGAGCTTTGGACCTGTCACTCTCTCTTTGCCCTAAAGGTTACTCAAGACAGCATAAAAAGGAACAGAATTTAGCTCAACTAACCTTCCTAAAAGGAGTTCTAATGGTGTTGTGGTTAATGCATTCAGCTGGTAACCAAAAAGTTGGTGGTTTCAACTCATCAGCTACTCCACAGGAGAAAGATGAAGCAGTCTGCTGCCGTAAACATTTACAGCTTTAGAGACCCTTTGCAGCAGTTATACTCTGCCCTAAAGGGTCACTATGAGTCAGGATCAACTTGACAGCAGTAGGTATTTTATTCCTCCCAAATTTACCAACTAGGCAAGTTGCTCCATGTCCACAGAGGCAACATGAATAAAGAGAGTCTTTGGTAAACTACTCCCTTAAGGAAACCAAGTGGGGAGATGTGGTTCAAAGAACATACTACCCATTGCTTCATAGTAAATTTCAACTTACTTCTTCAAAGGAAACAGAAGGGAGTTGCCACAGGTAAAACATTTGGTAAGATGTCTTCTTGGCCTTTAGCAGCAGCTGAGAAATGTGTCTGTAAAAGTGCAGTGTAAATAATTGATATTTCCTTTTGGGCAACATCCCAATTTATATTTTCTTCTTTTAAAAAAGTAAAACTAAAAACAAAACCAAAAGGAAATCCATAGGGATCAACTAGATATGTGAAATTCACATTTCTTAAGAAAAAAACAGAACCCAATTGTCATCCCAGCTTGGCCTGAGATAGTATAAGTGCTGGCATGTGGCCTGGGAAGTACATTTTCCAAAGCTCCAATGCCTATTGTTTTAGTAGTTACCTGAAAAGTTTGAGAAAGAGAGAACCTGGGAAGGGTTTAACTGACTCATGTGTCTATATCTGGCTTGCCTCTGAAGTGGCTGTTGATAGAGCTGATGACCAGAATTCTCATCCATCTCATGAGTGGCAAAGCTAATCTAGGGGTAGCTGGGGTTCATACCGACCTGTCAATTTGTGGAGAAGCAGTACAGTAGAGGAGCTTAAGGGCAGAAACTCTGGAACTGCTCCATCTGAGTCGAATTCTGAATCTTCTACTTATTAGCACTTTAACCTTGGGCAAGTTGCCTAACATCTCTGTGCCTCAGTTTTCTCATCTGTGTTGTTAGTTGCTGTGGAGTTGGCTTGACTCATGATAACCCCATGAACAACAAAGAGAAATGTTACCTTGTCCTGTGCTATCTCCACAATCATGGGTATGCTGCATTCCATTGTTGCCGCCACTGTGGATTTGGGATGCCTTCCAACCCAGGGGCCTCATCTTCCAGTATTTATATCAAATAATATTCTATTGTGATCCACAGGGTTTTCACTGTCTAATTTGAGAATTAGATTGCCAGGTCTTTTTCCTAGTTTGTCTTAGTCTGGAAGCTCTGCTGAAACCCGTACATTATGAGTGTCCCTGCTGGTGTTTGAAACACCAGTGGCATAGCTTTTAGCATCATAACCACACTAAGGCCACTACAGTACCTCGGACAAACTGACAGACCAGTGGCCCTCACCTATAAATCAGTGATAATAATATAGGACCTACTTCACTGAATCATTAAGATTAAATTAATTGCTATACCTCAGATACTTTAGAACAGTGACTCTAATTGTTATTATCAAGTTATTCTCAGATCTACCAGAGCTACAATTGATAGACATGAGGCAAATAGGTCAGATGTCAAGCACTGAAGATCTAATGGGCTGTGTCAAAAATCTGATTGTACTACTACCTACCGTTACCTGTCACTTAATTTCTCTGAGTGTCAGGTTTCTCTTTCATAAGATAGTGAAAACACACTTTAGCTCATACAATTTCCATGAGGTCTAAATGGATGCAAAAGTTTCTAAAAGTCTTATACCATAGTAACTTCTCAATCAATATTTATATTCCTTTTTCACTTTCTCCTTTGCCCCAACTCCCAATATTCTTCATGCATTCTCACAAAGTCTGCTTTATAATCCCAAAATATTATTATCTTAGCAAGATGTTGTACTTGATCTAAAATCAATACTGTAAGTGAATCAATGAGATGGATCAGGAAATATGGGGGAGGGAGATGAGAGGATCTCCTGTGCTCCTGAAGTCTTATTTTGAGATCCAACCCAGAGCACAATATTCAATCACAAATGTTTATTAGAAACAATGCTGGTGGTCAAGGCAGTTACAACAATGAAAATATATTCACTGGAGTGAAGAGAATTTACAATATGCATGGGAAAAAAGAAAAGGAAACTCACTACAAAGTTTTTGCAGGTTCAGTTCCAGATGATGTCAATAAAGAGAATATCACAATAAAGGAAATCACACAAGTTTTTGGTTTTTCAGTGAATATGAAAGTTATATTTATACTATTAAACATAAAGTATTAAAAGTTTTAACCATGAAAAACCTTGAAATACTGTGAGAATTACCAAAATGTGACAGATACAGAGACACAAGTGAATACATGCTGTTGGAAAAATGTTGCTGATGGACTTGCTTGATGCAGGGTTGTCACAAACCTTCAATTTGTAAAAAATGCAGTATCTGCAAAGTGCAATAAAGTGAAAAGCAATAAAACAAAATATGCCTATTGTAACTCTAATGCATAATGGCTATGATTCATACACTGATAGATGTGCAAACCAAATGTTGCAGCAAATCAGAATAGTGAGACCATCTGCTTTGTTGACAGAGAAAATCTTCAAGACAGGTGATATATAATCTGGTCTTTGAGGCAAGGTAGAATTTTGATTGATTGTAATGTGGAGCAAAGGCATACCAAGTCTATGATCATCAATAGCAATGGTTGGAAAAATAAAGGCAAGGATATTCAGCAAATGGGTAAATTGTCCCTTAGATGATTTGAGTAGAGGACTAATGGGAGATAAGAGCAAAAGGGGATATTTAAGCCAAAGAATGTTGTTGTTGTTATGTGCTCCAAAGTCAACTCCAACTCATGGCATTTTGTTCCTATAAAGATGACAATCTAGGAAACTCTATAGGGCAGTTCTATAATGTCCTATATGGTTGCTATAAGCCAAAAAAAAAAAAAAAGCTTGAAATATAATTCAGAATCTAGATTTTGCTCAAATTATTCAAGACATTTGAAAGAACTGTGATGTCATTAGTTCTACCCTTCAGGAAGATGACATGAGTGGGTAGGTGGATTGGAGGAGGAGAGCTCGGAGGCATAGAATAGTTGGGAGGCCATTTAAGCAATACTTACAAAAGGTAATGAGTTGTGAAGTTGAGGGTAAGGAGATGATGGAAGTCAATATTGGATTACCCAATAAGCAACGTAAGCATGGGCTTGCCTGTGCTTATTACTAATCTACAGTGAACCATTTCACAGTTTTTTTTGCCACATCAAAGATTCTGCTTCTAGGTATGGTTCATGTCTGTCTCTCTCCCAACCCCACAGCACCTTCCTCCTGAATCAAAGCTTCTTTTCAAATTTACAGTCTCTGACAGGGATGGAGTACCTGTATTCAAGGTAAGCACGGGCTTACTTGGGCCTACTAGTATGTAGTGGACAGTTTCACATGTTTTTCCCCACATCAGTGAGTAATCTGCCCCTAGTGGCAGTGAGAATAAAAAGGAGGTGACATACAAGAGATGGAATTGACTGGATGTGGTGAAGGAAGGGAATGATGTGACTAGGAAAATATTAGAGGAAGAAAGTCAGACGGTGATTTGGAGCAAGTTCAGTGAATTCAGACTTACACGGTAAAGTGTAAAATAGATATGGGACTCCCTATGTCGCTTTATAGTAGCTGAAGAGCATTTATGTCAGGCTAGAAATAAAGGTTGAAGGGAGATATTGAAGCCTTATAAAAAGTAGAATAAGTTCCACTTTAGCAATAGATGGACTGGCTAATGGAGAGTATACATAAAATCAAGAATACTCACAGTTAGGGGCTAATGGAAATCAAGACAAAAATTCAGGATGGATTGGATAATCAACAATGCTAAAAGTTATAAAGTTGGCAAATAGATGCTCAGGAATCTATTGTGCATGGTGACCTTTAGAAGAATAGTGAGAATGGAAGCCAGGCTGCAAGGATTTGAGTCAAGACTCACAAAGAAATGCCTTTAAGAGCAAGGCAGGTAATGGAAAAAGGCAAGATTGTACATGACACTGGGAGTGAATTCCTTCTTAAAGTTTATGCCCTAATTGCCTCATTTGCCTCACCCTAGTCCTGGAACCTCTAAAAGAACAATGAGGGCTTGATATGAGGCAATAGGGATCATAGTAACTGGGGCTAATTGGAGAAAGAATGCTAACTTCAATTAATTTTTAATTTTACTTTATTGAGGTGCAAGGAGCTCTGGTGATGTAGGGTTAAGGTGTTTGGCTGTTAAACAAAGGGTTGGTGGTTTGAACTCACCAGCCTTTCCTTGGAAGAAAGATAAGGGAATCTGCTTCCATAAATTTTATAGGCTTGGAAATCCAATGAGGGTCACTATGACTCAGAATTGACTGATAGCAGTGAGTTTGGTTTGGTTTTGGTTATTGAAGTATAATCTACTTAAATTGAATGTTGTTGTTTGTTGTTGTTTGCCATCGAGTCAGCCCCGACTCATAGCGACCCCTCCTTGGGTTTCCGAGGCAGTATCACTACGGAAGTAGGAATGCCCAACCTTCCTTCCGAGGAGTGGCTGGTGGGTTTGTACCCACTTTAATTAAAGAGTTTAATGAATTTTTATAAATATTTGTAATGTAACCACAAACAAAATTAAGATAAAGAATGTTTTTACCAATCCAAGAGGTTTAATTACTACCCTTCCCAGTCAAAAGCCCCCCAACCCTCAACCCCAGACAACCACTGATTTACTTTCTTTCACTATACATTAGATTTGTCCTCACGAGTCTCATGAAAATGGAAGGAAACAATATAGATTCATGTATCAGGTTTCTTTCAGCATAAATATATGTATGATTTCTCCTTGTTTTGTATTATTTATTTATTTTTGCTGCTTATTTTCCATTGTGTGGGTATTTCCTATTTCCTATTAATCACCTGTTAATGGCATTTGTGTTGCTTTCCATATCAGACAGACTATTATCAATAAAGCTCCTGTGAACATTCATGATACTGTTTTAAATGATATGTTGTTTTTCAAAATTTATGTCCCAATTGTTTTTTGTTAGTATGTATAAACAACATTGATTTTCATATATTGCTTTGTGTATTTCAATAACTTTGCTAAAATGACTTATGAGAGTCTTAGTAAGATTTTTGTAAATGCCTTTGGATTTATACTCTAGATCAAAGATACAATTAGCTGAGGCTAATCTTGCACAGATACCAGTGATACAAAACACCCACAATCGTTACAGAAACAACAGAAGACAGACATAGAGCAATCCCTCACAGACAGCCAGAACTGTGGGAGAGAGATCCAATGGATCTACTAACCCAGAACCATAGTACTGGGGAATGCCAGACTCAACTGGCACATCAAAATACATAAAAATCTTGTTCTACAACCAACTTGGTGAGTAGCGACTGGGGTCTTAAAAGCTTTGAGCAGTTCTGATAAGATGACGGAATAGGCACAGACCCTCTTCAACAAAGAAAAGGGGAACCAGTTAACACAGATACAGAAGATAATCCTGGACCCCTGAGCCTTGAAGGGAAGGATATAGAAGTGTAGTAAACTACAACTAGTGGAAGAATTTGCATGAAAATACCAAAAAAGGAGACATACGGAGCTGCAGTCTGGTGGCGAGCCTGACAGCACAAACAGCTTGGATATTGTGGAGTGGTGTTAGGCCCTAAGAATTAACCTAAAAGTTTTCCCTGCTGGCCAGGGACTGCACAGAGGACTGCTTCGTGGCTGGGGAATAAAAGGGGAAGCAGAGAAGAGGAAGGCAGGATGAGCTGTGGACTTTTGTCTGTCTGGAAGGTGTAGCCATTTTGAATGTTTACAAGTGGCTTGACCATTTTGGATATGTAAAGTGACAGTGTTCTCCAGATTCCAGGGACATAAGAACAGGCTCCACTTGCTGGGAACTCCAAGGACATTCTGGACCTGGAAGACTGGAAAGGTGAGACATTCCCATTATTACTCTTATATCCCACACCTCTTGGTGAACGGAGGTGCAGCCATCCCTCACTTCCACCCACCTTCTGGGCCAGCAGGAAGTCCATCCCAGTCTGTGAGTTTGGACAGAGCCTGGGTACCCTGCTCCGCCCTGCCCTGATTTTTTTTTTTTTTTAATTTTTTAGTTTGTTTATTTTTGTCTGTTGTAAAACTACTATTACATTTATGACTTTTGTCCATTTTATTATTATTCTTTATTCTTCCTCTCCATGGTTCTAGGTTTCAGCTTTTTTTATTTTCCCTGTTCTTGGTTGAATTTTTTTTCATTTCTTGTGCTTAACCCCATTCCTTGTTTTTCTTTTTAGTTTTCCCCATGTTTTTCTTCATTATTCTCCTTCTCTACCTTTTTCCCCTAATTGTCCTCTCCCCATATATTGCAGGGTTTTTTTTTTTTTCTTTTTTCTTCATTTTCCCTTTTTTTGGTTACTATTCTTGTGTGACTACATGGTGTATTTTTTGTCCATGTGCTATTACTTTTTTGATGGTTATTCAATTGTTATTTTTGTCTAACTGAGTGGAAGACAGCAACAGTGCCCATATAACACAACTACACCCACATCTCCTACAGCTTCACTTACTGAGTGAGAGCCACCACTTCTTTCTCCACCAATGGGTCAATGATAAACAACCACCAAAAAGAGACTTACTCACCCTTAGCTGCTCTTCACAAATAGTTAACAGAGATCTAAATGCAACAATGCCATGATGTCTCAGAAACAGCAGACCATCACAGTCCACAAAAAGAAGCCAGATAAAGTGGTAGAAATAAGGGAGCAGGATACAGACCCAGAACACATCCCTAAAGAAGAAGAAGCATTGGAACTCTCAGATAAGGAATTCAGAAGAATTATATTTAGGTGTCTTATAGGATTGAGACACAGACCAAGGAAAACAGAGACAAAACCCTAGAAGAATTTGGGAAGAAAATACAAGAACAAAAAAGACAAAATAAATGAAAAATTAGAAGTGATTCTAAATCTACAGATAGAAATCCAGATTAATACTAAATTGTCAGAAATAGATAACACATTGAGAGGGCAAAGGAGTAGAATTAATGGAATGGAAGACAGTATTAATGAGATTGAAGACAAATTCATGAATACTCCTTTGGAAAGGGATCAATCAGAAAAGAGATTAAAAAAAAAAAAAATGAAGAAAGCCTACAGTTCATGTGGGATACCTTCAAAAGGAATTATCTACGTGTCATTGGAATTCTAGAACAGGAAGAGGAAAAGAAAACCACTGAGAAAATTGTCCAAGATTTGTTGGAAGACAACTTCCCTCATATGATGAAAGATGAGAATATATCCACTCAGGAAATCCAACAAACCCCAAACAGGATAGACCTCAAAAGAAAATCACCAAGACATATCATCATCAAACTCATCAAAACCAAAGACAAAGAAAGAATCCTGAAAGTAGCACAGGAAAAACAAAAAGTTACTTAAAAAGGGCAACCAGTAAAAATAAACTCTGATTTCTCAGCAGAAACCATGCAAGGGAGAAGGCAATGGGATGGTATATAGAAAACCCTGGAAGAGAAAATTTTTCAACCAACAATTATATACATGGCAAAATTGTCCCACAAATATTATGGTGAAATTAGGAGATTTTCAGATAAGAAGAAACTAAGGAAATTTGTTAAAACCAGACCAACCTTACAAGAGATACTAAAAGGAGTCCTTTGAACAAAGAACCAAAAATAGCAAATAACAATCGATCATTAATACACAAGATGACATAATGCAGAAACCATAGCTATGGACACGTGCAAAGTAAAATAAGCCTACAAGATTGTAAACAGAGAACCAGAGACATCAATTGGCAAGTGAGGACAATTACAAACCAAAAAGGGGGAAAATACTGTGTAGTTACAGAAGTTCTAAATTTTGAGGAAGTCAAGAGAGTTGCAATATAGAATGCACTGTTCTAATCTCGGGGAGAAGATTATAAATCACAGGGTAATCTCAAAGAAAAATGATAAACCTTCATATCACAATAAAAAAAGAGGACAAGCACAATATTCAGTAAATACTAAAACAACAGCAACAAAGGAAATGATAACACAACTCATAAACACAGAAAATAATATGGAACAAAGAAAACGGGGACACCATGAAAAAAAAAATATAACAAAATGACAGCAATCAATTCATACTTGTCAATAATTACACGGAATGTTAATGGATTAAATGCACCA
>NW_006921764.1:1044769-1045552 GCF_000298275.1 Orycteropus afer afer | reverse complement strand
CCACCAGCCACTCCTCGGAAGGAAGGTTGGGCAATCCTACTTCCGTAGTGATACTGCCTCGGAAACCCAAGGAGGGGTAGCTATGAGTCAGGTTTGACTCGATGGCAAACAACAACAATTAGATTACCTAAATTGATTTAAAATTTTCTATTTCTTCTTGAGTCTGTTAAGGTAATTTGTGTTTTTTCTAAAGAACTTATTCATTTCATATAGATACCAACTTTATTGTTATAAAATTGTTTATAGTATTTATTATTCTTTTAACATCTGTAGCATCTGTACTGATGTCTTGTCTTTAATATCCTAACAATGTAATTTGGGTGCTTGCTCTTTTTCTTTCTCATCAAATTAGTCTCACTAGAGAGTTCTATTGACATTTTTAAACAACTGATGTTTGTTTGGTTTTATTGATTATTCTTTACTGTTTGACCATTTTCTATTTCACTGATTTCTGTTGTTATCTTTATTTCTTTTCCTCTCATTTACTTTGGGCTTGTCTTTCTCTTGTTTTTCTAGTGTCTTAAAATGGAAGAATGGATCATTTATTTTAGACTTTTCTTATTTTCAAGTACAAGTATTTAAAACTATATATATTTTCTAACGAGTGCCTTAATTGCATTCTCTAAGTTTGATATATTGTGTTTTTATTTTCCTCCAGTTCAATATTCAAACTTTCTCTTGTGATTTCTTCTCCAACAATAAGTTACTTAGAAATATATTGCTTAGCTTTCAAATATTTAAAGATTTCTAAGATTAGATATCTTTTTAAATATCTAATTTAAT
>NW_006921764.1:1029905-1044434 GCF_000298275.1 Orycteropus afer afer | reverse complement strand
TAATCAATTTTCTGTGTTTAAAAATAATATACACTCTTCATATTGAATGAAGTGATCTATAAACCTAAATCAGCTCAAGATGGTTGACAAAGATTTTCAAGTTTTCTATACCCTTGCTGATTTTTTGTCTATTTGTCCTATCAATTGTTGAGTGCAACTATAATTGTGAATTTGTTTATTTCTATCTTTACTATATTAATATTTTTTTCTTTAAATTCTTGAGCATATTGAACATATTTAATACCCTTGTCTACCGATTCTATTATGTCTGTTATGACTGGGTCTCATTCCATTGACTGTGTTTTAACCTGCATATGGATCTCATTTTCTAGCAATTTTTTATTGGATGATAGACACTGTGAAGTTTTTCATTATAGAGTGCTGCATTGTTTTTATTTAAGTCTTCTTATTGTTCCTTTTGGAGCTCTGGTAGCATAGTGCCTAAGCCACTTGACTGCTAAGCAGAAGGCTGGTGGTTCAAATCCACCAGCCACTCCTCGGAAGGAAGATGGGGCAACCTACTTCCGTAGTGATACTGCCTCAGAAACTCAAGGAGGGGTCGCTATGAGTCGGGTCTGACTCGACGGCACATAACAACAACAACAACAAATGCCCTTGTATTTAACATGCTGTCCACTACGGCCTATGGAAACTTAAACAATTCTCAGCTCTGTGTGAGCATTGGGAATTTTTCAGCTCCTAACTTCTCAATAATTGTGCTCACTCTGGAAGTTGTCACACACTTGACTTCATGGAGCTTCACTTTAAGCATATGATGATGTTATTCTACCAAAGACTCAAAGTGACCTCTATGTAAATTTCAGGAGCTCTTTCTCTTATGGCTCCATGTTTTTTGTTTGTAACTTTTCCCCAGTACTCTTCCCTGCAAGTTTTAGCTGCGTCATATTCCTCAAATCTTGATATATGTTGGCTAAACTCAGAGACTGTGGGGCTTTCTTTGGTTTCCTCCTCAAACAAGGTCTGGAAATTACCTTTGGGAAGAAAATCAGGGGAACCTTAGAGCTAACCTCTTTTGTTTTCCTTTCTCAAGGATCAGAATTTTGTGCTGCTTGTTGTCAAACATCTGAAAAAAGATTTTTATATATTCTGTCCAATTTTCTAGTTATTTATGGTGCAGGAGTATGTGTGGATCCCTTTACTTCCTCGGGGCAAGCAGCAGATGCCCAAAGATTTTCAAGTTTTCTATACCCTTGCTGATTTTTTTCAATGCTGTGCCTATCAGTCAATAAAATATTTCAGCACCAATCTACAGCAGCACTGTAGAGTGTAATTGTTTTGCTTTTTAATAACAGTATCTAATAATATCTGGGAGCTCTGGTAGCATAGTGCCTAAGGCACTTGACTGCTAACCAGAAGGCTGGGGCTTCAAACCCACCAGCCACTCCTCAGAAGGAAGATGGGGCAATCTACTTCCGTAGTGATACTGCCTTGGAAACCCAAGGAAGGGTTGCTATGAGTCCTATCCGACTCCACGGCACATAACAACAACAATAATATCTGAGAACCTAACAGTGTTAGGAACAAGTGAATACATAGCAGTTATAAGTAATAAGGAAGCACTAGAGTTAAGCACAGATGGTGTAGTGCCTAAGGCATTTGATTACTAACCAGAAGGCTAGTGGTTCAAACCCACCAGCTACTGCATGGAAGAAAAACTGGGCAACCTACTTCTATAAAGATTTACTGCCTTGGAAACCCAATGGGGCTCACTATGAGTCGGAATCAACTGATGGTAGTGTTTTTCTCCCCCATTTCCATTAAGAGTCTGGTGGTGTAGTGGTTAAGGCAGTTGGCCACTAATCAAAAGGTTGGTGGTTCAAACCCACCCACCACTCCATGGAAGAAAGATGAGGAAGTTTCTGTAAAGATTTACAGCCTTGGGAATCCAATGAAGGTCACTATGAGTTAGAATTGACTGATGGCAGTGAGTTTCGTTTGGCTTTGGTTTGGAGTGTAGACTCAGACCCTGGGCTGTCTGACTGCTTGCTGACCTTGGTCCATTCCACTGTATTTCTCTCTTCCCTTCAATCTGCATGGAAGAAGAATAGAATGGGTGGCAGTATAAGAGGATGTTCAGACTGGAAAAAATATTTAGGGTGAAAGAAGGAACTAGATACAAAGAACATGGCCTGGCAGAGCCACTATCTATGGATGTTCTCTCCCCATGGCTCACAGACTCCTTAGTTGCAGTTCTGCCCTAATCGGAAATGAACGATATAACCCTCACTTTGAAAAGCTCAATTTAGATTCGCTTGCCCTAATTTTCACTGGTTCTCTGCACCATTCCTAATTTACAGAAAGTTTGCAATTTTTCCTCCTGCCACTTGGAGTCTTTGGTTTGTGAGGGCTATGTCTGGCCTCCTACTAATTTCCTCTGACTTCCTGTCACTCAGCTATGCCCCTGCAGGATTTCTCTTTGGGATTTTTCCATTTCTTTCTGCTGCTATTATGAAATATTTCTTTGGTCTCCTGGGTTCTTTGCATAGAGTTTTAAGCATATTTTTGTGATTTCTATTATTAAAAAATCCTTTCTCAATCATCAACTTCTGCCTAAACATGGGCCAATTTCCTCACTCATATTTTTGGTTATATTCATTGAAAATAGATGTCAGCCTACCTTTCTTGCAGAAACATAAAGTTGCAGCACCTTTTCTACACAGATTCCTGAACAAGTTATGCACACAAATAGCTCTTAGAGATCTACTTGAAAACCTTTTACTACTAAACTCAAATAGCTTTCCATCAACCCTGATTTTATTTAATGTAGCTTCTGATTGGGTTACATTTGGTCATTAAAACCATTTATCAGCTGCAGTTATCCTCGTTCTCTTGCTTCTTTCAAGCCTTCTTGTACAATTTGGCTGGACTTTGTACACTGGTCACTACAAGACATTCTTCTCTGTCTGTGTGGTGCTAAATTCAGTTTGGAAATCAGTCTTTTCTACATTCAAACCTGTTACTTGTACAATACAACCAGTCCCAGAGCTTTTGCTTTTCTTATTAGGATAAAAACTAAATTCGAGAGTGGCAGACAAGTTGTATCAGACATGTTAACACTAATTTACTAAAATAACTACCAAGATTGTTGAGCTGATTAAAGACTCTGAGGACTCATTAAGCTAATAAGGGACAACTATGGTTATCAATTATCAGTGGCTAAATTCTCATAATTAATTAAACCAATAAACAACATCATGATAAATGGAAAAAAAATTGAAGTTGTCAACAATTTCATTCTACTTGGATCAACAAATGTTAAGTTCAGCTCACTTACTTTAGACATATCATCAGGAACAATGAATAGCTTGAAAAAGATATTGTTCTGGTTACCTAGTGCAGCTCTGACAGGAATACACCACAAATGGGATGGCCTTAACAAGCAGGAGTTTATTCTTAAAATTTGGAGGCTTTAAGTCCCAGTTCAAAGTGCCAGGCACTAGGGGATGAGTGAAAGCCCCTCAACCTTGGGGTCCAGCTCTGCCTCCTGCTCCCAGCCCATTGGAGCTAGAAGCATTTCTTCACTCAGACAGCTGCTGGCTGCTGAGGCTGAGAAGCCCCAAGGTTGACAAGTAAAAAGGCACAGTCCCAATGTTACCAAACCACACGGCAGGCCATTAACTTAAGTCCATTTTAAATCCCAAGGTTGGCAGAGCATGGCAGGATATTGAGCAATGACACGGCTTCATGCAGGGTCCAAGCATGCCATAGGCTAGAGACCATTCCCAAGGCTTCTTCTTATATACAGAAAGCAGACCACATTCCAAAGGCAGCTACTCAGCTGCTTGTGGTAGATCCCACCATGGAGTTAATTGCCAGTCTCATCATGGGGAATACTACATCCAGCTGCCCAGTCACTCAACCAGGCCCAGCCAAGTTGACACACAAACATAACTACCACAGATATCATGTTTGGTAAAGTAGGAGGTCATCAAAAAATGAAGGACTACCTCAATGAGATGGGCTGAAACATACCAATGACAATGAAGAAGGCCCAGGAGTAGGCATATTCTGTTCTGTTATGTATATAAATTCACCAGGAGTCAGAGCTAACTCAACAGCAGATGGTAACAGCAACAATTATGGTTATGGGAGTGAAGCATGGTGGCACAGTTGCCAAGTGTCTGCCAACCCTGGAAACATCTTCCTTCTTTGATGATAATGGCTGTGGGCTTACCTTCCAATAAGTAGTTTAAGAAAAATAAAATGTTAAACTTACAGACCTGAAATAAATCTTATATAATAATTAACATTTAATGAGTCCTTATGCCAGAAACCATACTAAATTCTTTATATAATTCATATATTTGATCTTCATAGTCACATCATGATGTATATATTATTGTTATTATTCATAAAAACAAATAAGAACTCTGCTCAAAAAATGTATGTAGCTTGCTCAAGTCCGTATACATAGAAAGGAGGGGACCCTGGCTATGATTCCAGTTGTGATTTTAAATTTGAACCACTGATGAGAAAAGTGAGACAAAAAAGTTTCACTTGTAGATTTATGTGGCAGAGATAATTTGTTTAAATCCATTTCATTTTCCTCATTGACACATAGGAAGACTATATTTCCCAGCTTCCCTTCAAATAGGTGTGGCGAATAAAAGTGGAGGGAAGCAATGTTTGCAACTCCTGGGCTGGCCCCTAAAACTTCTCATGCAGCCTTTCACGTCACTTTTTCTTTCCTACTTTCTTGGTCATATGTGTAGTGGAAGACTGTGAGGCACCAGTATTTGTGAATGCCATTGAGGGAATGACCTCAAGTTTCTGAAAGCCTTGTAATCTACTTCTGACCACGTTGGTCTGTGATACCTGTGAGAAATACACTTTTTTTATACTATCCACTCAGATATGGGGGTTACTTGTTACATGAATTAGCTTACCCTGGACTGTTTACAACTCAAGTCTCCTAATACCCAGTTCATGTTTGTTTTTTTCCCACTACACAACACAATGAATCCTAATGTATTCTCTAAAACAGATTTTCTCATTTCTGATCATTTGATTTTCCATCAGGTCTATATTTTACTGCAGATGCATATGTATGTTTTTTTTCTTATACTTCACGTCTTAATGTATATATTAGTCTCCTAGGACCACCATAACAAAGTCCACAAACTAAATGACTTAAAAACAACAGACATTTATTGTATCACAGTTCTGGAGGCCGGAAATTGGAAAACAAGGTGTTGCCAGGGCCATACTCTCTCTGAAGACTCTAGGAAAAGACTCTTCCTTGCCTTTTTCTACTCACTTGTGGTCCCCAGCAGTCTTTGCCATTCCTTGTCTTGTAGATGTGTCATTCCAATATCTACCTCCATCTTCACATAGCAGTCTTCCCTCTGTTTGTATTTGTCCATGTCTCTATTCTTCTTTTTTTAAAGGTATCAGTCATATTGAATTAAGGCCCACCCTACTCCAATATGACCTGATGTTAACTAATAACATCTTCTAAGACCCTATTTCCAAGCAAGGTTACATTCATAGGAACCAAGTTTAAGACTGCAACATATTTTTTGGGGGAGGGGGTACAATTAAACCCATAACAAGGAAGTATTACACTCTTCCTTCCTTTTCATTTGTCTTGACACCTAAGGAAATCTATTATGGAGATTGTATTGGGACCTATGTTCTCTAATTAGATGTCTACCTTTGCATGTTGATCTGATCTTTTGTGCTATCTCTCCTTGCCTCCTAAATATCTCCAGACTCTTGTCCCATCAAACGTATTTCCCTCTTACACTAAATTTTGATTGTGTTGCCTAAATAGCATTGTCATTCTGATTCTAGGCTGAGGAAAAAAAATTTAATATGTGCCAAAGAGGTGGGAAGGCTACATCTTCTGACCTGTAACCCCACAAGAGGAAGACAAAATCATCATCAGTAGCCCAAGGCCTATTCCTGCGAGGCCAGACATGCTGCTTCCCCCCAGCCCTTTCACCAACCATTCCTCTCGCAGCACCCACCACCTCTCTGCTGGGTTCAATAATTTACTGCAGTAGCCACACAGAACTCACAGATTATTGGGTTTATTAGGGAAGCACCAGACTACAATTCAAGTTCAGAAATGCACTCAGACTCTTACAGCTGGCCGTCTCACTCAGCAGTCAGCAATCTTAGTAGGACATTGCTCTCAGCAGTGCATGTCTCTCACATCTTTTTCTCAGCATTGTGTGTCTCTCAGGAATGCATTTCTCTTAGCAGCACGTCTTTCTTAGCCAGCAGTCAGAGACTCCTTCTGCCTCTAGGAGGGCTCTTTTTGAGCCTGACAGAGTGACCAAACTAACCAATCCCAACATCAAAATTCTATACACCAGAAAATTACTTCATGCTGCTCCCAACAGAAATATCCCAGGTGGATAACATTAACAATCAGGAGCTACTCAGTTGCTCACAGCAAATTCCACCACAGAGTTTACAAAGACTTATGGCTAGAAAAGCCATATTATGTAATTTACTGCACTGCAATATGTTACCTTAAAATTGGAATTCCAATTCATATTTTTTAGCTTTTTAATTCCTGTTGCACTGCTTTTGTTTGGTTGTTTATCTGATATGAATCTTATGTTCCATACTTGCTGGCATCCTTTGAAAGGAAAGACACTGCTTCAAGAAGTTTTGTGCTATGCTTTGTCAAACACATAAACATTTGGTCTTATTAATATTCTGTTCTTGTTATGGTATCTCCTATCTGACATTTTACATACACTTAATGTGTAGTAATAATGCTTATGGAATAATTTCATTATAATTACAGTAGGGACTCATGGTCACAGCAGCAGGAAAGATGATATAGGTTTGTCAAATCCACTCATTACAAACCAACAGTCCCTTTCTCTACAAGTATGTATGAGTGGTTAGGTTGTGTGCTCATATGGTACTCAATTTTCAGCCTTCTCTACATCCCTGAGGCACATTTCCACACTCTCATTGAGTTATCACTGCTTAAAAATCCCAAGTGATAGAACTCAGCCCATGAAACTGCCATAAGGGAGTCAGAGATTGGAACAGTAAATAGAAAATTGAGCCAATCATATATATATATGGTTTTCAATATAAAATTTGATTCTGTAGAATATCACTTATTTAAATCACACTCTCTAAACACTTTCTAGAGAAAAGAGCAAAGAATCTGCACATAGGGCAAGAATAAACATTGGCAGAGATGAGGCAGGTTTTCCTTTGAGGTTTGCGAGATGAGGAAAACTTCAAAGAAAGGATTGGTCAAGCCTGGTAAGTATATCTCAAACTGTATTTTCTGGAATTCCAGTCCTTGGGAGGTTAGGAGTTTCTGTGCTCAAATGAGTTTTTTAAAACCTAGGTTAACCAATTTAAACTGATTTCTTCCTGAAGAACTTCCCAAGTCTTTCAAAATGGCAGTCACCACCTAAACTCCCACAAGGGACTTAGAGGATATAGCATTTCCCAATTTACTTGATGACAGAGCTTATCTTTGCAGAACATAATACAAGGCCAGTGTTTTGTATTGAATTGTGTCCCCCAGAAAGCTATGTTGACCTAGCCTCTGTAGCTCTGAATGTGATCTTGTTTGGAAATAGGGTCTTTGAAAATGTAGTCAGTTAACATGAGATTATACTGGAGTGTGGTGGATCCTGATCCGAAATGAGTGGTGTCTTTATAGAAGAGGAGAAGAGACATAGAGACACAGAGGGAACACAGCCGTGTGGTGACAGAGCAGAGATTGCAGTGCCCAGGATCACCAAGGACTGCCAGGTGTCATAAGAAGATAGGAGAGGGGCATAGAACAGATTCTCCCTCAAAGCTTCAGGAAGAATCAACATGGCTGACACTCTGATTTTGGATTCTTAGCTTCCAAAACTGTGAGACAATACATTTCAATTGTTATAGCTACCCAATTTGTGGTATTTTATTATGGACAACCCTAGGGAACTAATAGTTTTGCAGGATTCGCTGGTTAAGGTCTTTTCACTCTGAATCTTTTATTTTATTTTTTATTTTTCTCACTACAACAATAACCATTTTATTTGTTCATGATTCTGTGGATCAGTTGAGATGTGGCGGTCAGTTTGGACTGAGTGGTTCTTTTTTTCTTGAGGGGTCATTCATGGCTGCAGCTATCTGGTAGCTCCACAGGGGCTGGAAGGTTTAAAATGGCTTCACTCACATGTCTGGAAGTTGGTGCTTCATCCACATGTCTAGAAGCTGGGGCATCCTGTTGATACTTCAAATGAGTTCTTCTCCTCCAATAGGTGAATCTGAGCTTTTCACATGGTGGTATAAGGGAAGCAAGAGAGGGAAAGCCCCAAAGTACCTTTGTTTACATTACATTTTATAATTATTAGTATTTAAATTTGTACCTCTCATGTACCTCTCTATTTCTTCTTCTTCCTCAATGCCACTGTGTTGATCACTCACATTTGGTACCTTGCATTCCCTTCACCCAAATCAATACTTCTCTCTACCTAACTAGCAGTGTTTCTGGATCTTGAAATACAGATATTCATAGAATAAACTTGGGTGCAATATGAACAAACACTCATATTTGTAATAATAGGTTTAGATGGACAAAAGTGCCACCATCACCATTAAAATCAAGCTATAAGGGGGGACCTGAGCTTATGCTTTCCTTTGAGATTGTTTTGGAGATAAATAATCGCTCATTAAGTGGATTGACTCTGTTGTTGCTGTTTGGTGCCATCAAGTCAATTTGACTCATAGTGATTTATGTGACAGAGTAGAGTTACCCTATAGGGTTTTCTAGGCTGTAAATAGAGTTGACCTTAATGATGTGTATGGAGGAAAATTTCCAGGACCTTCATTTTTTGATAGAATGAGAATAAACAGCTGCAAACATCCATTAATAATTGGAATGTGGCATTTATAAAAGAATCTCTGGTGGCATAACGGGTAAGACGTTTGGCTTGTAACCAGAAGGTCAACAGTTCAAGCCACCAGTTGCTCCATGGGAGGAATATGAGGCAATCTTCTTTCACAAAGATTTACAGCCTTGGAAATCTAATGGCAGTCATATGAGTGAAAATCAACTTGATGGAAGTGGGTTTGGTTTTTTGGTTTTGGAATATATAAAGTATGAATCTAGGAAAACTGGAAGTCATTAAAAATAAAACAGAACTTATATAGCACTGTGTTGTCAGTGAAGGCAAACATTACTATACAGGTGGATAGATGAGTGGATAAGTTGAACTATTAGGTATGTCTATGCAGGGAGCAGTGTGACCACGACCATGTATAGGGTTGCCAGATAATGTTTCTACAAGTGTATCTGTATGTTCCATAATAATTCCCAGGTACATAGTAGAGCTGAAAAGGGACAAGGTTGTAGTCATTTCTTGGCCACAGCCAAGAGAGAGAGAGAATAGTTGGACCTGTGGGCTCGGGACCATAGTCATAGGGGACATTAAGTTCAGGGGACATGAAGCGTAACATACTACACAAAAACATAGTTCCACATCCTACTTTGGCGAATAGCAACTAGGATCTTAAAAGCTTGCAAGCTGCCATCTAGATGCAATGATGGGACTCTCCTCACCCAGAGCAAAGAAGAATGAAGAAAACCAAAGACACATGGAAACAATTAGTCCAAGCAATTGGTACACCATGCGATCCTCAGCCTATATGACTATGAGACCAGAAGACCTAGATGGTGCCTGGCTACCACTGTCAACCACTTGGAGGGGAATCTATGTAGGAGATTCTGGATATAGTAGGAGAACAATATAGAGCAAAACTCAAAATAATTTAAAAAAAAGAAGAAAAAAAAAGGACCATGTTTGCTGGTCTGATAGAGTCTGAAGGAACCACTAAGACTATGGCCCCTAGCTGCCCTTCAGATCTAGAACTGAACTCACTCCTGTGGCTTCCAGCCAAACAAAAGACAGGTATATGAGCTGAACATTTACGTTAGGTAGATACACTCCTTGGAGAGATCAATCATGGAAGAATAGAAGGGCTGTGTACACACAGGGAGACAGCTCAGGGAGCAGGAGTGCATGAGAGGGAAGGACACAGGGAAGAGGTAAATATGGGGAGGAAGTGGGAGGGAAGCTGTTGCACTGTGGGAAATTGCAGTCAATTTCATGAGACAAAGTGTCTGTGAGCTGCTGTATGGCAAGTTAATTTGCTCTGTAAACTTTCACCCAAATCACAATAAAAATTTAAAAAAAATAACAATAATAAAAAGAAACTTATAGAAATCTATAGCCTAGGCAGGTATTAAAAATAAATAAATAAAAAACTATTGCTATAGAGTCGATCCTGACTCATAGCAACCCATATTGAGTTTCTGAGGTGGTAAATCTTTACAGAAGTAGATTGCCTAGTTTGTTTCCACAGAGTGGCTAGTGAGCTTGAACCACCAACCTTCTGTTTATCAGTTGGATGCCTTAGTCACTGTGCTACCAGAGCTCCAGGTAGGCATTAGTGAGCTGAAATCATATATAGCTGAAATCTGTATCCTAGGCATCAGTGAGTGAGCTGACTACATGGACCATATTGAATTAGACAACCATATGGTCTACCATGCCAGGAATGAGAAATTTAAGAGGAGTAGTGTTCTGGTTACTTAGTGCCGCACTGACAAGAATATACCATAAATGGGATGGCTTAAACAAACAGGAGTTTAGTCTTACAATTTGGAGGTTTTAAGTCCAAGTTTAAAATGCCAAGCTCTAAGGGCTGGGTGAAAGCCCCTCAGCCTTGGGTTTTCAGCTCTGCCTCCAGCTCTCAGCCCACTGAAGCTAGAGGGTTTTCTTCACTCAGACAGCTGCTGGCTGCTGAGGCTGAGAAGCCCAAGGTTGACAAATAAAATGGCACAGTCCCAATGTTACCAAACCACACACCAGGCCATTAATTTAAGTTCATCGTAAGTCCCAAGGTCGGCAGAGCATGGCAGGCTGCTGAACATTGACACGGCTACATGCAGGGTCTATCCCCAAGGCTTCTCCTTATATACAGGAAGCAGACCACATTCCCTAAGGCAGCTACACAGCTGCTCACAGTAGATTCCACCATGGATTACTGGTCTCATCATGGGGAATACTATATCCAGCTGCCCAGTCATTCAACCAGTCTCAGCCAAGTTGACACAGAAACTGAACTACCACAATTCCACCTCTTGTCAACTTGGCATCTGTACAGATCTTCAATGGGTGGCATCTGTACAGATCTCCCTCACAGAGTGGTCAAATATACTTCCTGTCAACCTTGAGCTCATCAGCCCTTGCAGCTCTATGAGTCAGGAAAAACCTCCAGCTTGATGTTTGACCCAAGAATTTGGTATTTGACAGCTTCTATAAGCATGTGAGCCATTTTCCTAAGATAAATTTCCCTTTCTCCCTCTATATATAAGCTTTACTGGTTTTGTTTCTCTAGAGAACCCAGTCTAACACAAGTGGCATCACGTTAATTGTAAAAAACAAAATTTCAAGATCTATCCTGAAGTACAACACCGTCTGTGATAGAATAATATCCATATGTCTGAAAAAAGACAGGTTAATATGACTATTGTTCAAATTTATCCACCAACCACTAATGACAAAGATAAAGAAATTGAAGATTTTTACAAACTACTGCAGTCCAAAATTAATCAAACGTGCAATCGAAATGCATTGATAATCACTAGAGATTGGAATATGCAAGTGGAAACAAAGAAGGATTGGTAGCTGGAAAATATAGCCTTAGTGATAGAAATGGCCCCACAGATCACATGATACAATTTTGCAAGGCCAACAATTTATTCATTGCAAATACCTTTTTTCAATAACACAAACAGCAACTATATACCAAAACATCACCATATAGAATACACAGGAATCAAATCAACTACATTTGTGGAAAGAGAGATGAAAAAGCTCAATGTCATTAGTCTGAACAAGGCCAGGGGCTGACTGCACAACAGACCATCAATTGCTCATATACAAGTTCAAGTTGAAGCTGAAGGAAATAAAAGTATGTCCACAAGAGTAAATTATTAACTTGACTATATCCTATTTGAATTTAGAGACCATTTCAAGGATACATATGACACACTGAACACTAATGACTGGATACCAGATGAGTTTTGGTATGACATCAAAGGCATCATACATGAAGAAAATAAAAGATCATTAAAAAGACAAGAAAGAAAAAAAGACAAGATGGAGGTCCACAGAGACTCTGAAACTTGCTCCTTACCACAGAGTAGCTAAAACAAGTGGCAGAAATGATGGAGAGCTGAGCAGAAGATTTCCAAGGGGAGCTCGAGAAGGTGAAGTATTATTATGAAATGCGCAAAGACGTAGAGTCAGAAAAACAAAAGGGAAGAACACACCCAGCATTTCTCAAGCTTTCCAATATTTTCATATTGAAGAAAAATTGAAGCCTCAAGTTTTACTACTGAAGGATTCTATGGGCAAAATATTGAACAATACCAAAACAAAACAAATCCACTGTCATCAAGTCAATTCTGATTCATAGCAACCATATAGGACAGACTAGAATTGCCACTTAGAGTTTCCAAGGCTGTAAATCTTTACAGAAGCAGACTGCCTCATCTTTGTCTCGCAGAGCAGCTGCTGAGTTTGAAACACTGACATTTTTTTTAGCAGCCCAATGCTTTCACATCACCACCAAAGCTCCTTATTGAATGATGCAGGAAGCATCAAAAGGAGATGGAAGGAATACAAGAGGAATTGTACCAAAAAGACATGATTGACATTCAACCATTTCAGGAGATAGTGTATGTTCAAGAACCAATGGTACTGAAGGAAGACGTCTAAGCTTCACTGAAGGCATTGGCAAAAAACAAGGCCCAGAAACTGATGGGATGCCAAATGAAATGTTTCAAAATGGAGGCAATGCTGGAAGTGCTCACTCTTCTATGCCAAGAAATTTGGAAGCTAGCTACCTAGCCAAGCAACTGGAAATGATCCATATTTGTACCCATTCCCAAGAAAAGTAATCCAACAGAATGTGGAAATTATTGAACAATATCATTAATATTGTACAAGTAAAATTTTACTGAAGATAATTCAAAAACAGTTGCAGGAGTACAACAACAGGGAACTGCCAGAAATACAAGCCAAATTCAGAAGAGGACATGGAATGAGGGATATCAGTGCTGATGTCAGATGGATCTTGGCTAAAAGCAGAGAATACCAGGAAGAAGTTTATCTGTGTTTTATTGACTATACAAATGTATCAAACTGTGTGGATCATAACAAATTATGGATAACATTGAAAAGAATGACAACTTCAGAGCACTTAATTTTGCTCATGCAGAACCTAGACCATAGACCAAAAGGATGTCATTCAAACAGAACAAGGAGATATTGCTGTTGTGTGCTGTTGAGTCAATTCCAACTCATAGGGACCATATATACAAAATAATGAAACACTGCCCAGTCCTGCTCCATCCTCACAATCATTGCTATGTTTGAGCTCATTGTTAAGCCACTGTTTCAATCTATCTTGTTAAAGGGCTTCCTCTTTTTTGCTGACCCTCTACTTTACCAAGCATGATGTCCTCTAGGGGCTGGTCCCTCCTGATAACATGACCAAAAAACTTAAGACAAAATCTCACCATCTGTGATTGTAAGGCGAATTCTGGTTTTACTTCCTCCAAGACATATGTGTTCATTCTTCTGGAAGTCCATAGAATATTCAATATTTTTCACCAACACCAACACCAAGGGGATACTGCACGGTTTTAAAGTAGGAAAGGTATACATCAAGGTGATATCTTTTCACCATATTTATTCAATCCGTATGCTCAGCCAATAATCTAAGAAGCTAGACTACATGAAGAAGATAGAGGCATCAGGATTGGAGGAAGATTCATTAACAACCTGTGACATGCAGATTGTACAACCTTGCTTACCGAAAGCAAAGAGGACTTAAAGAGCTTACCGACATTGATCAAAACTAGAGCCTACAATATGGATTACACTTCAACATAAAGAAAACAAAAATCCTCATAACTGGACAAATAAGCAACATGATAAATAGAGAAAATATTGATGTTGTCAAAGATTTTGTTTTACTTGGATCCACAATCAACGTCCACGAAAGCAGCAGTCAAGAAATCAAATGGCTATTGCATTGGGCAAATATGTTGTAAAAGATCTCTTTAAGCCTTTCAAGACTGAACTATTTTCTGCTTTGAATTTTTATTGAAATCATGTATTTTAAGTAATGGATGGCATTTTGATGAAATGAAAAAAAATTGGAAGTAATAAAATTTGGTATAATTTGTGGAACACATGTATTTAGAGGGTTTCTCCGGTGCTGGGGTTGTTGGGATGGAGCCTGTTTCTTCAGATTTACATGATTATACAGGCCCCCACCAGATGGCAGCCCACATTAAAAGTGGGATAGCAGCTTACCACTAAACCCTAGAAGCTGAAATCTAATATTTGTAGCTTGGCTCTATATGCCCCACAGGTCACAAAAGGGTTTGTTGTTGTTGTTATGTGCCGTCGAGTCAGCCCTGACTCATAGCGACCCCTCCTTGGGTTTCCAAGGCAG
>NW_006921764.1:1028140-1029465 GCF_000298275.1 Orycteropus afer afer | reverse complement strand
TACTTCCGTAGTGATACTGCCTCGGAAACCCAAGGAGGGGTCGCTATGAGTCGGGTTTGACTCGACGGCACATAACAACAACAACAACAACAATCTGGAGGGGAGGGGCTAGTCCTTGGAGAAGGACAGATCATGCTTGGTAAAGTAGAGGGTCAATGACAAAGATGAAGAAGACCTTCAATGGGATGGATCAACACAGTGGTGGCTGCAAGAATGGGCTCAAGCATAGCAATGATTGTGAGGATGGTACAGGCCTGGGAAGTGTTTCGTTCTGGTATGCATAGGGCTGTTATGATTTGGAACTGACTTGAAAGCTGATACCAGCTCACTAGGTCTTTCTCTGGCAGAGCTGTTGGGTGGGTTCAAATTTCAAACATTTAGTTAACAGCCAAGTGCTTAATCATTGCACTACCAGAGTTCCTTATATTGACTTCATTGGAGAGAAATTATGTATTCAGGATACTGACTTGCTTTTTCATAAGTGGACTTCCCACCTTCACTAAGGATGGCACAGAGGACATGGAACTCTTCCTTGCCACTTTCTTTCTTAAATCAGGACAAAGTAATTCCCTGTTATCATTACTTTTCAAGTATCATATTGCCAGCTACGTCTGTATACATGCTTGCTCTCACTCTGGAACCTTGTCTCATCAATTACTCCCTCTTTGAATCCATCACTTTTTCTGTCTCCTTCTTTTCTTTCTATCTTCTAGTATCCTTCAACATCCTGCATCTTTATAAAAGAAATCTTCTCTACTCAGTTCCTTGTCTTCACCACCTAACCTGCTCTCTGCTTCCAGCATTTCTTTATTTTGGCCACTCCTTAACTTTATGTAAACTCCAAACACCACTTACTGTGTAGTCGGGCCCAACTCATGACAACCCCATGTGTGTCAGAGTAGAACTGTGCACCACAGTGTTCAGAATGGTTGATATTCAGGATGTACAAGTAGTCTCCAACTTATGACATATTCAAGTTCTAATGAATATCAGTATGAACTCTGTTTTGTGTTCTATTTATTTATTGCACATCTTATCACTAGTACACCTTCCAGGAAGGAAGTTATGAGAAAATGTATGCAGGAGATAGGGAAAAATTGTTGAGTTATGCATATATGTGATAAACATTTGATCAGGATAATATGATGGAAGAAATCAGTGGAAAAATCATCCACATGGCAAGAATATGAAATTTAGAACTTGATATTAATGATATGGAACTCACACATCATGAAGAAGGGGAATTGACAGATCAGGACTTAATTGGTTTTGAAGAGGAAGGAAATGATGAAGAAGAAAGAATTAGTAAGGGACAGCAAGGAGAA
>NW_006921764.1:1023674-1028040 GCF_000298275.1 Orycteropus afer afer | reverse complement strand
TAGTGATACTGCCTCGGAAACCCAAGGAGGAGTCGCTATGAGTCGGGGCTGGCTCAATGGCATATAACAATAACAACATATATATATATAAAACAGTGAAAGGATAACCTGGACTTTTTTCTAAAGTAAACCAGGTGCTTCAGTTGCTTGAAAACATGGATCCTAACTCTGATCTCTCTGCTAAAAAAAATATGCAGATTCAGGAAATAGTAATGGATGGCATTTTGATGAAAATAGTGAGGAAACAGTGAGATGTTACTATGAAATATATGGAGAAAAAAATAAAAAGAATACACAGACAGCTTTCACTAATTTTCTGACTAGAAGATGATCTAGAACCTTCCACGAGTGGAGTTACTACTGCAACTAACAAAATACCAACACCTTCCAACTCTTCTTTATTGTCAGAATAAATTGTTATGATATATGTACATTTTTTAAAAATATATGTATGTATGTATTCCAACACTCTTCTATCAGTTTGTTGTATTGTGGTGGCTTACATGTTGCTATGAGACTAGAGGCTATGACACCACTGTTTCAAATACCAGCAGGGTTACCCATGTTGGACAGGTTTCAGCAGAGCTTCCAGACTAAGACAGATTCAGAAGGAAGGGGCCATCCACTTCTCAAAGAATTGGCCAGTGAAAATCTTATGAAAAGCAGTGAAACACTGACTATTACCAGAAAACTTTATGAATAGCTCTGAAACATTGTCCAATATAGTGTTGGAAAATGAGCTCCTCAGGTCAGAAGGCAATCAAAATACGAGTGGGGAAGAACTGCCTCCTCAGAGTAGATCTGATCTTAATGATGTGGATGGAAAAATCTTTCGGGATCTCCATTTGCTAATGTGGCATGACTCAATATGAGAAGAAACAGCTGCAAACATCCATTAATTATCAGAACATGGAATGTATGAAGGATGAATCTAGGAAAATTGGAAGTTGTCAAAAATGAAATGGAACACATAAAGATCAATATCCTAGGCATTAGTGAGTTGAAATGGACTGGTTTGGGCCATTTTGAATGAGATAATCATGTGGTCTACTATTCTGGGAATGACAAATTGAAGAGGAATGGCATGGCATTCATCATCACAAAGAATGTTTCAAGATCTATCCTGAAATACAATGCTGTCAGTGATAGGATAATATACATATGCCTACAAGGAAGACCAGTTTTACTATTATTATTCAAATTTACACACCAATCACCAAAGCCAAAGATGAGGAAATTGAAGACTTTTTTTACCAACTTCTGCAGTCTAAAATTGACCAAACATGCAATCAAGATGTGTTGATTATCACTGGTAAATGGAGTGTGAAAATTGGAAACAAAGAAGAATCACTAGTAGTTGGAAAATACAGCCTTGGTGATAGAAATAATTCTGGAGATTGCATGGTAGAATTTTGCAAGACCAATGATTTATTCATTGCAAACACGTTTTTTTCGACAACATAGATGGCAGCTATGCACATGGACTTTGTCAGATGGAGTACACAGGAATCAGATTGACTACATCTTCGGCAAGAGGCAATGGAGAAGCTCAGTATCTTCAGTCAAAACAAGGCCAGGAGCTGACTGAGGAACAGACCATCAACTGCTCATATGAAAGTTCAAGTTGAAACTGAAGACAATTAAAGCAAGTCCATGAGAGCCAAAATATAACCTTGATTATATCCCTCCTGAATTTAGAGGCCATCTAAAGAATAGATTTGATGCATTGAATACCAATGACCAAAAACCAGAAAATTGTGGGATGACATCAAGAACATCATCCATGAAGAAAGCAAAAGGTCATTAAAAAGACAGGAAAGAAAGAAAGAATAGACCAAAATGGATTTCAGAAGAGACTCTGAAACTTGCCCTAGAATGGAGCTAAAGCTAATGGAGGAATCAACAAGATAAAAGAGCTGAACAGAAAATTTCAAAGAGCAGTTTGAGAAGGCAAAGTCAATTATTATAATGAAATATGCAAGTTAGAAAACCAAAAGGGAAGATTATGCTCAGCATTTCTGAAGCTGAAAGAACTGAGGAATAAATTTAAGCCCCAAGTTGCAATATTGAAAGAGTCTATGGGCAAAATATTGAATGATGCAGGAAACACCAAAAGAAGATGAAAGGAATACACAGAGTCACTGTACCAAAAAGAATTAGTTGCTGTTCATCCATTTCAGGAGGTTGCATATGATTAAAAACCAACAGTATTGAGGGAAGAAGTAAAAACTGCACTGAAGGAAATGGCAAAGAACAAGGCACTAGGAATTGATGGAATACCTGTTGAGATGTTTCAACAAATGGTTATTGCACTGGAGTCACTCACTTGGCTATGCTGAGAGATTTGGGAGACAGCTACCTGGCCCACTGACTGGAAGAGATCCATATTTTTACCCATTGCAAAGAAAAGTGATCCCATAGAATGTGGAAATTAATGAATAATATCATTAATATCCCACACAAGTAAAATCTTGCTGATGATAATTCAAGAATGGTTGCAAGAGTATATAGACAGAGAACTTCCAGAAATGCAAGCGGGTTTCAGAAGAGGACACAGACTGGGAGGGATCATTGCTGATGTCAGATGGATCTTGGCCCATAGCAAAGAACACCAGAAAGATCGTTGTTTGTGTTTTATTGACTATGCAAAAGCATCCAATTGTGTGGATCATTGAGAAGAATGGGAATTCCAGAACACTTAATTGTGCTCAAGGAACTCGTACATAGACTAGGAGGCTGCCGTTCAAATAGAACAAGGGGATACTTCATGGTTTAAAACCAGGAAGGGAGTGCATGAGGGTTGTTTCCTTTCACCATACTTATTCAAATTGTATGCTGAGCAAATAATCCAAGAAGCTGGACTATATGAAGAAGAGCATGGTCTCAGGATTGGAGGAAGACTCATTAACAACCTGTGATATGCAGATGACACAATTTTGCTTGTTGAAAGTGAGGATGACTTGAAACAGTTACTGATGAAGATTAAAGACTACAGTCTGCAATATGGCTTTTACCTCAACATAAAGAAAATGAAAATCCTCACAAATAAGCCAATAAGCAGGATCACGATAAATGGAGAAAAGATTGAAGTTGTCAAAGATTTCATATTATTTCAATGCCTGATCCACTTTCTTGGTTTATTTATTTATTTTTCAAAGCACTGGTCATACATACTTTAATTAGTCATTTGTTTTTAACCCTTCTCTCTCAGTTATAATGTAAACTCTATGAGGACAGGGATTTGGGTTTGTTGTGTTTGTCTCCCTGTGCTTTGATCTATGGCTAACACAGCATGTGTCCATTGCTGTCAAGTCGATTCCAGTTCACAGCAACCTCATGCGTTACAGAGTAGAACTCCTCCATAGGGTTTCCTCGGCGGTAAACTGTATGAAAGCAAATTGCTAACTCTTTCTTCAGCAGTGCTGCTGCATAATCCCAACCTCCAATCTTTCAACAAGTCGATGAGGGCAAATCTTTTGCTCCACCCAGGGACCTCTCATAGAGGTGGCTCTTGATAAATAGTTGTGCAATGATGAATGGGTGAATATATTTCTAGAAAAAAACAAAATAATATCTAAATGGGGCAGGCTTTCTTATTTCAGCTTTCATGCTGCCTGTAATAGGTTGATATGCTCCAATATGCCCTTTTAGGATCTATGAGTGTGACCTGATTTGGAAAAAGGGCCTTTGAAGATGTAATTAAGAATTCAGAAATGAGATCATCCTGGATTAGAGTGGGCCATAAATCCAATCATAAATGTTCTGATAAGAGAAGATAAACACAGAAAACAGAAGCAGCAACTGGAGAGACCTGTTGACAAGCCAAGGAATGCCAAGTTTTGGGGGCAGCCACCAGATCCATGCAGATGGTGAGGAAATGTATTCTCCCTTAGAGCTTCCAGAAGAACCACCCCTAATGATACTGTGGTTTTTAACTTCTGGCCTCCAGAAGTAACAGAATAAATTTTTATTATTTGCAGTCACTCAGTTTGTAGAGATTTGTAATGTCAGCCCTAGAAAACTAATACACTCTTTTTATAATGAGACAAAGGTTCATCCCTGTCTTATAAAAGAAAGTCAAACAAAGGACTGAGGAGAATGGGAAACAGCATGATAGGATTGCATTGCTTATAACAAAATATATCAGAAAATGAGGTAACAGCAGAAACAGATTTTTAAAAATATAAAACAACCATAATTACATGTTTTAAATATTTTCAATTCCCTCTGCTAATCTAATCAGAAGCAGGCTGGGATTCAAGGATCTTATTCCAGGTGAACATGCTTACATTTTCCAGGAACTAAAAAACAAAACAAATAAAAATAACATAGTTTGTATTTATACAATGATATTGTTGTTGTTGTT
>NW_006921764.1:1021757-1023574 GCF_000298275.1 Orycteropus afer afer | reverse complement strand
CAGACATTCTTCTCAGTCTAAGCTTGGAAGCTCTGCTGAAGCCTGTTCAGCATCATACCAAAAACCAAACCAAACTTATTGCTGTCGAGTCTCATAGCGACCCCTCCTTGGGTTTCCGAGGCAGTATCATTACGGAAGTAGGATTGCCCAACCTTCCTTTCGAGGAGTGGCTGGTGGGTTCGAACCGCCAGCCTTCTGGTGAGCAGTCAAGTGCCTTAGGCACTATGCTACCAGAGCTCCTTTATACAATGATAGAGCCGAGAAAAGAGGGGAAGGAGAAGGAGAGACAGACAATTCATCACCACCTAAGTTTCTGAAAGATCTCCCTTTCAGGAAAGACCCAGGTGAGCCAGGCACACAGGTTCAGCTGCCAGTTCCTGGACTTGATGCCATTTGAACCCAGAAGAGGCCTTCCAGCTGTTAAAGGCCTCCACCCTGTTTGCCACCCTGGTCTCCTGCTTCCCCGCTTCCTTCTCTCCTTCTCCTTTTGCTTTGTATTCAGCGTTGTTAACTTGCCTTGCCCCCTAGATTTTAAGTTCCAGCAAAATGCAGTCCACTAATGATACTCTTTCTGTTTCTCCCCCAGTTCCTGCCTGGGAGCAGATGCTCAACATGTACCTGTCCAACAATTCCAGCTGCTCCAGACAATGATGTTAGTCATCTAGCCAGCGCAGGCGTTCAAAAGGTCTAAAAATATTTAAACCCTTATGGCCTGCTAAAATCATCATTATACTTTAAGGCTTAACTCAAACACCTCTGCTTTGAAGCTCTCCTGAACGCCCCCCCCCCCACTGTCCTCTCTGAGTACTTTGTATATCCCTTGGTAGAGCTAAATGATTGAATGTCTGTGCCCCTTTTATTCTACGAACTTCTCCAGGACAAAAACAACCCTTATGCATATTCCTATACTCTGTTCCTAGCATCATGACTGATATATAAACCAGTTGCCATTGACTTGATTTGAACTCATGGCAACCTCATGTGTGCTCTACAGTGTCTTTAATGGCTGCTTTTTTGGAAATAGATTAGCAGGACTTTCTTCTGAAGAGCCTGTGGGTAGTCTCAAACCTCCAATCTTTTGGTTAGCAGCTAAGTGCGATAACAGATTGCATCACCCAGAGGTACTTGATGTATTAAAAAAAACAAACTCACTCCCATCAAGTGGATTCTGACTCATAGTGACTCTATAAGGGAATAGAACTGCTCCACAGGGTTTCTAAGGATGCACATCTTTACGGAAGGGAAGCAGACTGTTTCATCTTTCTCCCACAAAGCAGATGGTAGGTTCTAACCACCAACCTTTTGGTTATCTGCCTGATGCTTTAAGTACCATGTCACTAGAATGCCCTACTTGGTGTATATAAAAACAAACAGACTCACTGTTGCTGAGTTGATTCAGACTCATAGAGACCTCTCCTCGGGTTTCTGAGGCAATATCTCTACGGAAGTAGATTGCCCAGTCTTCCTTTGAAAAGTGTCTGGTGGGTTTGAACCACCAGCCTTCTAGTTAGCAATCAAGTGCCTTAGGCATTGTGCCATCAGAGCTCCTACTTGGTGTATAGTGGATAAAAAATATTTGTTGAACTTTTCTTCTGATGGCCTCTATTTATGTTTTTTTTTTTTTTTACCCTCCTTTTCTCTGTCCTACCTTTTTGTTTTTCATCTAGTATTCTTCCTTCTATCCTCTTTCCAAGATCTAAATCTAGAACTTTTGACAGACTCCAAGAAGTTGGGGCATGAAGGTGTATACCAGGATTTGGCCATCTTCCCAGAAATCCTTCCTTTACCCTCTGAACATATTACTCCTTACTCTATTT
>NW_006921764.1:1013733-1021054 GCF_000298275.1 Orycteropus afer afer | reverse complement strand
CCCCAAACAGGCATGGATAATGGGATTTACAAAACACCACAGAATGGAGGACAATGGCTAGAAGGGCCACATCAAGCAATTCACTGCATATATATATATATATATCTTCCATGAATATAATCCCATTCACCTTCTAAAATCTGTTTAAACTAGCATGTCTATCTGTGTATTAACTTGTAAAGTACTGTTATAACTGTTATTGCAGGACTATGTGTGGTTGTTGTTAGGTGCTATTGGTTAACTCTGACTCATAGTAACCCTGTGACAACAGAATGAAACATTGCCTTGCCATGTGCCATTCTCACAATTGTTGCAGCCACTGTGTCAGTCCCTCTTTTTGAGGGTCTTCCCTTTCTTTCTGACTCATCACTTTACCAAATATGCTATCCTTATCCAAGAAATTGTTCCTTCTGATAATATGATCAAAGTATGTGAGATGAAGTCTGGTCATTCTCACTTCCAAGGAGCATTCCAGCTGCACTTCTTCCAGGACAGATTTGTTTATTCTTCTGGCATTCAGCATTCAGCATTCTTCAACAACAACACAATTCAAAGTCATCAATTCTTTTTCACTCTTCCTTAATTCATTGTCCAGCTTTCAAATGCATATGAGGTGACTGAAAATGCCATGGCTTGTGTTAGGGAAAACTTAGTCCCCAAAGTGACATCTTTGCTCTTCAACATTTTAAAGAGGTTTTTTTTTGGCAACAGATTTCCCCAGTGCAATACATCATCTGATTCCTTGACTGCTGATTCCACAGATGTTGGTTGTGGATCCAATTAAAATGAAATCTTTGACAACTTCAATCACTTCTCTATTTATCATGATGCTACTTAATTGTTCCAGTTGTGCAGATTTTTGTTTTCTTTATGTTGAGGCGTAATCCATTCTGCAGACTGTAGTCTTTAATTTTCATCAGTAAGTGCTTCAAGTCATCTTCACTTTCAGCAAGCACAGTTGTGTCATCTGCATATCACAGGTTGTTAATGAGTCTTTCTCTGATCCTGATGCTGCATTATTCTTCATAAAGTCCAGCTTCTTGGATTATTTGCTCAGCATATAGATTAAATAAATAAGATGAAAGGATACAACCTTGATACACACCCTTCCTGGTTTTAAACCATGCTGTATCCCCCCGTTTTGTTTGAACAACAGCCTCCTGGCATATGTACATGTTCATCATGAGCACAATTAATTGCTCTGGAATTCTCATTCTTTGCAATATTACCCATAATTTGTTATGATTCACACAATCAAATGCTTTTGCATAGTCAATAAAACACAAGTAAACATCTTCTGGTATTCTTTGCTATCAACCAAGTTCCACCTGACATCAACAATGATATTCTTTGTTCCACATCCTGTTTGCATTTCTGGAAGTTCCTCACCAATATATTACTGCAACCATTTTTGAATTATCTTCAGCAAAATTTTACTGATGGGTGATATTAATGATATGGTTCAATAATTTCCACATTCTGTAGGATCACCTTTCTTTGGAATGGGTACAAATATGGATCTCTTCTAGTCAGTTGGTCAGGTAGCTGTCTTCCAAATTTCTTGGGATAGATGAATAAGTGCCTCCAGTGTAGCATCCATTTGTTGAAACATCTCAATGGGTATTCCATTAATTCCTAGAGCCCTGATTTTTGCCAAGTCCTTCAGTGCAGTTTTGACTTCTTCCATCAAGTCCATTGATTCATAATTATATGCTACCTCCTGAAATAATTGAAGACTGACCAACTCTCTGATACAGTGACTCTGTGTATTCTTTTGATCCTTTTTTTTTATGCTTCTTGTATCTTTCAATATTTTGCCCATAGCATCTTTCAATATTGCAACTCGAGGCTTGATTTTTTTTTTTTCTTTAGTTCTTTCAGCTTGAGAAATGCTGAGTATGTTTTTTCCTTTTGGTTTCCTAATGCCTGGTCTTTGCACATTTCATTATAATACATAACTTTGTCTTGTTAAGCTGCTCTTTGAAATCTTTTCAGATCTTTTATCTTGTCATGTCTTCCATTTGCTTTAGCTGCTCTCCATTCAAAAGCAAGTTTCAGAGTCTCTTCTGGCATCTATTTTGGTCTTTTCTTCCTTTATTGTCTTTTTAATGACCTTTTGCTTTCTGCATGGATGATGTTCTTGATGTCACCCAACAACTTCTCTGGTTTTCTGTCATTGGTGTTCAATACATCAAGTCTATATTTCAGATGGTTTCTAAATTCAGGTAGGATGTAATCAATGTCATATTTTGACTCTTGTGGACTTGTCTAAATTTTCTTCAGCTTCAGCTTGGACTTGCATATGAGCAATTGATGGGCCATTCCACAGTCAGCTCCTGGGCTTGTTTTGGCTGAAGATATTGAGCTTCTACATTGCCTGTTGTCACAGAATTAGTCTATCTTATTCCTTTGTATTCCATCTGGTGAGGTCCATGTATGTAGCCACCATTTATGTTGTTGAAAAAGGTATTTGCAATGAATAAGTCACTGATCTTGCAAACTTCTATCATGCGATATCTGGGATAATTTCTATCACCAATGCCATATTTTCCAACTTATTCTTTGTTTCCAAGTTTTGCACTCCAATCACCAGTAATTATCAATACATCTTGATTGAATGTTTGGTCAATTTCAGACTGCCAAAGTTGGTACAAATCTTCAATTTCTTAATCTTTGGCTTTGGTGGTTGGTGTGTAAATTTGAATAACAGTAGTATTAACTGGTCTTCCTTGTAGACATATGGACATTATATTATCACTGACAGTGTTATACTTCAAGACAGATCTTGAAACATTCTTTGTGATGATGAATGTGGTTCCATTCCTCTTCATTTTGTCACTCCCGGCCTAGTAGACCATTCAAAATGGCCAAAACCAGTCCATTTCAGCTTACTAATGCCTCAGACATCAATCTTTATGCACTTCATTTCATTTTTGACAATTTTGAATTTTTCTAGATTCATACTTTGTACATTCCATGTTCTGATTATTAATGGATGTTTGCAGCTGTTTCTTCCCGTTTTGAGTTGTGTCCCAGGATTGTGCATGTAATAGTATTTACTTTTGTTGCCTTTAACTCTTGTGCACCTCACAGTGTCTTCCTTTGCCTCAGTTATATTGTGCTGACCTCTTCCTTATTGTATATTGCCTTTCCCTTCACCCAAGTTAATCCCTGTCTACTTTCTAGTGAGTGATTTTTCCTCCCTTTTCTTCCCATCTCTGTTGTTGTTGTTAGGTGCCATCAAGTCATTTCCAACTCATAGCGACCCCATGCACAGCAGAACAAAACACTGCCTGATCCACGCCAGCTCCATGATCCCTGCTATACTTGAGCCCATCATCGCAGCCACTGTGTCAATCCATCTCTTTGAAGGACTCCCCCTCTTTCGTCGTCCCTCCACCCTACCAAGCATGACATCCTTCTCCAGGGAATGATCCCTTCTGACAACATGACCAAAATAGGTGAGAGGAAGTCTGGCCATTCTCGCTTACAAGGAGCATTTCGGGGGCACTTCCTCCAGGATCAGACAGGACAGATCCCATCTCTGGTAACCATCAAAGAATGTTTCTTTATGTGTGTAAACCTTTTACTGACTTTTTGTAATTGTTATACAATATTTTTCCTTTTGTATTGACTAATTACACTCAGCATAATGTCCTCCAGGTTTACCCACGTTTTGCGGCTTCATCATAATTCTTTAATATTGTATAGAATTCTACTGTGTGTATGTACCATAGTTTGTTTATCCAGTCATCCACTGATGGGCATTTAGGTTGTTTCCATCTTTGCTATTGTGAATAATGCTGTAATGAACATGGGTGTGTTATGGCTCAGATTTTTCTAGGATATATACCTAGTAGTGGAATTGCTAGATCATATGGTATTTTTATTTCCAGTTTTTAAAGGAAGCATCATAATGTTTCCATAGTGGTTTTCCATTTTACAGTCTCAAAATTAGTACATGGGGGTTCTATTCTTTCTACACTGTTGCTACCATTTGTGGTTTTCTGTTTTTTGGGGTTTTTTTGAACTTTGCTATTAATGCTGGTGTAAGATGATAGCTTATTGTTGTTTTGATTGCTTCTCTCTGGTTTATAATCACACTCATTTCTTCATGTGTTCATTGGCCACCTGAATATCATCTTTGGTGGTGTCTGTTCATGTCCTCTGCCCAATTTTTCATTGGATCGCCTGGCTTTTTGTTGTTGAAATGTTGAAGTTTTCTATAAATTTTAGAGACTATTCTCCTGTCCAATATGTCACTGCCAAATCAAAGGATCTTAATCAGAGAACATTGATTATTTATAATCCAATTCAGAAGTGTAGGCAGTGTGTGTGTATATCTAAGTGTGCGTACATTCACTTAAATGAAGAGAGTGTCCAAAAAAGTCTGTGAGCCCTGCCTTGCCAAACTCCCCAAATAAATTAAGAACTGCAGATCTAGATACTTTATTATAATATAAAAATAAATTAATGTTTATAAAATAAATACAAAGACATGAGAAAGATATAAATCATTTGAAATGCTTCCTCAATCGTCAAATCACTCATATACCCAGAGACAAGGTGTCAAGGAGACATTTTTGTAATCAAAAGTGGAAAAGTGCCCTGAGCTACCCTTCATTGTATCAGGATATCAAATCCGCAGTCCTGATAACTGTGCAGAACTGTGATAAGCTGTGTCCTACATTCCAGGAAATGTGCAATACTCTGAAAAAGATGACAGATTTGAGGTTTTATCCAGAAACAAATTATCTTTGTTTATTGCTGACCTGCAGAAGTTCAAGTTTCTTGGATTTTGCAGCCTTGAAAACATTTCCCATTTGAAAAGGAAGCGTCCCATTACTGCCTCAGACTGATGAAGGCATTTAGTTGGCTGTGTGCCCAATGCATAGGTACCTAGTCCAAGAAATATTGAGTTATTGTGAATAATGATCGTGGATGCCTGGTGTTCAATGGTTTGTATAGCCATAGGCATATTACTCCATAGGAGCTTCCTCATCCCCTGCCCCCAACCAACCTTCACCCCTGGAAGGCTAGTCATTAGCCATTCACAGCTTTAATTAAAAGAAGCCCAAGACATAAGGTCTCAGGCTTTCTTTAGGAGACACCTCTATTTCAGTGGTTAGCAGAGGAAAGAAAGGAACTGTTCATGCCAAATAAAGGTTCCTTTTGCTCATTAAAAGTGCACAGTTGAGGAAGGTCATGTGGAAGAGTGTGCATTCACTTTTCAGCAAAACCAAAGGAATCTTTTCTCACCCAGCAAAATCAGCGGAAGGCTTTCCAACTATAAGAGGGTGGATACTGTGAAGGTCCTCAGGCTGTACAGCAGGCTTTGATTGGGGTTACATTCTCATTAACTGATTGAGTGATTGAATAGTCAAGTGATTTCTAACAAAAATAGCCACTATTTACTGAGTAAGAGATTATCTTTGTTATCACATTTTATCCTCAAAACAGGCTTATGACTCTATTCTATAAATAAGAAAACTGAGACGACATGAGTTTAGGTAACTTGTTCAAAATCTCATAATGAATATGTGGGGAGCAGGGTTTCTATCTAACCCAAATTCATACCCTAATCTACTACCTTCTCCTGGTTACCCTTGAAGGATAATCAACTGGGATTTATCCTTCTGGATTTTGTTTTGTGTTATTTTTTCCCAAGAAGGTGATGGTAAGAATGCCTATTTTTTTGTGTATGTGTGCTAACAATTGGTCAGGTCAGATACTCAGATACTGTGGTAAATAAAATCTTTCTTTTTTTGGAGAGCAAGTGAGGAAGGTATTAATTATGCCCTAAGTTTTGTTTTGTTTTGTTTTGTTTTTAAACAAAGAGGACACTGAGGCTCTACAGAAGTTGTCCAAGGAGGTCATCCAGCTGATGAGAGGCAGATACAATATCCAAGTATTGTTATTTATGGTATGAAAACCCAATATCATGTTAACTTCTCCTTCCATCTTCCCATACCTACTTGATGATACTGCCATTGAGTTGATTTCAAATCACAGCGGCTCTTAGGACAGAGCACAGAGTAGAACTACCTCATAGGATTTCCAAGGCTAAGTCTTCAAGGAAGCAGTTTGCTTCATCTTTCTCCCACAGAGCTGATGGAGGGTTTGAACTGGTGACCTTTTGGTTAGCAGTCAAATGTTTTAACCATTACACTATTAGAGCTTCTGCCCTCATTGACAGTGGCAAGAAATGGGCAAGCCATCAAGGAAGACAACTTACGATGATTCCTAGTAACCTAAATTAATTTCCAAAGCTATGGTGTATGGGTTATGAACTCCATCATCTGCTTGTCTTAGAGTTTTCTTCCCTAGAGTGATGATTCCAACTGGATCAGATAAGGCAGTAACCTACACCTACTTCAATGATATCAGAAAAAGATAGAAGAGGTCAACATTAATCGAGTGAGTTTCCAGCTCACATATAGTTATAACCCAAGGCTATCTCCTCATTATCTCATTATTTATCTACTGCACAAACATAGAACTACTTAAATTTCACTCCTACCTCCTCCATGATGGAGTTAGCTAGGCCATATGTTACTCTGAGCCAAATTATTCTTTACTTCCTTTGCATTTCTTTTTATTTTAATGTTAACATGGGGAGGGTGCTCATAGCTGGGACAACTACCAGTGATGCCAGCATTGCTTAGTCTTAACCAAGGTCTTCAACTCAGTTGGAGCTGTTGACGTCCAACTACAATTTAGGCTCATATAACCCACTCAGCCCCAGGGTTACAGATGAGGAGAGACAACTCAGGGATGCCCGAAGTAGCAAGCAGGAAGAGCAGGAGGAAGGGGATAAAAAGCCAGGAACCCAGACAGAAAAGCACTCAGCCCCAGGATTACAGGTGAGGAGAAACAACTCAGGGATGCCCAAAGTAGCAAGCGGGAAGAGCAGGAGAAAGGAGATTAAAAGCCAGGAAGCCAGAGAGAAGAGCAGTCAGCCGAAGGGATTAGGTGAGGAAAGGAAACTCAGGCCTGCACAGAGTAACAGGCCGGAAGAGAAGGAGAAAGGGGATAAAAGCCAGGAACCCAGACAGAAGAGCAGTCAGCACCAGGGTTACAGGTGAGGAGAGACAACTCAGTGACGCCCAAAGTAGGCAGTGGGAAGAGCAGGAGAAAGGGAACTAAAAGCCAGGAAGCCAGAGAGAAGAGCAACCAGCCAAAGGGATTAGTTGAGGAGAGGAAACTCAGGCCCACCCAAAGCAGCAGGACCGGAGAGCAGGAGAAAGGGTATAAAAGCCAGGATCCCGGACAGAGGAGCAGTCAGCCCCAGGGACAACTCAGGGATGCACAAAACAGCAGG
>NW_006921764.1:1007116-1010454 GCF_000298275.1 Orycteropus afer afer | reverse complement strand
GTCCTGGAGGAAGTGCAGCCAGAATGCTCCTTGGAAGCAAGAATGGCCAGACTTCGTCTCACCTGTTTTGGTCATGTTGTCAGAAGGGACCATTCCCTGGAGAAGGATGTCATGCCTGGTAGTGTGGAGGGTCGACGAAAGAGGGGGAGGCCTTCAAGGAGATGGATTGACACGGTGGCTGTGATGAGCGGCTCAAGTATAGCAGGGATGGTAGGGCTGGCGCAGGATCAGGCCGTGTTTCGTTCTGCTGTGCATGGGGTTGCTATGAGTTGGAAACAACTCAACGGCACTTAACAACAACAAGATACAACCCTTGTAATTGGTTATAAAAATCTAAATGCCCTGTAGTGCTTTTTGTCTTTATTTGTGGATTTCTTCCATAGTTCCCATTAATTCACTGATAACTCATCTACTTTTACTCATTAAACCCAATATATTTCCCTCTGCAATACAATCACTTTCCTTCTTTGTCATTCATCTTTAGAGTTTAATCCTTCAGCTTCTTCACCTGGGAAATCTGAAAAGTCACAAACGTTCCCTGCTGGCTCCACTGGGTCATGAAACATTCATCAACACCTTCAATTCCTCCACTTATTTTTTCTTAACTTGATTTTGTTGTTTGGTGCCATTGAGTTGGCTCATAGGAACCCTTTGTACAACACAATAAAACACTGCCCAGTCCTAAGTCAGCCTCATACTATTGCTTATACTTCAGCCCATCATTGCAACCACTGTGTCAGTCCATCTTGTTGAAGATCTTCCCCTTTTTCACGGACCCTCTAATTTACCAAGCATGATATCCTTTTCTAGGGAATGGTCCCTTCTGACAACATGACCAAAGCAGATGAGACAAAATCTGGCCACTTTTGCTTCTAAGGAGCATGCTGGCTGTACTTCTTTCAGGACCAATTTGTTCATTCTTCTGGCAGTCCATGATATTTTCAGTAGTCGCCAACACCATAACTAAAAGGCATCAACTCTTCTTCAGTCTTCCTTATTCATTGTTCAGCTTTCAAGTGCATATGAGGCAATTGAAAATACCATGGCTTGGGTTAGGCACACATTACTCTTCAAAGAGACATCTTTGCTTCTTAACATTGTAAAGAGATCTTCTGTGGAAGATTTACCCAGTGCAATACGATGTCTGATTTCTTGACTGCTGCTTCCATGGGTGTTGATTATAGATCCAAATTTTCTTAATTTTACTTTATCTAAATATTACATGCAATGTAGTATTTTGACCTTTTAAAGATCAAAGTTTCAATGGTGCTCCCAGATTAACATACACCAGGAAGAAAGGGCTGGTGATTTGTTATTGTTAGATTCCACTGAGTTAGTTCTGACTCATAGTGACCCTATGTACAATAGAATGAAATACTGGCCAGTCCTGCACCATCTTCACAATTTTTGCTCTGCTTAAACCCACTGTTGAAGCACTGTGTCAGTCCATCTCATTGAGGGTCTTCCTCTTTATCACTGACCTTCTAATTTACCAAGCATTACGTTCTTCTCCAGGGACTCGTGCCTCCTGATAACATGTCCAAAGTATGTGATATAATCTCACAATCCTTTCTTCTAAGGAACATTCTGTAAAATGACCTTGGTCAAATCACTAGACCTTGGCTTCCTCTGGTCACATGGAGAGGAGAAGAACAACAAAAAGAAAAAAAAAAAAAAAAAACTACTTGTAAATGCTGGAAAGATGGAAAGATAAATAACTTAGTACATGTTAAATGTTAAACTATAAGATGCCACATAAGTGGAAACTATAATTAAATTATTTCTGGCTTATGTTTCTGAGTCCAAAGAACAATAATGGATGTCTCCAGGGAATATATATACCTATCAATTTCATCACAGACTTCTTTTTAGCAATATATGTGTGTGTGTGTGTGTGTGTATACATATGTATGTGTGTATATATTTGTGTTTGTGTATTTATATATGTATACACTTATATATATGTGTGTGTGTTTATATACATATATACATGTACATACACATACATACAGAGCTCTGGTAGCATAGTGCCTAAGGCACTTGACTGCTAACCAGAAGGCTGACGGTTCAAACTCACCAGCCCCTCCTCGGAAGGAAGGTTGGGCAATCTATTTCCATAGTGATAATGCCTCAGAAACCCAAGGAGGGGTCGCTATGAATTGGGTCCTACTCAACGGCACATAACTACAACAACAACATATATATAAAGCTATTTCAAATCCTAAATGTAGCAAAACATCACCATGCTACCGCATTTTTTTTTTTTTCATTCTTCAACAGCTTATAGCACATGTCCTGACAGATAATGAAAACCTGGAACAGCTTTAAGACTATGGAAAACTTCCAGCAAGATGGTGGAATAAGCAGACAAGCTACACAGACCCTTTTTAACAAAGAAAGGATAAAGCAATTGACAAGACACAGAAGATAATCCTGGAGCCCTGAGATTTGGAAGGAAGGTTAAAGAAGGGGATTACATACCAACTAATGGCAGAACCTGAATGAAAACAGTGAATAAGGAGACAAATGGAGCTGCAGACTGTTGGCTATCCTGACAGCAAAGCCAGTTTGAATTTTTATAAGTGGCATTAGGATCTGGGCAGTAACCTAAAATCAGCCCTGCTTACCAAGGGGTGATTGGACAACTGCACTAGTGGCTGATGACTAGAAAGAAAAAAAAGCAAATAAGGAGACAAATTGAGCTGAGGACTTTGGGCTGTCCTGGGGGTGCAGCCATTTTTAATATTTGCAAGCAGTGTAGCCATTTTAGGTACTTGCAAGCTGCAGCACTGTGATACTAGCAGCCTAGGAATAGACTCCGCATGTTGAGGATAGCACAGACAACCACACTGAATGTAGATGACTAGAAAGGCACAATATACCCATGTTACTCTTACATCCCACACCCTCTTGGCGAATGAAGCTGTGAGCATCCTCCATTCCACACACCTTCTGGACAGGCAGGAATTCCATCCCAGTCTGTGTGCCCTGTTGGATACTGGGTGCCTTGTCCCACCCCACCCCCAGTTTTGTTTTTGTTTGTTTATTTTTAAATTATTCTTTTTCTTCCTTTTCAGTTTTTTTTCTTTCTTTTTCCCTTCCTGGGTTCTAGGTTTTTTTTTTGTTTTGTTTTGTTTTTCCTCTCCCCTTTCCCTGATTGCCATCTCTTTTCTTTCTTTCTTTCCCATCCCTTCTGTTGCTTCTTACAGTTTTCTCATTTTTTCTTTCTTATTATTTTACTCTTGTTTTCTTCTCTTATTCCTCCCTTCCCAGATATTTTTTTTTCTCTTTATGTTTCTTTTATATTTTTAAAATATTTCTTTAAGTATTTCTTCTCA
>NW_006921764.1:999193-1007016 GCF_000298275.1 Orycteropus afer afer | reverse complement strand
TTTATGTTTCTTTTATATTTTTAAAATATTTCTTTAAGTATTTCTTCTCACTTACTGGCTTTCGTTTTTATCTTTTCTTTGTGTGTGTGTGTGTGTGTGTGTGTGAGATTGTTCCCGTTTGTTTATGTAAAAAAAAAAAAAAAACAAACTCACTGTTATCAAGTCAGATCTGACTTATAATGACTTCTTATTGGGTTTCCAAGGCATTATCACTAGAGAAGTAGGTTTCCCAATCTTCCTTCTGAGGAGTGGCTGGTGAATTTGAATCACCAGCCTCTGGTTAGCAGTCAAATGCCTTAGTCACTATGCCACCAGAGCTCCAGTTTGTGTCTTTTATTCTCTTTTTATTTATTTATTTATTTATTTAGTCTAACTTTGTGGGAGACAACAACTGTGCCCACACAACTCAATGATATCTGCACCTCCTGTAGCCCCCCTCCCCGAGTGAGAGCAACCACTTACTTCTGCACCAAATGACCAAGAATAGATGGCATCCAATACCACCATGACTTACCCATAAATGGTCTTCACAAACAGCTAACAGATAACCTGAGCACATACTCTCATTCTCTATCACATCCACCAGGAGACAGGTGGTGAGTGCCTAAGTGCTGCCAACTAGTGAACAGAGGAATATGGTACCCTGCTTACTCAGATATATCAAGACAAAACAAAGGGGGAAAAAAATAAAAAAACTTGGGCAAATCACAGCAATATATGATCACTAATTAAGTATAAATGCAACAACAATGTCACAATGTCTTAGAGACAACAGATCATAGTCCACACAAAGAAACAAGATAAAGTAGTTGAAACAAGAACCAGGATACAGACCCAGAAAACATCCATGAGGAAGAAACAACATTGGAACACCGTGATAAGGAATTCAAAATAATTATATGTAAGTACCTTCAACAGATTGAGGGAAAGATCAAGGAAAATACTGACAAAATTAGAGAGAACACAGACAAAACTTGAGAACAATTTAGGTAAACAAGTTAAGAATAAAATGACAAAATAAACAAACAAAAAAGAAACAATATAAAAACTACAAATAGAAATCAAGAAGATAAATACTCAAATTTCAGAAATAGATTACATATTTGTGGTATTTAAGTTTGTGTTTCAAACTTGGCTGGGCCTGGTTGAGTGGCTGGGAAGCTGGATGTAGTATTCCCCATGATGAGACTGGTAATCAACTCCATGGTGGAATCTACTGAGAGAAGCTGAGTAACTGCTTTGGGTATGTGGTCTGCTTCTCATATATAAGAAATAGATTTGGAAATGGTGTCTAGCTTATGGCTCATTTGGACCCTGCATGTAGCCATATCATTGTTCAGCAGCCTGCCATGCTCTGCCAATCTTGGCACTTAAAATGGACTTGAATTAATGGCCTTCCATGTGATTTGGTAACATTGAGACTGTGTCATTTTATTTGTCGACCTTGGGCTTGTTAGCCTCAGCAGCCAATAGCTGCCTGAGTGAAGAGACGCCTCTAGCTTCAGTGGGCCAGGAGCAGGAGGCAGAGCTGAAGCCCAAAGTTGAGGGGCTTTACTCAGCCCCTAGAGCCTGGCACTTTGAACTCAGACTTAAAGCCTCCAAACTGTGAGAGAAGAAACTTCTGTTTGTTCAAGCCATCACATTTGTGGTATCTTCTGTTAGAGTAGCACTAGGTAACCAGAACAACAGTGAGTGGGCAAAGGAGTAGAATCAAATCAATGGAAAACAGAATTAGTGAGACTGAAGACAAATACCTCAATACTACTTTGTTAAGGGTTCAATCAGAAAAAAAGAGCAAAACAAAATGAAGAAAACCTAAGATTCATGTGGAATACCATCCAGAGGAATAAACTCCACGTAATCAGAATTCCAGAAGAGGAAACAACAAAACCACAGATATAATTGTCAAAGATTTGTTGGAAGAGAATTTCCCTAATAGGATGAAAGACAAGATTATATACATTTGAGAAGATCAATGAACCTCAAACAGGATAGAAAATCACCAAGACATATGATCATCAAACTCAACAAAACTGAAGACAAAGAAATTATCCTCAAACCAGCATGGGAAAACCAAAAAGTTACGTACAAAGGGCCACCAATAAGATTAATTTTCAACAGAAACCATGCAGGCAAGAAGGCAATGAGATGATATATGTAAAACCCTGAAAGAAAAAAAATTCCAACTGTTTTGGTTATCTAGTGCTGCTCTTGCAGAAATACCACAAATGGGATGCCTTACAAACAGGAATTTATTCGCTTACAGTTCTAGAGGCTAAAAGTCTGAGTTCAAAGTGCTAGGCTCTAGGGGTGGGGTGAAAGCCAGAACCTTGGGCTTCAGCTCTGGCTCTTGCTCCCAGCCCACAGAAGCTGGAGGCTTTTTTTCATTCAGGTAGCTGCTGGCTCCTGAAGCTGACAATACCAAGGTCAACAAATAAAATGAAACAGTCCCAATAGTACCAAACCACATGGCAGGTCATCGATTCAAGTCTTGATAATGTCCCAAGACTGGCAGAACAATATGGCAGACTGCTGAACAATGACTCAGCTACATGCAGGGTTCAAGCATGCCATAAGCTGGAGACCTTCCTCAAAGTTGTTTTTTTTTATACGCTGGAAGCAGCCCACATCCCTAAAGCAGCTACTGAGCTGCTCCAGTAGATTCCACCATGGAGTTAATTACCAATGTCACCATGGGGAATAACCACATCCAGCTGCCCAGCCACTCAACCAGGTGCAGGCCAAGTTGACACACAAACTTAAATACCCCACACCAACCAAGAATTATACACCCAGCAAAACTTTCCCTCAAATATGATAATGAAATTAGGACATTTGCAGGCAAGCAGAAATAAAGGGAATTTTTTGAAATCAGACTAACCCTAAAAGTAAAGGGAGTTCTTCATACAGAGAACCAACAACAGCAAACAACAACTGATGACTAACATGATGACATAATCCAGAAACCAACCCAGTAATATAAGTAACCAAAGCAAAATAAGCTTACAAGACTATGAACAGGGGACCAGACACATCAATTGGTAAATAAGGACAACTGCAACCAAAAAGAGGAAACAAACAACATAGTTACAGAACTTCTAAATGGTGAGAAAGTCAAAAGAATTCTGAGATAGGAGACATTGTTCTAAAGTTGGGTAGAAAATTATAAATCACAGGGTAAACTCAAAGAAAAATAATAAACATTCACTTCAAAATGAAAAAGAGGACAAGTACAAATATTTAGCAACTATTAAAACAATAGCAAAAAATAAATGATAATACAATTCACAACAGAGTGAGCTCAGCACAGAAAATTATATGGAACAAAGAAATCAGCAAACACACAAAAAAACACAGAACAAAGTAACAGCAACAAATTCATACTGGTCAGTAATTGCACTGAATATAAATGGATTAAATGCACCGCTCAAGAGACAGAGAGTTGCAGACTGGTTTAAAAAAAAAAAAAAAAAAAAAAACCATAACTCATCAATATACTATCTACAAGAGACACAACTTTGAGACAGAGACAAAAATAGACTAAAAATCAAAGGTTGGAAAAAGATATATCAAAGCAAATGGCAACCAAAAAAGAGCAGGAGTGGTAATATTAATTTCTGATCAAATTGCCTTTAGACAAAAACCACCATAAGAGACAAGGAAGAATGTTATATAATGATTAAAGGATCAGTTGAACAAGAGGACATAACCATAGGAAATATCTATGCACCCAGTGAAAGAGTCCCAAAATACATAAATGAGACTTTAACAGAATTGAAAAAACAAAGACATGACTCTACAGTAATAGTAGGAGACTTTAATAGACCATTTTCAATAAAAGATAGAACAATGGGAAAGATTCTCAACAAAGGCACAGAAGAATTAAACAGTACAATCCACCAACTTGACCTTATAGACATCTACAGAGCACCTTCACCCAACAAAAGCACAATACACATTCTTTTCCATTGCACATTGTGTTAGATTGGATTCTCTAGAGAAACACAAAAACCAACAAAACATATGTAGAGAGAGAGAGAGAGAGAGAGAGAGAGAAAAGAGAGAGAGAAATTTATCTTAGGAAAATGGCTCACAAACATATAGAAGCTGGCAAGTCCAAAGTGCCTGGAGGAAACTTCAGGCTGGCAGCAGCCTTAGCTTCTGCAAGTGCAGGGGGGTGAGAAATTCAAGGCTGGCAGGCAGTACACTGGTTGTTGACTCCAACAAAAGATGAATCCAAAATCTCCAGGCCGAGCAGTGGGCTGCTCACTCATGGAAGTTTGTAGTCTGCACACCAGGGTTCCAATACCTCAAAGAATGTCCCTCTTCCCAGGATGTCCCTGGATATCTTGGAAACAGGCCACACCCCTAGGGAAACTCCCTTTGGGCAGATTGGCCACTCAGAACACAGTCATCTGATCCCATCATGGGAACAACCACACAGAACTGGGGTCCAGCCAAGTTGACACACAGCTCCAACTGTCACACACATGAAACATTCTCCGTGACAGATCATAAATTAGACCACAAGGCTAGCCTCAATAAATTTAAAAACATTGAAATACTGCAAAGCATCTTCTCAAATCACAATGCTATAAAATTAGAAATTAACACTAGGAAGACCAACAGAAAAAGAACAAACACATGGAAACTGAATAACATCCTCCTTAAAAACTACTGGGTAACAGAAGAAATTTTAAAAAATGAAATAAAAAAATTCCTTGAATCAAATGAGAATGAAAATACTACATAACAAATTATTTGGGACACAGCAAAAGCAGTGATTACAGGGCAATTTATAACAATAAATGCACACATCAAAAAAGAAAAGCAGTAATCAACACATTAACTCAACATCTCCAACAATTAGAAATAGAGCAGCAGAAAAAGCCTACAGTTACCAGAAGAAACAAAATAATAAGATTTGAGCAGAAATAAATGAAACAGAAAGAGAATTGACAAAATCAATAAGACTAGAAGTTGGTTCTTTGAAAAGATTAATAAAATTGGCAAATTACAGGCAAAATTAAAAGAAAAGAGGGAGAAAATACAAAACACATGAATAAGAAAAAATTGGGCAATGTCACAACAGGATCAATTGGAAGAAAAAGGATAATATCAGGATATTATGAATAATTGAATGCCAACAAACTTGAAAATCTAGAAGAAATGGACATAAATATACTACTTGCCTAAATTAACTAGATTGAGGTGGAAAATTTAAACAGACAGCATAAGAAAAGAAGAAATTGAACAGTTATAAAAAAATTAACAACAAATAAAAGTGCTGGTCTAGACAGTTTCACTGGAGAATTCTACCAAATGTTCAGAGAAGAACTGACACCAATCCTACTCAAACTATTCCAGACCATAGGAAAGGATGGAATCCTCCAAAATTCGTTTATGAAGTAACCATAACCTTGATACCAAAACGAGGCAAAGACATCACTAAAAAGAAAAACAATAGACCAATATTCCTCATAAATATAGATGCAAAACTCTTCAAGAAAATCTTAGCCAATAGACTCCAACAATATATCAAAAAGAATATTACATTATGACCAAGTAGGGTTCATACCAGGTATGCAAGGATGGTTCAACATTAGGAAACAATCAACGTAATCTATCATATAAGTAAAATAAAGGAAATGAACCACATGATCATATCAATCAATGCAGAAAAGGCATTTGATAAAATCCAACACCCATTCCTGATCAAAGTTCTCAGCAAAAATAAGAATAGAGGGGATATTTTTCTACATAATAAAGGGCATATATACAAAAGCAACAGCCTACATTAATTTCAAAGGAGAGAGACTGAAACCATTCACCTTGAGAACCAGACCCAGACAAAGTTGACCTCCATCACCACTTCTATTCAACATTGTATTGGAAATCCTAGCCAGAGCAATAAGGCAAGATAGGGAAATAAAAGACATCCAAAAGGTTAGGAACAAGTAAAACTATACCTATTTGGTGATGATATGATCCTATACATAGAAAACCCAAGAGATTCAGTAAGAAAACTACTAGAACTAATTGAGAGATTTAGCATAGTGGCAGGATACAAGATCAACACACAAAATTCAGTTGGATTCCTCTACACCAGCAAAGAGATTGCTGAAAAGGAAATAAGGAAATCAATACAATTTTCAATAGCTACTAAGAAAATAAAATACTTTGGAATGAATCTTACAAGACCTACACACACACACACACACACACACAAAAAAAAAAACTACAAAATATTTCTTCAAGAAACCATAAGAAGGGGAGTTTGAGTAAGATGGTGGAATAGGCAGACAGACTGCACAGACCCTCTTCAACAAAGAAAAGGGAACCAATTAACACAGATACAAAAGATAATCCTGGAGCCCTGAGCTTTGAACGGAAGGATATACAAGTGGACTAAACTCCAACTAGTAGAAGAACCTGCATGAAAACACAGAAAAAGAAGACATATGGAGCTGTGCTCTGTCAGTGATCCTGACAGCATGGACAGTTTGCATATTGCCAAGTGGTATTGGGACCTAAGAATTAACCTAAAAATCTGCCCTGCTAGCCAGGGGCTGCATGGAGGACTGCACTGGTGGCTGGTGAATAAAAAAGGAAGCAGTGAAGAGGAAGGTGGGCTGAGCTGTGGACTTCTGCCTGTCCAGAAGGGGCAGCCATTTTGAATGTTTACAAGCAGTTTGATCATTTTGGATATTTAAAGCAATATTGTTTTCACAGATTCCAGGGACTTAAGACTAGGCTCCACTTGCCAAGAACCACAAGGACATTCCAAACATGAATGACTGGAAAGTTTTTCTATTGTTTTTGTCTAATTGAGTGGGAGATAGCAACAGTGCCCATACAACACTGCTATACCTGCACCTCCTACAGCTTCAATTACTAAGTGAGAGCTACCACTTCCTTCTCCACCAACTGGCCAATGATAAACGACCACCAAGAAAAGACTGACTCACCCTTAGCTGCTCTTCACAAACAGTTAACAGAGATCTAAATACAACAACATTACAATATCTTGGAGAAAACAGAACATCACAGTTCATACAAAGAAGCAAGATAGAGGAGTAGAGACAAGGGAGCAGGATATAGACCGAGAACACATCCCTGAGGAAGAAGCAGCATTGGAACTCCCTGACAAGGAATTCAAAAGAATTATATTTAGGTATCTTCAAGGAGTTGAGAGACAGATCAAAGAAAACACCAACAAACTTAAGGAAAACACAGACAAAACCTAGAACAATTTGGGAGGAAAATATAAGAACAAAATGGCAAAATAAATGAAAAATTAGAAATGATAAAAATCTACAGATAGAAATCCAGAAGACTAATACTAAATTTTCAGAAATAGATAACACATTGAAAAAGTGAAGGAGTAGAATTGATGCAATGGAAGATAGAATTAATGAAATTGAAGACAAATAACTGAATACTTCTTTGGAAAGGGATCAGTCAGAAAATGATCAAAACAAAATGAAGAAAGCCTAAGGTTCACGTGGGATACCATAAAAAAGAATAACCTATGTGACTTGGAAATCCAGGAGCTCTGGTAGCATAGTGCCTAAGGCCCTTGATTACTAGCCAGAAGGCTGGCAGTTCAAACCGACCAGCCACTCCTCGGAAGGAAGGTTGGGCAATCTACTTCCCTAGTGATACTGCCTCGGCAACCCAAGAAGGGGTCACTATGAGTCAGGGTTGACTCGACGGTACATAACAATAACAACAACTCAGAAATCCAGAACAGGAAAAGAAAAACAACTGAGAAAATTGTCCAAGATTTGTTGGAAGAGAACTTCCCTGATATGATGAAAGAT
>NW_006921764.1:951568-998696 GCF_000298275.1 Orycteropus afer afer | reverse complement strand
CCATGCTAGTGGATAGGAATATTGAATATTGTGAAAATGTCAATACTACCCAAAGAAATCTATACATTCAATGCAATCCCAATACAGATTCTATCAACACTCTTAAAGGATATGAAAAGAAATAATCACTAATTTTATATGAAAAGGAAAGAGATCTAGGACAAGCAAAGCACTACTGAAGAAGAACAAAGTAGGAGGTCTCACACTTTCAGATCTCAAAACCTAATATACAGCCACAGTATTCAAAATAGCTTGGTATTTGTACAATGACAAACATATAGACCAGTGGAACAGAATTGAAAACCCAGAAATAGATCCATTGACCTATTGTCAGCTGAAGTTTGACAAAGGGTCAAAATCCATTAAATGGGGGAGATAACCCTAGATGGATCAAGGACTTAAATATGAAATCTAAAACTATAAAGTTCATCAAGGAAAAAATAGGGGCAAACTTATGGTTCCTAATTTATGGCATAAATAGGCTGTCAAGTATAACCAAAGATGCACAAACAGCAAAAGATAAACTACATGATAGGGACCTTCTAAAAATTAAATTTTTATGTGCATCAAAAGACTTCTCCAAAAGAATAAAAAGAGAACCTACAGATTGGGAAAAAATATTCAGCAATGACATGTCTGACAAGGGACTTATCTCTAAAATTTATAGAAAACTCCAACACCTCAACATCAAAAAGACAAACAATCCAATTTAAAAAATGGGCAGAAGACATTAACAGACACTTCATCAAAGAAAATATTCGGGCAGCCAACAAACACATGAAGAAATATCTGTGATCATTAGCTATTAGAGAGATGCAAATCAAAACAACAATGGGATACCATCTCACCCCAGAACTAATAACAAAGTTAACAAAGAAAATAACAAATGTTATCAAGGTTGTGGACAGATTGGGACTCTCAAACACTGCTGGTGGGACAGCAAAGTGATACAAACACTATGGAAATCAATAAGGCGATTCCTTAAAAAGTTGGAAATAGAAATACTATTTGATCCAGAAACCCTGTTACTATGTGTTTTGGTTACCTCAGTGCCACTCTAATAGCAATACTACCATAGGTGGACAGCTTTAACAAATGGGAGCTTTTTCTTTTACAATTTAAGAAGCTAGCTGTCTGAGTCCAAAGGGCCAAGCTCTAGGGGCTGGGAGGCCCCTTGACTTTGGGCTTCAGCTCTGCCTCTTGCTTCCAGCTTCCTGGAGCTTGAGATATCTCTTCACTCAGACAGCTGTTGGCTGCTGAGACTGACAAACCTAAGGTGGACAAATGAAAATGGCACAGTCCCAAAATTACCAAGCAACATGGCAAGCCACAAGTCAAGTGCAGAGACAGTCCCAAGGTTGGCAGGAAAAATGGTAGGCTGCTAAATGAAGACTTGGCTACATGCAGGGTCCAAGCATGCCAAAAAGCTACAGAGACCTTTCTCAAAGCTGCTTCTTATATACTGGAAGCAGAGCACATCCCTAAGACAGCTACTCATCTGCTCTAGTAGATTCCACCACTGAATTAATTACTAGTCTCATTATGAGAAATAACTACATACAGATGCCCAGCCACTCAGAACAATACCCATCCAAATTGCACAACCTTAACTACCACACTAGGTATATATCCTAAAGACGTGAAAGCCAGGACACAAAGAGATATATGCACACCTAAGTTCATCACAACACTATTCAAAATATCAAAGAGATGGAAACAACCTAAGTGCCCATCAACAGAAGAATGGATAACCAAACTATGGTACATACACACAAAGGAATACTACACAACACTAAATAATAGTGAAAAACATGAAAAACACTGCATAATGTGGATGAACTTAGAGGATATTATGCTGAGTGAAATAAGTCAATCACAGAAGGACAAATACTGTATTAGTTCACTGCTGTAAAAAGTCAAAGAAAGGTTTCCGTATAGAAGGAAGGTTTCTCTTTTTTGGTTACAAGGGATGGGAGGAGAGGGCATGGAACACTGATATATATAGGTAGAGACAAGTATTGATTTGGGTGAAAGTAAAGGAAGCATACTAAAAGCGTGTAACTGCACAATAACACTAAGGAAAAGGAAGACACAGAGAGGTGCACAAAAGGTGCAGACAACAAAGATAAACTCTTTTGCTTATATAATACTGCATAATCAGTGATAATAAACATCAATCTATGGGTAAATAGGTGAATAGACAGGCTCAATGATCAGGTATGTCTATGCAAAGGGAAATATACCCATGACCATATATAATGTTGGCAGATGATACTTCTACATGAATATTTGTAAGTGGTCTAAGAATGACCATGTATATAATAGAGCTAACAAGAGGCAAAGTTATGATAACTTCTCCACAACCAACTACCCTGAGGGATTGAGTTGTTGGACTTGTGGGCCTGGGACCATTGTCACAGGAGACATCAAGCTCGATTGGCATAACACTACAAAAAAATATTTTTCTATATCCTACTTTGGTGAGTAGTGACTGCAGTTTTAAAAGCTTGCAAGCAGCCATCTAGATGCAACAATGGGTCTGTCCTCATTCAGAGGAAAGAAGAAGGAAGAAGATGAATAGAGACAATTAGTCTAAGGACTAGTAGACCCATGTCATCCTCAGCCTATATGACCATGAGACCAGAAGAACTAGATGGTGCCCAGCTATCACTGTCAACCACTAGAAAAGGGATCAATGCAGGAGATTCTGGATAGAGTAGGAGAACCATATGGAACAAAACTCAAAATCATAAAAAAGACTAGTTTTACTGTTCTGATAGAGTCTGATGAGACCCCTGAAACTATGGCCCCCAGTTACCTTTCAGGTCTGGGATTGAACTCACTTCCATGGCTTCCAGCCAAAGAATAGACAGGCATATCAGGTAGATACATTCCTTAGAAGGATCAATCATGGGAGAATAGAAGGGTAGTATTTGCACAGAAAGATACCTCAGGGGGTGGGAATCATAGGAAAGAAGGACATAGGGAAGAGGTAATTACAGGGAGGAAGTGCAAAAAGAGCTGTTAGATTGTGGGGAATTGCAGTCATACAAAATGTGTATGAATTGCTGTATGGAAAATGAATTAGCTCTGTAAACTTTCACCCAAATCACAATAAAATCTAGAAGACAGAGACCTTTTAAAATTAAATTCTTATGCGCATCAAAAGACTTCATTAAAATGGTAAAAAGACCTACAGATTGGGAGAAAATATTTGCTTATGACATATCTGACAAAAGACCCACCTCCAAAATCTGTAGAAAATTCCAACACCTCAACACCAAAAAGACAAATAACCCAATTCAAAAATGGGCAAAAGTCTTGAATAGGCAGGCACTTCACTAAAAATGATATGCTGGTGGCCAACAAACACATGAGGAATTGCTTGCAATCCTTAGTCATTAGAGAGATGCAAATCAAACCACCAATGAGATATCATCTCACCTTAGCAATAATAGCAAAGTTCAATAGGATGGAAAATGACAAATGTTGGCGAGGTTGCCGAGAGATTGGAACTCTTGGACACTGCTGGTGGGATTGTAAAATGGCACAACCATTGTGGCAAACTGTATGGAGTTTCCTTAAAAAAAGTGAAAATAGAAATACCATTTGACCCAGCAATTCCATTACTAGCAATATATCCTAAAGAGGTGAGAGGCAGTGCACGAACAGACATATGTTCACCTGTGTTCATCACAGCACAATCCATGATAGCAAAGAGATGGAAACAACCTAAATGTCCATCAACGGATGAATAGATAACCAAATTATGGTACATTCACACAATGGAATACTATGCTACATTAAAGAACAATGAAGGATACCTGAATCATCTCACAATGTGGATGAGGCTGGAGGACATTATACTGAGTGAAGTAAGTCAATTGCAGAAGGACAAGTACTGTATGAGCCCATTACTGTAAAAAGACAAGGAAGGGTTTGCTTGAGAAAGGGAACTTACTTTGTAGATTACTGGGGTGGGGAAGGAAGGAGAGGGATTAATTTTGGGCTAGTTGGGGGCCACATGCTTGCATAGGTAAGTGGAAAGATGGTATAGAAAGAGTCTGTGACTGCCATGCTAACATTAGGAAAAGGGAGGACACAGAATTGTGCAGGTAAGATATAGATGACAGAGCCTAATACCAACCAGAATATCCAAAATACTGCATTACCATTAACACCAGACACCAGGCTACAGATAAGCACATAAACATTTGAGAAGATCAGATGGGGGTCAGTGAACAGGATTATACTCTAGACCAAGGATAGATTCAGCTGAGGCTACTCTTGCACAGATACCAGTGATACGAAATACCCACAATCCTTACAGAAACAACAGAAGACAGACATAGAGTAATCCCTCACAGACAGCCAGACACTGTGGGAGAGAGAACCAATGGATCTACTGACTCAGGATGATAGTGCTGGGGGGGCACCAGACTCAATTGGCATAACAAAATAGATAAAAGTCTTGTTCCTCATCCTACATTCGTGAGTAGCGACTGGAGTCTTAAAAGCTTTAAAGCAGCAATCTAAGATGCAGCTAATGGTCTCCTATTGTTGGAAGTAAAGAAGAGTACAAAAAACCAAGGGCATTTGGAGGCAATCAGCCCTAGGACACAATGGTCCCCAAGAGCAGAAGAACTAGATGGTGCCCGGCTACCAATTCCAACCACTCAGGAAACGATCAAATCTGGAGATCCTGAATAGAGTGGGGGGAAAAACATGGAATTAAATCCAAAACCTCAACAATGACCAGAATTACTGGTCGGATGAAGTCTGGTGAGCTTCCCAATACTATGGCCTTAGGATACATTCTAGGCCTAAAATAAAACTCATTCCCAGGGGCTGGCTTTCAGCCCAATAATAAACAATATGTATACACAGACCACTCAACCCAGGGTGATGCACCCACCTAATCTATGGAGATGCATCCCTTGGAGCAATCGACCACGGACCACCAGAGGGGCAACATTCACAAGGAGGAAATGTAAGACACACAGGGGTGCAAAACTATGAGGGGCACGGGGGAAGAGGGGTTACTGGGCAGGGAGAGGAGGAGACTGGGTTAGGGTTGGGGATGGTAAATGGGGAGTGAAACTAAATGTACATGTAATGTTGAATGTAAAACAAACTCTGCTCTATAAACTTGCACCTAAACCACAATAAAAATAAATAAATAAATAAAAGACTACGGAAAGCTTTAACATACGGAAAGTGAATCCACATCTACTTTCTCTTGCTAAGCTTTGTTTTCATGCAGAGGCCTCAGGGAACAAGATACCATTTTTAGTTTTATAATTCTAATTGAGATTTTTTTTTATAGCAAATATCAATCTCAAATCTTAAGTTCATGCTATAGCCAAAAATAAATTATGTTAATATCTTTGGAGAAATAATGACAATGAGTATTTTAACTAATTTGAAAATGGCCTTATTTTTCACTTATCCTGAACGTTAGCTTTTTTGCCTTGATTATAGCTATTCGGCAATTAAAGTGTATTGAAATATGTAGAAGAGCTGTGACTAATAGAGTTTAAATTTGTGTTGGTGTTCATGCTTCTTCAGAAGGAGGGGCCAGAAAACAATGTTGGAATCATAAAATGTGAATTCTCTTAGAAAGATGAAGAAAGAGGACTCCTGAATCACAGAAAGTAACATTATTTACACGAGTAGGCATAGGGTCAGCTTCAGTTCATTATTAATAAAAGTATCTTCAACCCTTGTGTGCATGCTTTGAGAATTACTATTATTATTTGCTTTGAGAATTTTAAAGTAAAAACTTTAGCAACTCTAAGAAGATCCTTGGGGAAAAGAAAAAGACAATGTTCCTTCTGGGCTCACAAGAGGACAGATATCTGAACCAATTATGGCACAGAGCCTCCAGGAAGGCTTAAGCCCCAGGAGAAGAGTTCTCAAATAATGGTTCCCGAAAAGAGTTCTCAAATAATGGGTCCCAAACATGGGCATAGAGACTCCTCAAGGTCAGAACTATTTTCATAAAACAGTATGACATTACATACATTTTTCACTATGTTGACAATTACCCCAATGATGCAAAAACAACAATGGGTAAAATTACTGATGTTTTAGCACAAATCAAGACAGTGGCACCCTATGCTGGGAATCATAATAGCCTTCACAGCTGTCTGCTTACATTAAATATATATATACATATATATATATTTCATTTAAGAATGTCTTCAATGAAGCAGTAAAAATTAATGTCTTTATTAAACATCGACCCCTGAGTACGTATCTTTTATATATTTTGTGTGATAAAATGGGAAATACACCCAAAGCACAGCTATTGTGTACCAGCAGAGAACAATGGTTATTGGAAGGAAAAAAAAAAAAAAAAAAAAAACTTGTGTGATTATTTGAGTTGCTAGCTAAACTAGTTCTTTCTTTGTGTGTATGTGTGTACATGTGTAACATCATTTTTACTTAAAAGAATGGCTGACAAACTATAGTTTCTCTGATTTGAGTATTTGATAGATATTTTTTCAAAAGTGAATGAACCTATGGTGGCTCATCCAGGTTTGTCTGAGACTTTCCCAATTTTAGCACCAAAAATCTTCCTTCCTGTTAGTCCTGGGCAAACTATGATGGTTGGTCACTTTAGACACACCTGTCACTTTAAGGAAAACACTGACAATACTTGTCAGTGGTAAGATTCAAGGTTTCAAATAAAAATTAGAATTTTAGAAAACTTTTATTGGTTACAGTGAGACTGAAAGCTTCCCAAACCTTAAAGGCTTTTCTGATGATATGGTGGTGATATTAATAAATGCAGTATTTTATATTTTAAAGTATGAACTATTATTAAATATGAAATAACTCAAGAAACCAATGTTTTCCAAATGGCCAATGCACGGTCTTTATGGATAAAAGATACATTTCAACTACAAGAAAGACCAATGAATTTTATTGTAGCAAAGTATGTAGAGATCATTGATAAGGTTTCAGATTCCTCATTGCAACTAACCTTTAAGAAACTACCACTTTTTTGAGTTTGGGTATCCTTTGAAAGAAGAATATCTACAATTATATATATATATGTAAACAATTCTCTATTTCCAATTATACATCTGTGTGGGGTTGAATTTTCTTCAGCTAAAACAAATTATGACAGAATGAATGCAGACACAAATATGAAAATCTAACTGTCTCCTATTTATTCCAAACAATACAAGGGTTTGCAAAAATGCAAAACAATGGCATTCTCCTCACTAAATTTTGTTTTACTTTGGAGCACATACATATCTTTCATAATAAATATGTTGTTTCCAAAGCTGTAATTGTAACAGAAGCAGACTGCTACATCATTCTCCTGCAGAGTGGCTGGTGGGTTCAAACCCCCAACCTTTTGATTAGGAGCTGAGCACTTAAGAACTGATAAAATGATGGTGATGTTAAGAAATGCAAATATTTTATGTTTTAAAGTATGAATTATTGTTAAATATAAAATAATTCAAGGAACCAATATTTTCCAAATGGCCAATGCACAACACATGATATTACAAAGTCTTTATGGATAAAAGCATTTCATAAAAGAATAAAAAGCATTTCAAGTATAAGTTGGACTAATAAATTTTAATGCAGCAAAGTATGTAGAGGTCGTTGATAAGGCTTCACATTCCACCAGGGCTCCTTTTAAATAAATGAGTAAAAACATAGTTTTAAATTTTCTTGATTTTCATTTGAAATGTAATAAATATCCATAGGTATAACCCATGTAAGCAAAAGATCCTTGGGGACCTTCACAATTTTTAAGAAGTGTAAAGAAGTCCTGATGGCAAAAAGATTTAGAACTGTTAGGAGCACTAGGATGGGGTGCTCACTAACTAAACCAACTCCTGCTTCTAGAGAGTGTTATTCTTATGGGGGGTAGCAATTGAAAGAACCAAGCCTTCTGTGTTAGACTGGGTTCTCTAGAGAAACAAAACCACTAAAGCTTATAGAGAGAGAGAAAGAGAAATTTATCTTAGGAAAATGGCTCACACACTTATGTTGCTGTTGTTGTTATGTGTCATCGAGTCGGACCGACTCATAGCGACCCCTACTTGGGTTTCCGAGGCAGTATCACTACGGAAGTAATTGCCCCATCTTTATTCTGAGGAGTGGCTGATGAGTTTGAATAGCCAGCCTTCTGGTTAGCAGTCAAGTGCCTTAGGCACTACACTACCAGAGCTCCCACTTATAGTAGCTGTCAAGTCCAAAGTTCTTGGATGAAATGTCAAGCTGGAGACTTTTTCTGACTCTTGGAGCTGCAGAGGCTGAGGAGCTCAAGGTTGGCAGGCAGTATACTGTCTGTTCACTCCAATGAATGACAAATCCAAGATCTCCAGGCCAAATGGTGGATTTTTCACTCACGGACAGTTGTAGGCAGAATCCTGATCCACAGAAGAGTGTCTCTTTTCCCAGGATGTCCATAAATACACTGGAAGCAGGCCACACCCTTAGGAAAACTCCCTTTCAATGGATTGGCTGCTCAAAACATATACATCTGATTCCATCGTTGGAAAACCCCACATCACAATTGCTTAAACCACACAGAATTGCGGTCCAGCCAAGTTGACACACAGCTCCAACTATCACACCTTCTAATCCCTATCCCCTCCCTTCTGTCTTTAAAGGGACTCACACTCCTATACTACTCAGTTGCTGTGTGAGTTGTCTTCCTTAACAAGTTTTGTACATTGTTCACAGCTGACCAAGAACATAATCCCAATCACCAGTACCTGAGATAGCACAAGCAAGACTGGAACATCATATCAATATATACATATGCCTAGGGAACACCTGGGGTGCCTGGGTGGAACAAACTCAGCTGCTAAGTGAAATGTTGTAGGTTGGAGTCTACCCAGAGATGCCTCAGAGAAAGGCCTGACATCTATTTCTAATAAACAGCCATGGAAAACCCTATGGAACACAGTTTCACTGTGACAAACATGGGTTGCATGAGTCAGAATCAACTTGACCACAACTAGTTAGGGGACCTTTGAATTTATTGTAAATACTGGGAATAGGGCAGATGTGTCTGAGCGTCAGTATTCTGGGAGTCTTAGTTATACCTCTAAACCTAATATATAAGAAATACTAAATTAACTTAGGGAAAGAGTCATCTTTCCCCCAGAACTGAAGAACATGTGCTTCTCTGTCTTCTTTGCTGAGTTACTTATACAATAATATTCTTAAGGCTGTATGTTTTATTACATTAAGAATTATAGGATATGAAAGAAACATAACCACATTATTTTTGTCCATCTTCCTTAAATATTAATAATAAATTCATTTCCTCCTTTCTTATGTTCTAAATCACCTTCCACCTTCCTTGCCATCCCTCAACCCCAGATCAACCCAAACTTCCACTTTCTCTGCCACTACTCTACAACTACAGAGAATAGTTACAGATAATTCCATAACCATGCCAATGGGTGTAATCACCACTGGACAGTTCTCAAGGCCAGCAGTGCTCACAAGACTCTTCATATCATACATATGCACTGTGCTACAAAATTATCCACATACATTACAGGAGCAGCAGAAGACAGGGTTGGAGTAGCTTCTCAGAGACAACTGAACACCTTGAGAGAGAGAACCACTGGGCTGCAGGCTTGGAACCATAGTCTCAGGGGATATCATGCTCAACAGGCACAACATAGTACATAAAAACTTGTTCTACATCCTACTTTGGTGAATAGTGACTAGGGTCTTAAAAGCTTACAAGTGACCATCTAAAATGCAACTACTCTTCTCTCTCATCTGGAACAAAGAAGAGTGAAGAAAATCAGAGTCATTGGGAAACAGTCCAAAGTTAAGATGGACCACAAGGACCTCAGACTTCATGACCCTGAGACCAGAAGAACTAAATGGTGCCCAGCTACCAATGCCAACTACTCAGATCAAAACTGGAGATCCTGGATAGAGTGGGAGGAAAAATGTGGAACAAAGCACAAAAATGACCATCATAATTACTGGTCAGACAGAAACTGGTAGAACCTCTGAGATTATGGCCCCAGGTTACCCTTCAGGCTAGAAATGGACTCACTTGCAGGGCTTAGCTCTCAGCCCAAAAGTACAAAGACCTACATGCAGAACACCTACCCCAGGGTGATGCACCCACCTACTCTACACAGATGCACCCTTTAGATCAATCAGCCATGAGACATCAGAGGTGCAGCATTCACATAGAGGGAAAACTGGACAGACATGAGTGCATAGCTAAGAAGGGCAGAGGAAGAGGTTAGTCATAGGGAAGAGAAGGAAGGAGAATTTTTGTGGTTGAGGATGGTAATCGGGCCATAAAATCAAACATGCATGAACTGTTGAATGTAAAACAAACCAGCTTTGTAAATTTGTACTTAAAGCACAATTTAAAAATTAAAATACATACAAATAAAAATGGGAAAAAATTCCTTACTTTTCCCCTAGTCAGATATCTTTCTCATTCTCTTAGCTGTTTTGAATCACTATCCTTCTCCATGCCACATTTCTTCAAAGATAAATTCCATACCAGTGTTTCAGGAATTATGTTCTGTAGAACTCAGCTAACTGTGTTGGTAAAACTGGGTCTTGAAGACAAATACTTTTGGGGAACACTGGGACAAACAAAGAGAGGTGGGTTCATTTTTTGCAGGGTCTTTAATAAGGACTTTACCAGGAAAATATGTACTGCAACTCTCCAAGGAGAGTCTAGATGTTTCCAAAATATCTAACAACAGGATCTTTTCTTCATGGACCATCTAAAAAACCAAAAAGAAAATCAAAAACAAAAACAAAAAAACTATTCATTGCCTTCGAGTAGATTTGACTCATAGCAACCCCTCCTTGGGTTTCTGAGGTGGTATCTCTATAGAAGTAGATTGCCTCATCTTCCTTGTGAGGAGTAGCTGGTGGATTTGAACTGCCAACCTTCTGGTTAGCAGTCAAATGCCTTAGGCACTAAACCACCATCTTTGTTGTTGTTGTTGTGTGCCATCAAGATGGCCCTGACTCATAGTGACCCCTCCTTGGGTTGCCGAGGCAGTATCACTATGGAAGTAGATTGCCCAACCTTCCTTCCGAGGAGTAGTTGGTGGGTTTGAACCATCAACCTTCTGGTTAGCAGTCAAGTGCCTTAGGCACTATGCTACCAGAACCACCATCTAAGGGACTTATATTCCATGGAAACTCTTTAGGGAAATCATTGTCCTGGCCATCTCTAATTTCATTTCTTCCTGATTATAAGCTTTCTAAAATCAATGATGATCTCCAGTTCAATATTCATAGCCCAATATTAAATATAGTGTAATAGTGAAGCACTTGAATGATGGAATGAGAACTTCCAAGTTTGGAATCCTAGTTCAGACACTATTACTTGTGTGATCTTGGGCAAACTACTTACCTCTTCTCATGTTAATATTCTCATCTTAAAATGGGAATAATACTTGTACCTATTTATTCTATGAAAATTGAATAAAACATATGCTGAGTGTTTAGAACATAGTAAGTGCTATGAGAGTTTTAGCTATTATAATTATTAACTCTTTAATCCAATGAGCTTTTGGAGAGTGGAGACTGGTCATATCCATTTTTCTATATATTACACATTACCTTCTGTAATATAAGAACAAGATAAATGTTTGATGCATAATAAAACCTACCATTCTGTTTTTAAAAATTGTGATTTGGGTGAAAGTTTACAGAGCAAATTGGTTTCCCACTCAACAATTCATATTCATTTTGTTTTGTGATATTTATTGCAGTCCCCACACTGTAACAGCATTCTTCCCATTTCCTCCCTGTATTGACCTTCCTTTTGTCCTTCATTCTACCCTTCCTGCCTTGTTAGCTTTATCTCTGGGCAAATGTTGTCCTTTTGATCTCATATGGTTGATTGTTCTAATGAGTACATACCTTCCTGCTGTTACTATTTACCTTATAGGCCTCTCATCTGGCTTAAGTTGAGTCTTGGGGGTTTAATTTAGTTCCCAGCTTCAAGGGTGTCTCAGGCCACAATCTCAGTGGTTCTATCATCTTCCTCAGACTAATAAGCCTGGTCTTTTTTTTTTTTTTTTTTAAGTGATTTTCACTATACAACATACTTTTGTATATGTCAGTCCATTGGATCCCTACAAAATCTTGCTAGAGAGCCAAAGCAGGAATGAACATCTCTTTTCCATAAGGACTCATGAGTATGGGTATGATTTTGTAGGAAATATTTTGTAGCAAGATTTTATAGGAATCCAATGAGTTGATATATGAAAAAGTGTGTTGTATATTGAAACTCATAAAAAAAAAAAAGACCAGGCTATGAGTTGGGATTGTTCAGAACAAAACACTATCTTGAAATTGTTTATTCTTATTGTTTAAAATAATTTTTATTCTAGATGGCTCATCTATCTTGGGAAAACAATACCCGCTTAGGAAATTAAAAGTCTATGACTCGATGGCAGTGGATTTAGTTCTTTTTTTGTTTTTTCTGTAAGGATGAAAAAGAGAAATGAGAAAAGAAAATGAAATTAGACAACTCTTCCAAAATTACACAGGTTAAAACCCTTTCATAACCAAATTATTTTTCACTTTAAATTCTTTGTTGATAAAATGTTTTTCTATTAATGGAATGCATGCTGAATCATTGAGTGTGTCCCTCTGGACTCTGGGAGGCAGGATTGATGGGACACATACTACTCTCTGGACTCCTGGACTCTAGGGATAGGATTGGTGGGATGCAAAGTTTTCATTAGACTATTAAAAAAAACAAAAAAAACCTCACTGCCATCAAGTTGATTTGACTCATAGAGACCCCTCCTTGGGTTTCCAAGGCAGTATCTCTATGGAAGTAGATTGCCCAATTTTCCTTCCAGGGAGTGGCTAGTGCATTTGAATAGCCATCCTTCTGGTTAGCAGTCAAATGTCTTAGGCACTACACCACCAGAGCTCCCTCATTAGCCTATGAGACATATATTTTCCTATGGACTCTGTTACAGGTTGGTGGGCTATGTGTGCCCCTGCGGGATGCCCCAGGATGTACCACCACATACAATAGCCTGTAAAAACAGTAATTTGTGGCACAGACTCATTTCCTCCATTTTAAACATTTAAGAGGTCCCCTCCTGATGGCTACACATACTGTCAGTGGAAAAGCAGGTGCCCAAAAAACCCCAGAGGAGGAAAATGTAGATGGGTACTTGGTATATGTCCCATGGGTCACAAAAGATAGCAAAGTTGAAACTAAAACTCTGATTTTGGACAATTGTTTAACACCCTGCCTAGCACTATTTGAGAAAAATACAGAAAGTAACAAAACAGTTCAATTTTTGACAAAGTAATGTTTTCACTAAAAGAAAATTATTTCAATGGAAAAAGTAGTTTGACTTTTTAATTTCCTAAATGGGTATTGTTTTCCCAAGATAGACGAGCCATCTAGAATCAAAATTATTTTAAACAATAAGGATAAACAATTTCAAGATGGTATTTAGTTCTGAACAATGAACAACAATTTGTGTTTTATTTGGCATGCAAGGCAGGCAGGCATAAAAAATGAATTAAAGTTTCATTCTCTAAGCATAAATGGAATGTCCCAAATCAAACTGTTCTTTGAATTCTATAAAGAAATCTAAAAATAAATTAACCATATGCAGAATCAAATGCATGTACTTCAGTGGGAGGGGGTGTTGAACTCATATACAATAGTCAGGCTGAAATGGGTGTAGACAACATGAAAGCATGGCCTGTTAGAATGGGCAGGGCGCTCTGGTACAAGCACTGTTGTGTTTGTGAGGCAATTCTGTGGACTGAGTTGTGTTCTCCCAAAATATATGTTGAGATCTTATCACCAATACCTACAAATATGACCCAGTTTGGAGAGAAGGCATAAAAGGTCACGTCAAAGTATACTGAGTCCTAAACCCAATCACTTCTGTTATAAAAAGAGCAGAACTGAGACAGAGACACAGAGGTGAAAGATGCCATATGATATAACACAGCAGATGAGTTTATATGCTCAGGAATTCCAAGGTCTGTCAGCTACTAGAAGATGACATAGGTAAGGAACGACCCTCATTTCAGCCATGCCTTGAATTCAGATTTCCAGTCTTCTGAATTGTGAGAAAATGATTTTCTGCTCTTTAAAACCACCCATTTGTGGAATTTCTGTTATGGCAGTGTCCAACCAATGTCTTATCTGCCAGTCCTGATCCATCCATAAGGAGAAGAACTTAATATTAGTTCAGTGTAGTTTGTCTAGCCTTATCATATTTTCTCTATCAACTAAGTTAATCCATTTTCCTCTTCACCAATTACTTTTTGTGTTCCCCTTGCAAACCCCCTGGTCTCCATCCTTATCTATCTTCTCTTGGCTTGTCTGAACTCTGAAAAAAGAATTCTATGAGAAAGTCCTACCGGTTGCTTTCTGGACTATCTTGCCCAATCTTAATATCTAGATCCTGCTTCTGGACTGTTCTTACCACACTCACATTCAAGCATAAATATGAACCTGTAGCCATTAGCCTTCCTCTGGTCTCTTGTCCCTTTCTTGCTCTTCTTATGCTATTCCAGGCTAAAACCAAATGCCTGACATTCTTAACATCCATGCTAGTTTTTTCTACTTCTGCAGGCTACAGTCAGACTGTTTCAGTCCATCACCCAGAGCATTTTGCCAAGGAGCTGTCCTGTATTAGGGAAATAATGGATTTGGGAGAACTTTAAATGTTTGACAGGAGCTCTGGTGGCGTAACGGGCAAGACATTTGGCTGCTAACCAGAAGGTCAGCACTCCAAATCCACCAGCTGCTCCATAGGAGGAAAATAAGGCAATCTACTTCCATAAAGATTTACAGCCTTGGAAACCAATGGGGGTCACTATGAGTCAGAATCAACTCCATGGCAGTGGGGTTATATGTTTGAGTAAGTGAGGGCTTCGGCTAAAGCACATTCATTGCTCACATTGGAGAGCAGAATTACAAACTCTGCTTAAATAAGGCTTTAACATTACTATCATTTTCATTAGATTATTCTTCATGGGCTAAAGTAGGTTGAAAAGGGTTCTGTACAATTTTTTGCATTTTTTAAATTATTATTATTTTTACACAAATTAGATTGCTTCTAACCCATGGCAAAAAAATCTTTCTGCGTGGATCTATGTCTCCACCAAAACAATGCTTTTATTCAAAAGTGGTATTGTGTAGAAAGTAATGCTTCTGATAAAGGCATTTATGTTTGTTTGCTGTCTTCAGCACGATGAAATGAAGATTAATTCTCCTACAGCCTAAGCCAAAAGTAAGACCAATGTTCCTTCCATGCACCATTTTCCACAGAGCCACACAATAAAACCCTCGTTTCTACATCCTCCATGCCATCTCATAGCTGACTTTAAGGGCCTGGCTGAGCTCCTATGAACTCTAGCTTCCAACCCCAGTCTACCCTACTCTAATAGCCTTCTTATGACCCATTAGCTATTCTGCTGTAGCATGAAAAGCAGAGGAGGAAAGGGAAGTCAGCTCTGGGGTATGAGGAGGAGCCTCCATATTACCTTGACCCACTTAAAGAAAGACAACTTTGAAACACAAATAAGTATTGCAATAAGATAGGACAGTCCCTCCGCTGTCCCAATGTAATCAGAGAAATTTGTGCCTGAGAAGGTACTGATTTTGCATAATGCTGTTTCTCTTATATTACACACATGGCAACATTCTCCTTACTTAGCCCACAACAAGCTTGTTAATCATACTAACCAGGGGCATAGTCAGGGTAAGGCGCATAGAGGCAATCTCTAAATTGCAATTCCTCCCATCAGTTTCAAGATGAATAGACATCGACAGTAGGCTTTGAGTCAGCAGAAACGCTGTCCCTACTCTTGCCAGACTGCCTCAGGGGCCCTTCATATCTGTGGCAACTAGGGTGTCATTCCTATCTCCTCTGGTGCCACCTTGGATTTGAGCCTGGAGGCAAGTCCCCCTCTCTGCCACTCTTCTACATATCCTCGGAGCTTGAGGAAGAATATTGGGCAACACTGGGTTAACAGAAACTGCTCAGTGGTGCCCATCTTCATGTAGTGCTCCGGACACTGTCGCACCAGCCGCACCTTAGGCCTCCGTCGTTAAAAGACATGTAGAAACTTCCTAAGAAGTCTATTCGGCCATCAATATCGCAAGGAGAAAAGAGTTCAAATTGTGCTTGGTGGTGTTGTTGAATATATAAATCAAGCCAGGAAAGAGCAGAGGGCCAGGAAGGGAAGGGCTGCATTTGTCTGACGTTGTTAGAATGGCGGTGCTCTGGGACTCTGCGGCTACAATTAAAATAAGTTTTGTTGGTTTTCCTCTTGGCTGGGGCCCCCTGTGCTCTCTGAATGATAACTCTGGTCCATTCTGGAGACAGGTAGAATTGAAAAATCTTTTTATTTCCATAGGCTTAAGCCAAACCCCTCAAAACAAGCTATTCCGGAGCCGAGCTGAGCAGTGCTAATGCCCCGGTTGGCAACCCATGCGCGACCTCCTCCTCGGCGAGTGGCCGCAGCTCTTATCCACTTCAGCTGTCTTTTAAAAGCCTCCTTCTCACAAAAGACAAGGCTGATCTCAAGGGCCTGGGAAAATGGAAAATTCTCACACTGTGATGGGAAACACTGTCAAGACCCAAAGCTATAGTGAAGCATCAGGCACCAGCATGTAGTCACTGATAAGGTGAGGGAACAGGGCTGTGTGGAAGAAACAACAACAACAAAATTAAAATAGACAGGGAAGCTGGATTTATAAATGTTTCAGAAGTAACCAAAACCAATTCACTCTTCAGCGTGACTGGTCAATGTTCTAGTCATTTACCATTAGTCATTAACCATGGCATATATTTGTCCCCTCCATGTGGCCTCTAAGGGGATTTTAGTAGGATGGGTATGTGATTTTAGGCTGTCGACTTTCTTGGTGCAAAACAGTTAAGAGGTTGGCTACTAAACGTAAATGTTGGCAGTTCAAATCCACCCTGAGGCACCTGGACAGAAGGGCCTGGTGACATGCTTCCCAAAGGTCATGGCAACACATGGAGTGCCTTTCTACTGTGCAACACATGGGGTCACTAAGAGTTAGAATTGACTCTACAGTAACTTTTTTTTTTCTTTTTCACTATCCTTGGCATTTTTGCCAGGGGTCAAAGGTAAATTGCCTTGCTAATTGGGACCTTAATACTAAATGTGAGATGCCGCAATTCCTACTTGGGTTTCTGCTTTCTGGTTTTGGTGGGTGCAGTACCTGACAAAACCATATCTCTGAGAAAATTCAGTCACTTGAAATAGCTGTCTTATGTTATTTTATATATTCTTATTTATAACTCTCTTCAGAGTCTGGCAGTTTACTCCCTCTACCTATGTATTTATGTAGTTTTTATCACAAAGGTACTTTAAAACTCAAACCATAAAGCCAACTACTCTATTCACACCAGGTGATTAGAATGAATTGCTGTCCCAACTGGTAGTGTAACAGTGAGACTGGATATAGGCAATGCCTTACTTTCTCATGAATGTTCTTTATGCTGATGTTAAATTATATATATTAAAAAACAGATTTCAAGGCCTTATTAATATACATGACAATGCACCACACAGCAAGGAGAGTTTTTGAGCTTTCAAATGATCTGAGACTGAATCTTCCAACAGAAATTGCAATTTCATTAGCATTTACGGACTAGCCTTCCAGGGATGTTTGCCAAAGGGATGAAAGCAGGAAAAAAAAAAAAAAAAACCAACACACAGCAGCTCTTCCACAGGCCCACACAAAGGTGCTAATTAGTGATGGTTTTCATCCATGGGCAATGGCCCAGGATGTGAGGACTTGTGACCACAAACCTGTTTCTATTATGCCTAGGAAAACAACAAACACACAAAATGAAATGAAAATTTTGCTATGTGGAGCTTTATGTCAAATAATGGCCTCCAAGCACACAAGAAGTTATTACCCAGAAGATTATGAGAAGTTGTTTTCTAAAGAGGAAATGAGCCCCTGCCTGGTAAGGTGAGCCTGGATTTTCTAAGTGAGACTTTTTCAATATAGAATTGATGTGATATAGAGGGAGGTGGGAGTAATATTTTTTGTGATAAAAATAAATAAATAAATAACACTTTATTTCTCGTTAAAATAAGCCCATGCTCATTTAACTATTGAAACTCTTTCTAATTTTCCAGACAGTGAATCAATCAAAAGCAGCTATGACCTTTTACTGAAAATTCACCATGGATTAAGTCTGGCCCTTCTTACTGTACTTTCTTATGTAATTTCATTCTCATAATAACTCAGCGAGGAAGACATTATTATCCTCATTTTTTGGATAGAAAAGTTAAGGGTCAGTGAAGTTGAATCACTTTACTAAACTTAAACAGATAAAATAGGATAGAACTTAGATTTAAACCAAGGTCTTTGACTTATCCAAAGCCCAAGTTCATTATCCTTCTGAAAGAACCATAAAAATAGGACAATGGCCCTCAATGTTGCCTAGGAATCTGGGCAGGATTTGTATTGTTTGAATGAATAAAACCCTGTTGAACGCCAGATCTGAGCATTTTATGCTAATTATGTTGAGCATTTTATAAGTGGGATCTTTGGATACCTTAATTCTCCACGTCATCTGATACGTCCCAAGAAACAGTCCCAATGTATCAGAATACAGTCCCAAGAAACCTTGAAGCAGAAACATTAATTCAATAAATATTTATTAGGCACCTGCTATGTGTCAAATACTACTTGCTGAACCTTGGAAAAGGAAGCTTCTCAGCTGGTTTGCTCTTCCCTTTTGCCTTGGGCAGTGCTTCTGGAAAGAGATGAAATGGTAAATTCCATGTTTATTAGTGAGAAAACAACGAAGTAAGAAATAAACAGAAATTAGGAAAGGAGGAAGAATTCTTTAACTGAAGAAGATAGCAGCAGGGTTAGATCTTTGGAAAATATATGTGCAACTATGCATTGAACTTTGATAAGAGCAAATTTAGAAAAGGGTACAGGCATGTGAAGCCCTGGGAACACACTTCGTTCTAAGTGGTGTAGGAGACACAGTCCCAGAAGTCCAGGTGATGTCGGAGATGGCAATGCAAAGGGCTCATTTGAACCTGTCAGACTCCTTTGAAGCTGCCACCAAGAAGGAGAACCATGCACACTTTTATATACAGATCTTTGGCTATGCAGCAGCCATCTGATCCTGTGCAACAAGGCTTGGTTTGCATGTTAATTACATTCACAAAGAAGAGTGAGAGAAGACAGGACAGACCATCAATGTTGATTACACAGTCAGCTTAGTCCAGACATGAACCCCAGGTTAGTTCAAATGTGAGAAGTTAGAAAGAGGGATATAAATAAGATGATAAGATTGGGAGAGGACTCTTAAGATGGGACCTGAAAATAAGCTGTGGAGGAAGTCCATCTAAGATACACTTGGAAAATTTCAGAAATGCTTTGGGTCCTTACTCTCACAGAGACCTAAACTAAAGGTCACAGTCTAAACAGAAATTTCAATCATCTTCATGTGTCTTGAAAATCGAAAAGGTGACTGTGACACAAAAATTGATGACAACTGCTATTAGTGACCCTGTCATCACCTATTTTTCCAGTATCTTGCCATCTCTAGGACATTTCTACTCACTTCCTCTCAGCATTTTATCTCTCTTTGCACATCCACCCCACACAGTAAGGCATGGGTGAATGCTTGGATGTGCTGAATTAGTTTTTTACACCTGCCGTAGCAAAGTACCACAAATTGAGTGGCTTATAAGACTAGAAACATGTTGTCTCACAGTTCTGGAGACCTGGAGTCTGAAATCAAGGTGTTGGCAGAGTTATGTTCTCTCTTAAGGCTCTAAGAGGAGATCCTTCCTTCTGTCTTTCACTTAGGGCAGCCCCAGATGTTTCTTGGCATTCTTTTTCTTGTAGATGCATCTCCTCATAGGCATCTTCCTTCTGTGTCTCTTCTCCTATTTTATAGGACACCATTCAGATGGGACATCCTACTCCAGTATTACCTCATGTTAGCTTCACTGATGACTTCTTCAAAGACCCAAGTCAGTCTGGAATACCCCTCAACCCAACCCATAAACTTGGAGGACAACACGCATGTCCATTCTGCTGCTATCAATCACTGCCTGGTTTAGGTGCTTTCTACTCCCCATTACTCTTCAGATTCTGAAGTATAAAAATCCAAAGAACTGCTCTGAGCATTGCTAGAACCAAAGAGAGAAATAACTTGATCCCTAAAACTAGAACTGATTCTGGAGAAGGGAAGTGCAGGAGGATATGCTGGAAACAACCATAAGCTAATGATTCTGTCCCTTTACAATATCATGCAAACTAAAACTCCAAAAGGAAAATGCAACAGTTAAGGTTCTCTTGTCCTAGGGACCTCTGGTGGTGTAGTGCCTAAGGCACTTGACTGCTAACCAGAAGGCTGGAGGTTCAAACCCACCAGCCACTCCTTGGAAGGAAGATTGCACAATCTACTCTGTAGTGATACCACCTCGGAAACCCAAGGAGGGGTCACTATGAGTTGGATCTGACTCGACAGCAGTGAGTTTGGTTTGGTTTTGGTTTTGTCCTAGGGTATAATAGACTCCAACGAATCCCCAAGCAAAATAACTTATCAGCTACTCTGGGAACTGTGCCTGTGGAACCAACCATACTCTGTGACGTCCACCTCCAGAACTCTTACTGGAATCATATAATGCAAGGACCTGGGAAAACACTGGCCACCATTACAGCAATAGACATTTATGACTTTGGGTTGTTGTTATTTATACACAGGTCTTGTAACTTTAAATGCTCTAAAATAAAGCCAAACCCTCAAGTTTAACAAGAATATGCATTTCTCTAGTCAAGAAGAAAAGGAGCTCTGGTGGCACAGTGCCTAGGGCATTTGACTGCTAACCAGAAGATTGGCAGTTCAAACATACCAGTTACTCCACAGGAGGAAGATAAGGCAATCTACTTCCTTAAAGAATTACTGTCTTGGAAACCCAATGGGGGTTGTTTTGAGTGAGAATTGACTCACTGGCAGCAGGTTTTGTGGTTTTGGTTAGTCAAGATGGAAGTTCCTTGTGTTTGAGTAGTCAGTAAGGTCATTACAGAAAAATGTGGTGGCTCACCAATGAACAGTATTCTGTTTTTATGGGAAAGACTTCTCATTTAAATTCATATGACTTCCTACCATAGTCTATAAGCACAGCATTTAAGTCTGCTCTTCTCCCTGAAGGGAAGGAAAGGAAGCATTGTTCAGAGCGGTAATATGACAACGCTGTGTACAACTCCTGCTAACCACACTGTTCCTGCTTTTCCTCTGGCTGTGACTCAACCAAATGAGAAGTACTCAGGCTAGATTTACTCATGGTTCTGTGGGTTTTTCAAAAATTATGACAATTTAATAAGGGTGTGATTGCTCACTATGGTCTGAGTGATACAGAAATGAAAAAAGGTGTCTATGTCATAGTTCAAAAGGAAGACACTTCACTGGTTAAAAAAGTCATTCATTTACTCATCCCACAAATATTTACCCACTGCCATTTAGTAGATTCCAACTCATAGTAATGCCAATTATAAATATTATGACCTATGATCAGCACATGAATTACAGTGATGGACAGATACATATGCTCTTCAAGCTCATCAAACTTAGCTAAAAAGACATCCATCCAGTGAGCAATTGAGTGCTCTGATTAGCTTCGTGTGGTCATTGTATGGTCAGCATATACAAGCATACCTCATTTTATTGCACTTCACTTTATTGTGCCTCACAGATATTGCTTTCTTTCCTCTTTCCTCTTTTCTTTCTTTCTTTCTTTTTCTTTTTTTTTTTATTTTTACAAATTGAAAGTTTGTGGCAATCCTGTATCAAGCAAGTCTATCAATGTCAATTTTTCCAACAGCATATGCTTACTTCATGTCTCTGGGTCACAGTTTGGAAATTCAATATTTCTAACTTTGTCATAATTAAAATTTTAAAATAAACTACAATGTAGTGTAAACATAGCTATTATATACAGTGGGAAACAAAAACAAATCCCTGAGACTCACTTGATTGTGATATTGGTTTTATTGCAGTGGTCTGGAACTGAATCCACAATATCTCTGAGGCATGCCTATATAGATTTAGTCTTGGTTCTCAGGAAGCCCCCATGAAACAAGTCAATTTAAGTTGAGCCTTAAGTGAAGACTATGAAGTGCAGGCAAGAGGATTCCAGGCACAGGGTCCAGCAGTGGAGCTTTTGTGTGGATGTCATCCTTCTGTAATGCTTCCAATAACATAAACTTTATCAGCAAGTAGTAGAAGATTTGGAGGAGATAAATAATTCTTTCTCAAGATAGTGGGGATGTATATTTCAATACAGCTTCCTCTCAATAAGCTCCCATTTTTACCTTAATTAATCTATGTCCAACTTTTGTATCTTCTGTTCAGATATGTATACACGTTAAAATTTTCTAGGCACCTTCCAAAATGGTGATAGGTAAGCTTCTGATAAAAATAATTGTTTTTTTTCCCCCCTCTTCCATTAGCCATGGCCTCTTGCCATGTTGAGTCTCACAAATGGATGCAAACCAATCAATCACCCTTATAAAAATGTCAAAATTCATCCTTCCCTACTGTGAAATGAATACACTGACCTTAAGACAAATGTAGAAATAAATAAATAAATAAATAATCTATCACCACCGTGGACTCCTGGCTGCCAAACTTAGATTTCCACACATTTAGGTTTGACAAGGTTGACATTGCTGAGTAGAAATTTTCTTCTATATTTTTAAAAGCTGGAAGCAGATAAATATGCCCAAAATTTACTAATAAGAACTTATTTACATAAAGGCTTTGCCTGTCAAGAAATGCATATAGGAAGAGCTGTTATCTGTTGAAAGGGAAATAACAACAGAGTGGTAGAACTGGTAGAGGGGGAAGGGGTATTGGTTTTATATTATATTTAAAAACAAATAAATGCTTTTTTTTTTAAATCTAGAAACCTTCTATACCTCTTCTAATACTTAACCAGGGTGCCAAAACTCACTCAGTGTCAAATTCTAAATTATCAAATATGACACCAGTTAAAAGTAGAAGCCATTAGCAGATGTCAGTTCAAGTCTTGGCTCTGTCATTTGCCAGCTCTGTGACCTTGAGCAGGTTTCTTTAATCTCTTTAATCCTCAGTTTCTTTATCTATAAAACAAGAACAATATCTACCTCCTAGAATGGTGCAATGGATATCTCTTGTTTTCACCAGCCTGGGTGTCCATTTCCATTTCTTTGGAAGAATACACATTAATTATCTTTGGAGGATGTCTTAGTTTTTGTGTGCTGCTGTAACAAAACACCAAAAGTGGGTGTCTTTAAAGACCAGAAGTTTATTTTATCCGAGTTCTAGAGGCTAAAAGTCCAAAGCAGGGTGTCAGCCATGTTGATTCATTTCTAGCTGGTAGCTCTGGACATTCTTGGCTTCCTTGGTGTTCCTTGGCTTGTAGACAATCCTCACACAGCATCTGTCTTCCCCTGTGTGTATATCTTTGTGTCTATTCTGGTCTTCTTATAACCCAGAGGTGATCAGGTTTAGGATCCACCTTATACTGGTATGACATCATTTACATAACAAAACCCTATTTCCAAACATGATAACATCCACAGATACAAGGACCAGGAATTCAGCACATATTCTGGGGCAAGGATGTGCAATTTAATACATAATAAAGGAACACCCTTTTCACTCCCAAATCATGAGGTTTGGGGGATTGCTCCACCCCTAATTCTTGGAAAGGGACTTGTGATTTGTACTGGGACCATCAGAGCATCATGGGAGTTGTTCTAAAGTGTGTGTGTGGCACAGGGTGGGACAGCGAGATTCCTATTAAAGACTTTTGAGGGAGCTATTGGGAAAGATGACCTCTGGATGGTGGAGTATCTGAGTTGATAGCAATTAGAACTGCCAGTGCTAGCAATCTTGAAGAAAGCCCTGCCAACCATGGATCTAATGGAGGAAAACCAAAAAGAGAGATGTAGAGAGATGGATATATGTCCTTGGATCCTACTACTGTTCTGAAAACTTCTGGTTTCATATATCAACACATTTTCTTTTTTTTTTTATTGGGTTGTGTTTGAATTGGATTTTTCCACATTTTAATTGAAAGGAACCTATTTAGTACATGAGTTTTCAGAATTAAATTATAATGTTTATAAGATATTTAGTAAAGTCCTGATATATAGCCAGACCTCAATAAATGGAGTTACATATTGAGTTGAGTGTGTGTTTTTGTGTAAGTATTTGCATATACTTGTAGTTGTTACTCCATTTAACATTTGACAATTGCCCAAAGAGTCAAGAGGCCAAGTCAAGAAAAATAGCCAAGGTTGCAAACCATAGCTCTGCCCATAGACACACTATGCAGAACTCAGGATACTTTTATTTAACCTATCATTATGGAAGAGATCACTTTTTGGGCATGTCTTTCATTCACCTCTTTGGGCAGTGCAACCACCATTAATTACAACATCAAAATGAAAATAGAGAGAGAGACGGCAAGCAGAGGAAGAGAATTCCTCATGTTCACCCGAGTTTGTGTCCTTGAAGACTGTGGTGTGCTCCATGTGATCATGTGATGGACATGAGTGCCTCTGCTTGCCTACGTCAAGACTGAGGATGGCAAGCTTGGCGTATTGCCTTTATTTTGATAAAGGAGGAAATTGAGTTCTTGCAACCTTCACTGGCCCAACACCTGCAGAATAATAAGCAAGAGACATAACAGGCTCCCCTTTCTGCCCAAATAACTTAAAGGAAGCATAATTGCCCTGGGATTCCTGGTGTCCATTCTGCGATTCTCCCACTCACCAGGGTTATTTTCTCTCATGGATCCCATGGCTACTCTATCTGCCCCATCCACCTCCAATATGAAAACCTGTGTTCAGGAAGAGAAAAAAAGAAAAAAACTAAGACCCATTCAGAGGCAATTATCTGATAGTAGCTTCAAGAGTTACCCTGTTTATGGCCATTTGTATTTAAAGATCAAAACTAAAACAAAAGTAATATTCCAAATTTCTGGAATTTCAGGCATCAAGGAGAAAGGAACTCTTAACTGGGGAACACCTACTAAGTGCTAGGCAATTTACGTACATCATTTTATATAATCCTCATAAGTATATTTCCATTTTACAGATGGGAAAACATGCTCAGAGTAGTTAAAAAAAATTGTCCAAAGCTATATAAATCAAAAAGGATGGATCTGGAATAGAAACAGATCCAGCTTTAACTGACCCCAAACCCACATTTTTGGTTAAAATCTTTCCTGAAGACCCTGGAATCATGACTGTCACTATCAACACCATACTGAATCTGGCCGTGGAGGCACCATTTAAAGACTAGTACCCAGTACCAAGAATGACATCAAAAGAGGACAGAGGGCAGCAGAGTGAAAAGTGGATTTTATCCAAAGAAATGAATTTTAAATCCAATACCAAGAACCACCACAGCACTTATTTTTCTTCTTAAAATTCAGTTAAACTGATTTTCTAAACTGCATACCAGCACCTAAGCAGTTTAATGTCATTTTCACTTCCAGCCTTGTGGGGTTGGTTATATGGGGGTGGGGGAGAAGCTTCTATACTTTGTAGCTTTTGTCCTGCCATTCTCTGCTCTCTGACACTGTGGTCTTAATTTGATCAGTAGTTATGAAAAGAGAACATTAATCCTGAGGAAAGAGACATTGTTCATGGCCAGACAGTTCCGGCATTGCTTCTAAAGTGAAGTGTTTTGTGCTTGGATATGAGTTTTGCCCCTTGAGATGCTGCAACTCCTTGATGTGAGAACAGAAAGGGGGACAAAGTTGCTAGGAATTGGACAGATGACACCTGGTACTGGAAAGACCTGTCAGAGAATGTAGCAAATTCTGTACCCCAGCTGAGCTTCTAGGCAAGAGGGACTAAGAAGGTGCTGCTTTGTATGCCAGTGGTCATGGGGTGTTGAGGGAGGTGGTGAGAGAAGGGGAGAAGTGAGAGAAATGTAGAAAAAGAAGAAAGAGTTCCCCTCTCCATTGCAACAGGTCTGTCTCCTGAGAGCGTAGGACTGAGTTATTCATTCATTATGGTTATAGCTCTCATTTATACAGTAATTACTACATCCAGGTACCTTGCTGAATGTTTATGTGAGTATTTCATTTTTATCCTTACATTAAACAAAAGGATAGATATTATTATAACAGATGAGAAAAATGAGATTTAGAGCTTAAGCAGCATGCCCAGGACTTGCCATGTTCATAATAACTACACTCCACCCATTCCTTAGGAGCTCTGGTGGTGTATTGCCTAAGGCATTTGACTGCTAACCAGAAGGTTGGAGGTTCAAACCCACTAGCCACTCTTCAGAAGGAAGATTAGGCAATCTACTTCCGTAGAGTCACCGTCTTGGAAATCCAAGGAGGGGTCGCTATGAGTCGGATCCAACTGGACGGCACTGAGTATGCTTTTTTTTTTTTTAACCCATTTCTGAGTACCTCTCATGTACCACAGGCCTTGGGCTAAGCACTGAGGATGCAGCAACGAATAAAAGAAGGGCACAGACTCTCAGTCTAGTTGAGAGAATAAGTGAATGAACTAACTGTTATACCTTCAGCATTTAGCAGAGAGCCCAGCCCATGGGAGATATTCAATAGATAATTATAGAAAGATGGATAAATGGATGGATGAATAGATAGATGGTTGGATGGATGGAGTACAATGAAGTGTAATAACTACACTAATAAAGTAAGCATGCAGAACTATGCGACCATAGAGGAAAAGGAACCAAAGCCAAAAAGAAAAAGTAAAGCGTGAGCTGAAGTTTTAAGATACCTGACTCACCAGGTAGCGACTACCATCATTTAAAATTTGGCTCAAGATTATGATGTCACAGTCACTCCACTCCAGCAAAGCAGTTGAGAATTTTCTATATCACATGGAGAGTCAGAGACTGTATAGCAAAGACCAGGTCCCAACTCACTAAGTGTTCATTCACTTGCTTCTACAAGTCCACTGTAAGTACCAAGGTCAGCAGAGCATGGCAGGTGGCTGAACAATGACATGGCTACATGCAAGGTCCAAGCGTGCCATAAGCTAGGACCATTCCCAAAGCTGCTTCTTATATACCAGAAGCAGACCACATGCCCAAAGGCAGCTACTCAGCTGTTCCCAGTAGATTCCACCATGGAGTTTATTACCAGTCTCATCATGGGGAATACTACATCCAGCTGCCCAGCCACTCAACCAGGCCCAGCCAAGTTGCCACACAAACCCAACTACCACACTGCATTTCTTAGTCTAAGGATCATTAACCATTACAAGGAGTGTTAAGTTACAAGAATAGTAACAATAATACTACAAATGAGCATTGACACTATCTACAAAGAAAAGCCTTGCTTACATTATACAGTGCTTTATAATGTACAATGGTCATCATAGTGTACAATTTAGGAGACAGATCCTAACAACTGTGTGATAGATATAAAGCAAATTATCTTTCAACCTTTTGAAATAGATGGGATTAGCATTCATAAGAGATGAGATAAAATATCTGTTGATCAAATTGAACCCACTCCTGTGGCTTCCAGTCAAACAAAAGACAGACATATGGGATGAACATTTACACTAGGTAGATACACTCCTTGGAGAGAACAAACATGGGAGAATAGAAGGGCTGTGTATGCACAGGGAGACAGCTCAGGGGACAGGATTGCATGGAGGGAAGGACATAGGGAAGAGGTAACTGGGGAAAGGAAGTGGGAGGGGAGCTGTTGCATTAAGGGAAATTGTACTTAAAGTCATGACACAAAGTGTATAAAGTGTATGTGAGCTGCTATATGGAAAGTTAATTTGCTTTGTAAACTTTCACCCAAATCACAAAAAAATAAGTAATTAATTAATTTTTAAAAAAATTGTTGATCAACTGAATATGGCAATCCCAGTATTAGTTAGCCTTCCCTCATTGAGCTCCCATGGTAACCTAGTGCTTGTGTTCCCATGTTTATTATTGAGTAAACTGAGGCTCAAGAACGTTAAGTGACTTATCCAAGGGCATCCAGGTAGTAAATGGGAAAGCTAAGGACCCAAAAGCCAATTGTTCTGATCCTTAGTCCAGTGTACTTTGCATTTAAATATTCTGCTTCCTCATTCCTGAAGAGATTTAAAGAAAGAGAACCAGTGACCAAGCATCTCAATCCTTTACAGGGTTTTCACATAGACCATTATAAATATTAGGTGTCTTGGCAGTTACTGATCCACAGGCCACCAAAACCCTTCCACTTTGGCACAGATACCTGGATCTGGGGTCAGCTCTTAATGTACTGTGAAGTATTTGAATTTTCAAAGTTTATTTGAGCATCTTCAGTTGCCTTTAAAGACCCGTTTCCCTCATCTTTTTTGTGGAACCCCATGTCTCCCCTTATTCAATACTCTCTTGTTTGACATTGTTGCCCTAGGTGTTTTAAACAATACTTTACTTCTTAAGAGTGAAAGATGCATGTGTGTGTGTGTGTCTGTGTGTGTGTAATGAAAGGAGGGAAGAGGCTTCTTAATGCATCTTAGAATCATGCCACATGAAAGTGGCATCCACTTCTACTTGCTACTTATATCATAAGAACCATCCACGATTAATCTGAATTCCCACTCTGAGAGCAGAGGCACCTTAGATGGTGAGAAGTCAGTTCCAAATATATCAGTAGTAATTAGGGTTTTGGGCTGCATCTAGCACACATAAATTCTGTCCTTCAAATGCCGAGGTAAGTGCGAGCGGAGTGGGAAATTTGGGCTCAGAAATACTCTGAAGGCCTGGAATGTCTTACCCAAGAGACAATGGGAAGCAATGTGTTTGTGAATCTAGGGGACTGAACAGAAATAACACCAGGAGAGTCATAGGAATTTGATGGATGTAGCCTCATAAGTATCCTGTGAGCAAAAGGAATACGTTGCTGGACAGGATCAGGGGCATAAAATGATGAGATATAGGCTCTTGAAGGTTTTCTAGATGTAGCATGAAGTAGAGTGGAGAGGACCAACAGGGGATGGGAAACGTTAGGAGCAGACTGCTGTTATAGACCAGAGAACAATGGTGAGTAACATGAACCAAAGCAGAAGTGGACGGAGGGGCTGAGAGAAGAGGAGCCTTAGAAACAACAGGGTCCCATCCTAGATTTAGTCATAAGGGCAAGGCTGAATGAGGGCACTCAGTCCTGGAGAAATGAGTAGGGAAGGCAGACCCCACAACACAATCCACCAGCCTCATCAATTGCCTGGTGTTTAAAACAGGCGCATGAATGATGTAGCATGAAACAGGAGAGAGGTCTGTGGTACTAAAACAAGTTTTCTTTGCTCTCCTGACCTGACTATGTTAGGGTTAAAACCTGTGGTCTCATAGGACAACCAATGGCGTTTTTACCACCATATCTGGTCAGAACTTCTGATTTATGTCCTGTCAGGAAGATCTATTTCCCTAGTTATAGTCATGTTTCCACTGGTGGTTTCCTTCCCTTTGGGACCTTAGATTGTAGCAGCCTCCTGAGGCATATTACCTGAATGTTATCCCCCTTGTAAATTGTTCCTGCAAATATTCTCAGTCAAAACCCAATAAAGTGTCTGAGAGCTTGTACTCCCCTGGAGGCTGGGAATTGCACACACAACTCATATCCCAGAGTATTTAAAAAAAGACCAGCTCCAGCCCCATCCAAACAATAGACATCTTTGGGATTACAATTGGATTTTAATCAACTGAAGGCAGACTTGGCTATAGAATGCAGAATATTCATCTAGAATCTTGAGATATTTAGAAATAGTGCACATGTTAGATACACTAAAACTGTACTAGGAAACAAGAAGTGTAGTGGTTTGTGAAAAGTTATTACTCAGAGAATTTCCTCCTTCACTAGGATTTTGTAATTATGCCACATTATGCTTTTTACATTTGACCTCCACAAAAGCAGATATTCATAAAAAGCCACCCCTCCAAAAGCTGTCTTTTCTTTCCTTGAAAAAAATAACCCTGTAGTCATATATTAAGGAGCTCTGGTGGCACAGTGCCTATGGCATTTGACTGCTAACCAGAAGGTTGGTGGTTAAAATCTACCAGCCGCTCTGTGGAAGGAAGATGAAGCAATCTACTTCTGTAAAGATTTACCACCTTGGAAACCCAGTGGGGGTCACTATGAGTCAGAATTGGCTAGATGGCAGAAAGTTGTTTTTTTTTTTCCTCCTTCAGTTTAGCCATCTATTAAATAAAGAACAGGTTATGATGTTGTAACAAAGAGTAGCAAACAGTTGCCCAAGCAAGACAAAAGCTATATTTCTGCCATGAGGTATAAATGCAAGCTAGTGGGTGATCCAGACATCATTCACAGATGAATTTCTTCTGTTTTGTTGAACGCTGATTCCCTCAAATGCTGTTCACATGAATGGCTGAAGCTGAGTCACCAGCACCATGTTTATGTTTCAGCTCATGGGAGGGAGACAGAGGAAACGGAGGCAGGCAATTTACTCCTGCTGATGTCACCTAGAACTTGTACATATCACTGCTACTCACATCCCTATTGGCCAGAACTTAAGTTATGTGGCAATTCCTAGTTGCCAGGGAGCTGGGAAATGTGATTGTTAGTTGAGTGACTATGTGTCCCCCTAAAGCTCAGCAATATTGAGGAGCAATTGGCAGTGTCTTTCAGAGCACTTTGTCCTTAAACGTTATGTCTTGAGCTTTTTTTCCCTGGGCTCTGGCGACTCTGCCCTTCTTGAGATTCTGGACTCTCCACAAGGTCCCACGGCTCTGCATCTGCGTGTGCTGCTCTCTCTCTGGGAATGCTTTTGTTCTCTCTGCCCATTTAGCTCTTGTTCATCCTCTAAAATTGAGCTCAGATGCTCCTTCCTATAAGAGAGCTTCCTCTGTACGCTGTTATTTCTCTCACTGAGTGGAAGGCGTTCCTCTTAAGTCAAGCACACACAACACTATACCATAAAGTACTGCAATTCCTGTATCTTCCATGGCCATGAGTTTCTCAAGCCAGGCTACACTTTAGAATGAAACCCTATTACAAACCAATTGAAACAGATTCTCTGGGTCCAGGACCCAGGCATCAGTTTTAAAATATTTCCCCTGCTGATCTAAGGAGCAGCTAGAATTAAGAATCATCAAAGTAACTTTAAACAAAACAGACTTATTGCCATCGTTGATTCTGATTCATAGTGACCCAATAGGTCTGAGTAGAACTGTCCTATAGCATTTCCAAGGCTATAATTTTTATGGAAGCTGACTGACATATCTTTCTCATGGAGTGGCTGATAGGTTTGAACCACCAACCTTTTGGTTAGCAGTGAAGTGCTTAACCACTGTACCACCAGGGCTCCTTAGAAATTTTATCTCTATATTATTAACACTTACAGTAATGTCTGGTATTCTATTGATATTCAATACTTGTTTAGTGGGTAAACAAAAGAATGAATAGAAAATAACTACGTCCATATCAGTTAAAGAAGATCCCAAACAGGAATTGGCAATTCACATCATTTTCTTGAACACAGAAGATCAATGCCAGATAGAAGTTTTGAGATAATCAAGATTCATCTTCTCTGACAGATGAAGAAACTATAATCTGAAAAAGTCTTGTGGTGAGTTAGTTCATAGCAGAGACAGGCCCCTAGTTCCACTGGATGCCAAGCTCCTTGGATATCACACTGTAAGATACCTTGATTGTATGTATCTGACCATAATTTTAAAGGAGCTCTGGTGGTGCAGTGCCTGAGGCATTTGACTGTTAACCAGAAGTTTGGTGGTTCAACACACCAGCCACTCTGCTAAAGGAAGATGAGGAAATCTACTTCAGAATCTTCACTTTACCATCTCAGAAACCCAGTAAGGGTCACTATGAGTCAGAATTGACCGGATAGCAGTAAGTTTGGTTTTGTTGTTTTTTGCCCACAATTTTAAAAGAATTCCTCCTGCTTACCTTTCAAAGCAGAGCTCAGTTCCCACTACCAAAGCCCACTGAATGGAAATGGAAACACTAGTTTTCAAGCTTGTGATCATTTCAGGGCATTTAGTTGGTGTTTGGAACCTGCTTATTATGCTGTTTTATTACATAATGAAGACAAATGCCCACAGTTTAGCTACAGATTTAGCTAATGACAAGTTGTATAATAATACAATGTAACATGGCCAGGCCATTGCATTCCAATTAAATATTTCTGTCATATTCCTTCCCTCATTAATCTTCTTTTATTTTCCATGCTTCATGGCTGTTTTGCCTTCCACCTTGTGTATATGTATACATGTAATATGGAGAAAATAAATTGTCTCAGAATTTTGTTGGAATCACGCTTTCTCCTCTGTATCTGTATACCTGCAGTTTAGGAGGAAAGATATCACATCTAACCCAGACTAGGCCGCTAATTGGTATGCTAGCCCACGCAAAGCTATATGATTGCATTCAGTAACTGGCAGGGACAGAAAGCATTTCCAAGGGAAATAATATCTTGCTGTGAATCAGGGAATATCTGTATAAGAACTGAACAGTAAACACCAGACTTAATTTTAATGTTTCACATTATGCAAAACTTTCAGAAGACAAAGTCTCTGATGTTCAAGCCCACCCCGCAGGGCAGTGATGCAATCACACGACATTATGGGAGTCAGTGTCAGATTCCCTACTGCTTGAGAATGGAGTTCAGAGAGTCGACATTTCCAGATCATCGTTTTCTCCCATAAGCAAAAGTATTTACCTATTAAGAACTATCAAAGGCTGAGATTCCACGGGCTATCTGGCTGCCAGCAACAACCCTTTTTCAGTTGAGTTTGATAGGATAGTCTTTAGGTTCTAATGGCCCTTAAAAGCTGCAAGGTGCAAATGTGAAACGATGAAATCCAGACCAAAATGGCCATTTGCAGAATGATCCTTGCAAAGCTGCTGAGAGATTTGGCGGTTGATGAGGCATCTCCATCAAAATGTGCTCCCAGAAATGCATTCTCCATGATACCTGTTTCATTTAATGGTGATCATTCTCACCCTCCGCTCCCCCTTCCCACAAACAAAGATGATTATTCTGACAGCAAGCTGTGTCTCACCCATCATTTTCTGTCAATTTTCTTGCCTCTGGAAAGGATTCTGTTTGGGTTCTTAGATTAATTCTCTAGGCAAAACACTCACCTCCTATTCTTGCTATTTCTGTTCAAAATAGATATCCTGGGAGAGTTAACTGAGCAAACAAAACTATAATTTAAACACAACACACCAATTACAAGTTTTCTGGGGGAGTGGGAAAGGATTCAAGGACAACTTTCCTACCAAAATGCACAGTAGACGTGAAGCAATGCATGGATTCAACAATATGAGTCTGGTTGCTAAGGAGCAGGATTACCACTTGACCTCCCATCCAATAATCTAGATTGATCCTCATCAGCATCTGCATCATGAGGTGTGCATACCTGATGGACATTTAAGTCTGGGAGTAAAAAGAAAAAATAACCCCACAGCCACAATGCAACCATTCACATATGAATTTTACCAACTAATTAGTAGTAACTCTTCTCTGATGAAGAAGGAGCCCCAAGAAGGCATTCAAAATATTTCTTAGGACTAAATTCCTGGGATTAAGAGATTTCACCTAGCCTTCTCTAAAGGCATTTCTCTGTGACTTTTCTTTCCAACAATGAATACTTTTAGCATCTATAAAGATGATGAATTTTTAGTACTCAATACTTCATCCTTGGTCAGCTGATCTGGGGAAACATCTTGACTTATGAAAACATACTAAGTGATGCAGGCAGATGTGACATTTAAAGGGACAATGGGGAGGGCCAAAGGCAATGGAGATGGAATTCACCCTCAGTTTTTTTTTTTAAAAAGAGAGATGTTTCAATTGCAAAGTCCTCAGCTCTTATTCCCAGAAGTGCCTTTTTTGATTCCTTTTTTTCTCACAAGGCAAGCAATTGTTTGGAAAAACCCAATTCTGAGACAGAAGAAGGAAGTTTTGTTGGTGGCAGTGGGTTAGACCCTGAGGCCTTAATTTTTAACATAAGTTAAAAATCATTAATGAGTTGAGCACTCACTAGGGTAAATGCTGGGAAGTCCAGAGGTTTAAATAAAAATAGAAATATGTATTGACATGAAAGGATTCAGTGTGGACCATATATGTAAACAACTGTGTTAGGCTGAGTTCTCTTGAGAAGCAAAACCAGTAAACCTTACATATATAGAGAGACAGAAATCTATCTTAGGGAAATGGCTCACACACTTATGGAAGCTGGTGAATCCCAAGCTCTTGGACCAAACATCAAGCTGGAGGCTTTTCCTGACTCATGCAGCTGCAGGGGTTGACAAACTCAAGGTTGGCAGGCAGTATACCAGCTGTTGACTCCAACGAATGCCTAATCCAAGATCTCCAGGCCAAATGGTGGATTGTTCTCTCACAGACAGTTGTAGGCAGCACAAAAGGATCCCGATCCACAGAAGAGCATTTCTTTTCCCAGGATGCCCATAAATATATTGGAAGCTGACCATACCCCTAGGGAAACTTCCTTTCAATGGATTGGCTGCTCAAAACATATACATCCAATCTCATTGTGGGAACAACCCACATCACAGCTGCTTAAACCACTCAGAATTGTGGTATAGCTACAGCTAAGTTGACACACAACTCCAACTATCACAACTAAGTTTGATGTACCAAACTGGGAAACTGTAGGTATGTTGGGCTTTAAGGTCTACTTTCAACTCTGGCCTCAGTGGCATGGTTGATGGCAATGGTGTTATTGAAGTCTTGGTCCAGTGTACCAGAAGAATGGAGAATGAACTCTGTAGTGCCATGATAATACCGTGGTCAATGGTGGAACATTTCCCAGGAACAAAAATAGTGGGCAAGATGAAATTTTGTCTCAACAGTATGTTTGATTTCAAGTCCTCCTGTGTGTCTGGACAAATGAGAGGCACTCTCACAAAAGACTTATGAGTTCTCTCCTCCTACCCCTCATATGTACACACACCATTCCCCTGGAAAAATACTTTGATGAAATACCACATCTCTTATTCCTTTATTCTTCTTTTAGATATTCATTCAATGACACATAAAAAGGCTCTGAACAAGTCCTGCATGAGGAAAGTAATTTAACGTACATAATCCACACTTAAGTGACCATGGACCCTTTCTTTCCGTAGACCACCTACAAATACCCTATTGATCTTGCATCCTGCTGAAAAGAATCTTTGGGAGATGCTAGACTAACTCAAAGATGCTTTTTCCTGTCTTCACACTACCGCCTGCTTGTTAAATCTTTGATTCCTCCCTACTCTTTCACATCTTATTATTCTTTGCCCCATTTCTTTTGCTTTTTTGGATAGTCTGCACCTTCACTCCGTTGACTACCACATACGTTATCCTGTGAGCTTAATGTTCTTCATTATATGGCCATTTCTTTCATTTTCTTTTGTCACCTTTCAAACCTGAGTTTCTTTTTTGTTCCACTTAACCTCTTTTCAAGGTCAGAGAGAGTTTTCTCCCAAGAAGGTGCCAGGGTCTCCATAAGGGAACTTGTTCTTCAGTCACTCAATTTACAGTTTTCTGCCTTAGCTGATCATTCCTTATTCTTTCTCTGAGGACCCTGATGTCTTTAGAAGTATTACTCTCTCAACATAACATTGTATTACTTTCCCTTAATATTTCTTTTCTACCATAATTCTTTTGTTCTTTCACCTTATTTTTTCTTTATTTTTCTATTCAAAAAAATTGGACAAGAGACAATTTTTCTCTCTTTCTACATTGTGTTTCTTCTTTTTTAAAGATTCACTATAAATATTGCATATGTGTAAATAAATTATTGTACTAAATTCCTCCACATATTTCTTTACTCGTGATATTTGATGTAGTTGGTTTCCTAGCAAGAAATTTTACACATATTTCCCTAATCTTTTTTAATGAAATCTTAAATGGCTTCCCATATATCTTTTGTATTCATGTAAATTATTTGATTCCTTATAAATCAGATCTTTATTGCTCTACCCAAGTGTTCTCAATTTTTTTAAAAAGTGTTTTGTTGTCTTTCTGAAGTCAGCATCACACAACAACATATGTGTCATCACTTTCAGTTTATGAAATTCTTGGCAATCACACAATCATACAATCTTAGTAATCATACAATACAATCATGCATAGTAGGGGTCATTTTTTCCTATAGTGTTTCCTTCCCAGATGCATTTGGTAGGTATGTTTCATACTACAGTCAACATACAGCTTTGAGGGGGACTAGAGGTAATATTTTTTTATCTTTAAGCCTTACAAAAAGAAAATACTAGTAGTAACTACCATTTATTGATCATTTACCTCATACTGCAAGTACTGTGCACTTTACATACCTTAACTCATATGATTCCTGTAACAACCTGGCAGTGTGAAAGCTCACTTTTTTATCTCCATTTTACGGTCAGGAAAGCTGACTTTTATGGAGAGAAAGCAACTTGCCCAAGGTAATATAGTTTCTAAGTAGTCAAAGTGAGATTTGAACCCAACTCTATCTAACTCCAGTAATATATCAGGCAATGTTTCACTGCTATACGTTAGGTTTTCATTGACTATTTCTTTGAGAAGTGCATAGCCCTTTTCTTCTTCTGAGTCTGTCTTAGTCTGGAAACTCCACTGAAACCTGTCCACTATTGGTGAACCTGCTTATATTTGAAATACTCATGGCATAGCCTCCAGCCTCACAGCAACACACAGGCACCCTAGTATGACAAACTGACAGATGAGTGGTAGACTGCCATGGAGTGCCAGAAGAATGAACAAATCTTTCCTGGAAGAAGTGCAGCTGGAATGCTCCTTGGAAGCGAGAATGGCCAGACTTCATCTCACCTACTTTGGTCATGTTGTCAAAAGACCACATTCCCTGCAGAAGGATATCATGCTTGGGAAAATGAAGGGTCCGAGAAAAAGGAGAAGACCCTCAGCAAGACAGGTTAACACAGTGGCTGCAACTATGGATTTAGGAATAGGAAGGATTGTGAAGATGACCAACAACCAGAGAGTGTTTCATTGTGTTATACGTAGGGTTGGTATGAGTTGGAGCCAACTCAGTGGCACCTAACAGTAACAACAACTACCTAACTCCAAAGACTTGTAACTATTAGGTCAAAGTACTACACCTTTGTCTGAAAACCACCAGTTATTCCAGTATGTCCCAAAACAGCAAGTCCAGGGCTTTGTTAGTGATAGAACAGTCTCACACTTGGAAAACAAAGGCTTAGAGACTGTATACAACCAACAGCATTGGGCAGACACTAGTCAGATTTGTTTCTATACTGTAGTAGGGGCTAGTTAGGTGAGATCCTTAAATAATGATACTCAAGAAGCTTGGGGATGAGTTATGCAATAGTCTAAGCTGGTGGTCAGAAAAACACACACGCCCAAAACATACATATACAAAGGAGGGAGTTGGATTATTGGATTATATAATTTAATGTCCAGTAGCAGACATGGCTGAAAGTATAGACGAATGCTTAAATAGTGCCTAAATTGTTTTATAAGACTTCTCTCTCTCTTTCCATCTTTTAATTCAGCTTCATGCTCAGGCTGGGTATACTTTTGTGGTTGCAAGATGACCAGTAGCAAGTATAGGTTTACGTTGACCATAGTGTCCCAAGTGGGAATATTGGTCCAACAAAAATTCCTATGATTGATTAGGGCAATGTAGATGTTGTGTCCATCCATAAGCTTAGCAATTACTCTGACCTGGGGATGAAATATATTGATTGTCTTGATCTAGACCATGTGTTCACTCCTAGAGCTGTAGGTGAGAAAGATATGCCAGCCCAATTAGAACTGCAAGAACTAAGGATAAGAGGCAGATGTCTCTGAAAGAAGGTAAAATAGAGTTCAGATACAAATAACGATATCCACTACTCTTTTACCAGAAATCAGACAGAGAGCCAAGACAGCTGAAAAACATCAGGGCTAAAGTTGTCTCAGGAGCCCTGGTAGCATAGTGCCTAAGCCATTTAGCTGCTAACCAGAAGGCTGGTGGTTCAAACCCACCAGCCACTCCTCAGAAGGAAGGGTGGGCAATCTACTTCTGTGGTGATACCACCTCAGAAACTCAAGGAGGGCTCACTGAGTCAGATACGACTCTATGGCAGTGGAAGAAAGTTGCCTCGATATGTTTGCTGTTGAACTAGGTTTCTTAGACTCCAAGTGACAAAGGACAAAATTAGTCATTTATTTCTTCCAGGGTGTTATTTAACTCTAGCTACTAAACAGGAAGAAGGAGTTCCTGGGTGAACAGTTAGCTCACTCTGCTGCTGACCAAAGGGATGGAAGTTTGAGTCCACCCAGATGCACGTTGGAAGAAAAGCCTGGCAGTTTACTTCCAAAAACTCAGCCCCTGAGAACCCTGTGAAGCACAGTTCTACTGCACACATGGAGTCCCTAGGAGTTGGAATTGACTCAATGGCAACTGGTGTTTTAAAAAGAAACAAATTGTAAGGGCAAGGAACATCCATACATTCATTCATTCTTCAAGTACTATGTCCATTCATTTTTCCACTGGACAGTGATCTACTATGTGTCAAGCAGTGTTGTGGGTGTAGAGGAGATCTAGAACTTTCCTCAAAAAATCCACAGTCTGGAAAGAGAGAGAGAGAGAAGTCTCTGTTGCTACCAGAAATACCACAAGTTAAATGCAATATTCCATTTTCTCCCAAGACGGGCTCCTCTGGTAGCACTGCCTTCAGTCTGAAAAGCCTTTTCTAAAGAGCCAGCAAGCACAACTCATGTATTAAGGAAACATCATAATCAATCATGTGCCTGCTTCAGTCATTAGGGGTGTGTTTGTTCTCTCTAGGATTCTAACAGAGATTCTTCCTCTTTCTTTGTTGTTGTTGTTGTTATGTGCCGTCGAGTCAGATCCGACTCATAGCAACCCCTCCTTGGGTTTCTGAGGTGGTATCTTACCGTAGCTACCACTCCTGCAAGTGAAATAAAAACAGAGCACAAATAACCCCAAATCATTTCCACTTGGTCCCCTTAAATGAGCAGCAATATAGAATTTAAGGGGTATTTAAATATAGTCATTTCTCCTTACTTACTGAGAAGCCAGGGATATGTTGTTTAACATCGCTGGGTCTCTGTGTATGAATCTGTAAAATGGGGATGATAATACCTCAGAAGTTTTGTCATGAGACTTAAATGAGATAGCATATGTTAAGTGCTTAGAAAAATATATGGCTTGTAGTGTGTATACAACAACTAGTAATGATTGTAATTGTGTTACATATATCTTTATTATTATTTTTATAATTGAATTATTATTTAATTGAAGCACAGAGGAGGCTAATTGTTTACTCCTATCTCCCCAGCATGTTCATGGCAAAGTCAGGTTCAAATCTAGATTTCCTGTTTTATGAGTGCTTTCAGGACCCTGGCTTGCACAAATGATTTGAGCTCAACTATTAACCTAAAGGGAGCTCTGGTAGCGTAGTGGCTAAGACACTTGCCTGCTAACCAGATGGCTGGCAGTTCAAACCCACCAGCCACTCCTCGGAAGGAAGGTTGGGCAATCCTACTTCCGTAGTGATACTGCCTCGGAAACCCAAGGAGGGGTCGCTATGAGTCAGGTTTGACTCGACAGCACATAACAACAACAACAACATTAACCTAAAGGTTGATGGCTCAAATCAGTATCATTGAAGAAAGGCCTGGTGATCTTCTTTTCTAAGGATTATAGCCAAGAAAACCCTATGGAGCAATTCTACTGTGTAACACATAGAATTGGTCTAATTCAGAAGCAACTCAACAGCAATGTTTTTGTTTGTTTTCCTAATACCACAAGGTCTCACTCTCATACAATTTATATTTCTAGTCACACTTGGCTGAGACTAGTCCTAAATCATTTGTATTCCCCGAGCACATACAAGTTGGGAAGGTGAGTGTGGTGTTGACAAGAATAATCTTACTTGGCATTTGTAGAATATTTTATACTTTTAAAACCCTTTTATGTATGCTACCTTGTGAGGGATTAAACATTTGCCATGGATACCCCACTCATGGATAATCAAGTTTGGTTTTTCATGCAAGACATTAGATATGACTTTAACTTGCTTTCTGGGAGACCTACAAATGAGGTTATTTAGTGTAAAGTACATTTGTTGCCACCCACTTTCAGGGAACTCGGGTCAGCCAAAACTGGGAGTTTAGTTTACATATTTTAAGGAAAGATAGGTTTTCCAAAAATTTGCTTTCTAAGTTTAGGAGGGAAAGGTGGCAGCAGGGAAGAGGATAGTGAAGTCATATAGAATTTAAGTTGTTGCCAGGTCTTGATAAACAAATCCAGGAGACAGGATTGCCTCTCTGAGAAGCCTAAGATCAGACTGAACCAGAGGATGCATTGACCGTGGGCCACCACAGAAGGATGGGTGGTTGGCAGGAAGTACCCACTTTGTGGTGGCACAGTCAAGCTTTTCTTTATGTGAAGTAAAGCATACAAGGCTTACACAGAGTAGGCACTTAAGCAATAGTAATTTGAGGATAAAAGCAAGGTCTTTTAAGTCAGACAAACCTGAATTCAAATGTCTACTCTGCCACCTAGTAACCACTAACCTTCAGCAAGTCATTATTGGCCTCTCTGGTCTTGAATTTCCTCATGTCTTACATGGGTATTGGGATACGAACATTGTAAAATCATGATGAATACAAAATATATTTGTATAGTTCTTGTATGTAGAAAGTGTAAAATAGATTACTATTACTAATTTATTTTCATTAGAAGTAATGGTTGTTGTTAGGTTGATTCACTTTTGACTCAGAGTGACCCCTTGTGAAAGAGTAAAATTGTCCAACAGGGTTTTCTAGGCTGTAATAATTACAGATCTGTCCTGGAAGAAGTGCAGCCAAATGCTCCTTGGAAGCAAGAACGGCCGGACTTCACCTCATCTACTTTGGTCATGTTGTCAGAAGGAACCAATCCCTGGAGAAGGATATCATGCTTGGGAAAGTGGAGGGTCAGCAAAAAAGGGAAAGGCCATCAATGAGATAGATTGATACAGTGGCTGCCACAGTGGGCTCAGGTATAGCAAGGATTGCCCAGGATTGGGCAGTGATTCATTCTGTTGCACACAGGGTTTCTATGAATTGGAGCTAACTTAACAGTATGTAAACACAACAATCTTTACAGAAGCAAATTGTCAGGTCTTCTTCCCACAGAACCTGCCACTGGGTGGGTTTGAAGTGCTAACCTTTCAGTTAGCAGTAAGTGCTTAACCACTGCACAACCAGCATGCAGCAATGTTTGCTGTTGTTGTGTGCCATCAAGTCAATTCCAACTTATGTTGTTGTGGTTAGGTGCTGTCAAGTTGCTTACAACTCATAGTGATCCCATGTACAATAGAAAAAAACACTGCCCCCTCCTGATCTAGCCTTACAATTCTTGTTATACCTAAACCCAACCTTGCAGCTACTGTGTCAATCCATCTCACTGAGGGCCTTCTCCTTTTTCACTGATCCTCTACTTTCCCAAGCATGATATCCTTCTCCAGGGAATGGCCTCTTCTGACAGCATGCCCAAAGTAAGTGAGACAAAGTCTCACTATTCTTGCTTTCAAGGAGCATTCCAGCTGCACTTCCTCCAGGACACAGAGTTGTTAGTTCTGGCAGTCCATGGTACTTTCAGTATTCTTTGCCAACACCATAACTCAAAAGCATCAACTCTTCTTCAGTCTTCTTACTCATTGTCAAGCTTTCACATACATATGAGGTGACTGAGAACACCATGACTTGGTTTAGGTGCACCTTAGTCTTCCAAGAGACATCTTTGCTCTTCAGCACTTTAAAGAGGTCATTTGCAGCACATTTGGCCAGTGCAATACATTGTATGAATTCTTCACTGATTTCTTGACTCCAGTGGTGTGACTGTGGAACAAAGTAATATGAAATCTTTGACAACTTCAATCTTTTCTCTATACTGCATTCTGCAGTCTGCAGACTGTAGTCTTTAATCTTCATCAGTAAGTGCTTCAAGTAATCATTTTCAGCAAGCAAGGTTGTGTTGTCTGCATATCACAGGTTGTTAGTAATTCTTCCTCCAATTCTGGTGCCATGTTCTTCTTCATATAGTTCAGGTTCTCAGATTATTTTCTCAGCATACAGATTGAATAAGTATGGTGAAAGGATACAATCCTGATGCACTCCCTTCCTGATTTTAAACCAGTATCCTCTTGTTCTGTTTGAACAACACCCTCCTAGTCTATGTACAGGTTCCTCACGAGCACAATTAAGTGTTCTGAAATTCCCATTCTTCCCAATGTTATCCATAATTTGTTAGGAGCCACACAATCAGATGCTTTTGCTTAGTCAATAAAACACAAGTAAACATCTTTCAATATTCTTTGTTTTGAGTCAAGATCCATTTGGCAACAATGACATCCCTCATTCTGCTTTCTCTTCTGAATCCAGCTTGGATTTCTGCAAATTCCCTGTCAATATAGTGCTGCAATCATGTTAGAATTATCTTCGGCAAGATTTTACTTGTGTGTGTTATCAATGATATTGTTCAATAATTTTCACATTCTATGGCGTCACCTTTCTTTGGAATGGGTACAAATATGGCTCTCTTCCAGTCAGTTGGCCAGGTAGCTGTCTTCCAAATTTTTTGGCATAAATGAGTAAATACATCCAGTAAAGCATCCGTTTGTTGATACATCTTGACAGGTATTCCATACATTCCTGGAGCCTTTTCTTTTTTCACTAATTCCCTCAGTGCAGGTTGGACTTATTCCTTTAATATCATTGGTTCTTGATCATATGCCACTTTCTAAAAGAGACGGACATCGATCAATTCTTTTTGGTGCAGTGACTCTGTGTATTCTTTCCATCTTATTTTGATGTTTCCTGAATCATTCAATCCTTTGCCCATAGAATCTTTTAATATTGCAACTCAAGGCTTGAATTTTTTCTTCTGTTCTTTCAGTTTGAGAAATGCTGAGGGTGTTCTTTCCTTTTGTTTTTCTAACTCCAGGCCTTTTCTCATTTCACTATAATACTTTATTTTGTCTTCTCAAGATGCTCTTTTAAATCTTCTATTAACTTTTTTAACTTGTCATGCCTTCCATTTGCTTTAGCTATAGTCGCTATGAGTCAGATATGACTCTACGGCAGTGGGTTTGGTTTGGTTTTTATTCAAAGGCAAGTTTCAGAGTCTCTTCTGAAATCCATTGTGGTCTTTTCTCCCTTTCCTGTCTTTTTAATGACATTTTGTTTTCTTCATGGATGATGTTCTTGATGTCATCCCACAATTCATCTGGTTTTCAGTCATTGGCATTCAGTACGTCGAATCTATTCTTTAGATGGTTTCTAAATTCAGTTGGGATATAATCAAAATCATATTTTGGCTCTTGTGGACTTGTTTTAATTGTCTTCAGCTTCAACTTGAACTTGCATGCGAGCAGTTGACAGTCTAGTCCATCACTTGTCTGTCAATTTGTCATACTTTGGTGGCTTGAATGTTGTTTTGAGGCTGGAGGCTATGCCACTGGTATTTCAAATATCAGCAGGGTCACCCATGGTGGACACATTTCAGTGGAGCCTGTAGACTAAGACAGACTTGGATGAAGCAAGGGGTCATTTACTTTTCAAAGAATTGACCAGTGAAAACTTTATGAATAGTAGTGAAACACTGATATATTACTGGAAAACTTTAGGAATAACCCTGAAATATTGTGTGATGCAGTGCTGGAAGATGAACCCCTCATGTCAAAAGGCACTCAAAATATGATTGAGGATGAGCTGCCTCCTCAATTCCAACTTATAGTGAAGCCTAATATGACTGAGTAGAACTGCTTCATCTGGTTTTCTCCTGTATTGCCACTGAGGAGATTTGAACCATCAACCTTTCAGTTAACAGCCAAGCACTTAACCACTGCACCATCAGGACTCCTTGTAGCAGTGACAGTCATAGCCAATTTTGAAATTCTAAGGCTAGGGCAATAAGCTTGTGTGGTGCAATGGTTAAGTGCTTGGCTGGTAACCAAAAGGTTGGTGCTTTAAACCCACCCAACAGCTCCTTGGGCAAAGACCTGGCGAACTGCTCTGTAAAGAGTACAGTCAAGAAAACCCTGTGGAGCAGTTCTACTCTTTTACATGGGGTCACTATGATTTGAAATCGACTTGCCTCCACCTAACAACTGTTGCTTGTTGTTATGTGCCATTGAGTCAGACCCGACTCACAGTGACCCAAAGGGCGGCTTTTTAAGGTTGTCTCTCATCACTGCCATTAGAAGGCAGAGACCTATCTTAAAGGTGCTTTCTGAGATGAGGCTCAAGGTGGGCTCTAAAACCCCAGAGGATTTAGAGGAGAGAGTTGGAGGTTGCTGAGGTTGATGGGAGAACAGACTATGGATACTGCCACTGCTAGGAAACTAGCAGTCCTTGTCACCGAAGGATGCTGCTAACAGGAGTCTCATGCTAAATGGGAGCTCCTGAGGGGAGGCATGCTATTAGTGCCTGGGACAACACCCATGCCCAGGAGGTCCATGAACAAGAAGCATTCTTGGGACATCTTACTGTTGGGAGCTGCCACAGTCACCTCCTGGAATTGGACCCACAGAAGTCACCAAGTTTGGAATCACCTTTAGAAACAATTGCAGGAATCTCTGGTCATCGAGACTGTCATAGTTTCCTAGGGCTGCCATAACAATACACCACAAGTGGGTGGCTTTTAAGAATAGAAATTAATTTTTTCAGATGTTCAAATTCAGGGTATCTGCTATGTAGACTTCTTCTGAGGGCTTTGCAAGAGGAACTGTTCTCTGTCTCTCTTTGCCTCTCTTGTGGTTGTCAGCAATCCTTGGTGTCCTTTGCTGCTGTAGTTGTATATTCATATGGTGTCTTTCCCCTGGGTGTTTCTCTTTGTATCCATTCTTCCTTTTTGTAAGACACCACTCAGAGAGGTTAGGATTAGGATCCACCCTACTCAATTATGATTTAACTGATAACATCTTCAATGATAGACCCTGTTTCCCCAAACAAGGTCACATTCACAGGTACAGGGATTAGGGTATCAACATATCTTTTTTTTGGAGGGGATACAATTCAATCCACAACAGGGATCAAGAGTGACTTTAAAATTCCAGAACCAAGTGTTATAGGAAATATTATTGCTTGGATGCTCCAACCCTCTAAACCGAGAAAAACAAACTCACTGCCGTAGAGTTGGTCCCAACGCATAGCGACCTTTCCTTGGGTTTCTGAGGCAGTATCTCTATGGAAGCAGATTACCCAGTTTTCCTTCTGAGGAGTGGCTGATGGGTTTGAACATCCAGACTTCTGGTTAGCAGTCAAATGCCTTAAGCACTATACCACTACAACCCCCTAAAGACAGACTTGGTCTCTAGCAGTAGGTGAGTATGTGTACATGTCTTTGTATATCTGGGGTGGGGTTTGGTAGGAAGTTGATAAGAGAGAGTTAGTACTTTAGTGTCTCAATGCCCCCCCCCCCCGGAAGACCTGATGAGGCTGAAGACCCAAATCTAGGTGGCACCCTGAGACTGTTGAACAGAACCTAACCAAAACCTGGTTTCAGGTTTCTGGCGTGATGAGTGGTCCAAGAGAGAGCTCCATTAACAAAGGAAATGAGAGTCCTTGTTTTCTATTTGGTGGGAAATAACATTAGTATTCCACAAGGAGATTTCCGAGACTTTAGCTGTGAACTGAATTATCCTGCATCAGGAGGAGCCCAACTTATTGGATACCTGAGCTATGTGGAATAATCTTGGGTAGTTTGGGTATAATAAGGCTCCCACAGACTTTATAGAGTGTTTTTTTTCCCCCTCCTACTTCTTTATTTTTAAATTGCTGAAAAGTCTTTCTCTCCTCACACAACCACCTCTGTAGCTGTGTTGTAGGTTTAGGGAATGCATTATACCCATTTAAAAGTGGTTGTTGTGTAATTTTACATATTTCTTCTTGTATAATTATTGTATTAGAAGCGCTGATGGCATAGTGCCTAAGGCATTTGACTGCTAACTAGAAGGCTGGCAGTTCAAACTCACCAGCCACTCCTTGGAAGGAAGGTTGGGCAATCTACTTCTGTAGTGATACCACCTTGGAAACCGATGGAGGGGTCACTATGCATCAGATCTGACTCCATGGCAGTGAGTTTTTGTTTTATTGTATAATTGTATTGTTGTTAGCTGCTGTCACATTGACTTTGACTTATAGTGACACCATGTGACAGAAGAGAACTTCCCCATAGATTGTTTATTTGTTTTGGCTGTGATCTTTGTGGGAGCAGATCACCAGGTCTTTTCTCCCACAGAGCAGCTGGGTGGGTTTGAACCACCAGTCTCTCTATTAACAGCAAGCACTTAACTCTTTGTGTCACCGTGGCTCCTTATTATATAATTATTTTTAATAATATTTTATTTAATTCATGACAATAATAATATTTATTTGTTATTTAATGCTTACAATGTTCTACATACTGGGCTTACTGCTTAAACTTCACAATAACCTTCATATTAGTTATTCATTATTATTATCCTAATTTGTCAGATGACAACATAGAGTCTTTGAGAGGTAAAGGCATTTGTGTCAACATCACAGCATGTAAATGGAAGATCCAAGCTTCAAAGTCAACTTCCTGATGTTCTGGAACACATACTTAATGACTTCACTGTTTTTTAAAAAAACAAGAACACAACTCATTGCCATGGAGTCTGTCCTGACTTATAGCAACCCCTCCTGGAATTTCTGGGGTGGTATCTCTACGGAAGTAGATTGCCCAGCCTTCCTTCCAAGGAGTGGCTGGTGGGTTTGAACCACCAGCCTTCTGGTTAGCAGCCCCATGCCTTAGGCACTACTCCACTAGAGCTCCTTCTGCATATATTAAATCATTCTCCTCTTGGCAAGTGTTTACCATGCACCTGTTAAGTGTAAGTCATTACCCTCTAGCAATAGTTTTTATCAAATAGCAGATTATTAGTTTATTGTGAAGCACAGTCACCAGCAAGAAAATGCTAAAGACACTATTTACAATAGCCAAAACTTGGAAACAACCTAGATGTCCAACAACTGAGGTATGGATAACCAAACTTTGGTACATTCACACAATGGAATACTATGCAACGCTAAAGAATAATGTAGAATCTGCAAAACACCGCATAACGTGGATGA
>NW_006921764.1:943368-951013 GCF_000298275.1 Orycteropus afer afer | reverse complement strand
AAAAAAAAAAAAAAAAAAGAAAATGCTAAAGAAACACGACTTGGTACTGAAAATAAGAAAGTGATGTCATGAAAGAGGGAACAAATGAATTCTGATGGAGTAAAAGCATAGAAGAACAAACAGAAGTAGTTTGTACCAAGCTCTAGCTCTCTGCCTTGTTTCTCTCTAAGCTCACACATTTAAACCATCTCTTTTACAGACTTTGGAGACTAGAAATCAAGCCTAATTGCCCCCCTGGGCCTAGCATACAGCCAGGTCTTCATGTATCAGATGGAACTGAGAGCATATTTGGCATTAGTGTGCTGCAACTCTACTGGGATCCAGATAAGAAGCCAATAAGGGCACTTGTGAATTGCACAGATCATCATTTCCCACATTAAGTACTGCCCTTTTGGTGGTAACAGCATCTAAAGTCCAGAACTTTCTTCAGCAGATAGCTGTCTGTTTATATGAAATGGAACCCTGTTGCAATTCCCAAGGCATGAACGTGTATTCAGAGGCAGCCACACACAAGGTTCTGTCAAGGCATAAGAGTATTTTAGATAGGAACCAAGTTGTCATGGAGTTGATTTCAACTCATGGAGACCCCATGGGTGTCAGAACACAGTTGTGTGCCTTAGGATCTTCACTGGCTGGTTTTTCAGAAGTCAATCACCAGGCCTTTCTTCTGAGGCCACTCTGTGTGGACTGGAGCCTCCAGCTGGTCAGTTCACAGCTGAGCATGTTAACCATTTGCGCTATCCAGGGACTCCCAGGAAATTTCAATGGGAGGACTGATTCAATCAGGAACCGTGTATCCTAAAGAACCTAGGTTCAAGCAAAAACTACCCCCTCCCCGTCTCCTAATGTGATGTTCCAGATGTGGGCTCTGTGTGGGCTCTTCCTGTAAAGCACATACCACATTATGACCAAACAGAAGGATGATTAAGGGCAGGGTCATTGTGAACGAAATTGTGGTCAGCGTGCTAGGGGACCATGAACACTGCCTCACTGTTTCCACCACGTCAAACTAAAAATCAAATGATTCTATTTACCAAGGACACCTTTTCAATAACATCCAAACTTATCTTTTGTGTCTTTTTCCTAGGAATTTAAGAAGGGAATCACAAATAAATGGAAATTTTCCCACTCTTCTGATGTATATAAGAAAATAATCTATGACTTCTAGAACACACAAACTACACCCCAACGAAAGTTCTAGTAATGGAGGAGGCATGCCTGCACATCCTGAGAGGCGAAGCTGAGCTTGTCACCCTCTAACTTTGAGGTCTCTACTGCTGACCTATGCTTCAGTATCTGGACTGAATGGCAGCAGTTATATTGGAATATAATTAATGAGAGCCAATCTCTTGGATGTGAGATAGTCAATCTTACAGACAAGCTAAACTAAACAAATAGAAATTCATTGTTGTTATGAGCTGTCGAGTCAGCCCCGACTCATAGCGGGCCCTCCTTGGGTTTCCGAGGCAGTATCACTAGGAAAGTAGATTGCCCCATCTTCCTTCCAAGGAGTGGCTAGTGGGTTTGAACCGCCAGCCTTCTGGTTAGCAGTCAAGTGCCTTAGGCACTACACTACCAGAGCTCCTTCAAAAAACTAACCCAAATTCACTGCTATCAAGTGGATTCCAACTCATAGCAGCCTCTGTAGGGTTTCCAAGGCTATAAATCTTTATGGAAGCAGACTGCCTCATCTTTCCTCCACAGAGAGGCTGGTGGGTTCGAACCACCACCTTTTGGTTAGCAGTCAAATGCCTTAACACTACATGACCAGAGCTCCTTTTGTTATGACCAGAAGGTGATAAAATATTTTTCCCTCCCAATTAACAGAAAATCAGAAGAAAACTTATCAACTGTCTATAATGGTGAACCATTATCTGGCAATAATAACTCAAAAAATACTCCAAAACATTCAAGATTCGGCAAAGGCAGTTGAAGAAACAACTCATAATCTGGCACCAGCAGTGCTGACCAGCTACCCCAGGGCAGCCTTTCCTCTTGTCTCTTCTCAGAAGCTATCTTGCCTTTAGTTGACTTCTGTGAGCTACTACAAAGGTTCCTTTGGGCCAATATGTGAGGTCAAAGCCCTAACAATACTTTCTGTAAGATAATTCTTGACAACTTCTGTGTGTCCGTCCTGTGAGGGAGCTTTTAGAGATTAAGTGAGAGCCTGGGCTAGGTTCAACACTGTCTGCCACTCGGAACTGTAGAACCTTGGACCAGTTGCTTAGGTATTTATCACCTAAGAGCTGAAAATTATAACACTTACAGGCAGATAATTAAGAAGATTGAATGAGCAAATAAGGAGTCCTGGTAGCACAGTGGTTAAGTGCTTGGATGCTAACTGAAAGATCGATCACTTGAACCCACCAAGGGGCTCCATGGGAGGAAGACTTGGCAATCTGCTCCTGTAAAGATTACAATGTAGGGAATCCTATGGGGCAGTCACATGGGGTCGCTATGAGTTGAAATTGACTTGTGCATCTAACAGCAACAAAGATTTGCAGATACTTTCTCTCCTCTCTCAGGCATTAACTTCACTTTCTTGATGCTCCAAAGATTTTTAGTTTGATAAAGTGCAATTTGTCTATTTTTTTTTTCTTTTTTTACTCATGTGTGGTATCAAAGATTCCACTGCCTAATCTGAGGACATTAATATTTATCCTTATTTTTTTCTACTAATTTTTTTAGCCTGGAGGTTCAAACCCACCAGTCACTCCTCAGAAGGAATGTTGGGCAATGTACTTCTGTAGTGATACTGCCTCAGAAACCCAAGGAGGGGTCTCTATGAGTTGGGTCTGACTCGATGGAAAATAACAACAACAACAATTGTTTTATAGTTTGAGCTTTTATATTTAGGTTGTTGATAAGTTTTGAGTTAATTTTTGAGTATGTTGTGAGTTAGGGGTCCTTCTGATGTGAAATCCAGCTGTCCCAGCATGATCTGTTGGACTATGCTTCTCTCATTGACAAGACTCGGCAAAGTTGTTGAAAATCAAGTGGCCACAGACACCTGGGTTTATTTCTGGAATCTGACATTCCATTAGTCTATATGACTATTTCTATGCCAGTACCTCACTCTTACGATTATTGTAGCTTTAATAGCGCGTTTTGAAATCAAGATATACAAGTCATCTTTGTTCCTCTTTTTCAGAACTCTCTTGGCTAATTAGCAGCCCCTTGCAATTCCATGTGCGTTCAAGAATCAGCTTTCCCATTTCTGCAAAAAAGGTTATTGGAATTTTGATAGGGATGGTGTTAAACCTGTATATTGCTTTGGGTGGTATAGATAGCTTAACAATCTATGAACACAGGATGTTCTTGCACTTATTTAGGTCTGTTTTAAATTCTTTAAGGTAGGTTTTGTAATGTTCACTATACAAATATTCCTCTTCCTTGGTTAAATTTATTCCCAGATATTTTATTCCTTTAGGTACTATTGTAAATAGAATTGCTTTTTAAAATTTCAGTTTTGGATTGGTCATTGCTGATATATACAAACACAACTGATTTTTGTATGCTGATCTTGTACCCTGAAAATTTGCTGAATTTCTTTATTAGCTCTACTAGCTTTATTGTGGTTCTTTGGGGTTTTCTATATATAGGATCATGGTTATTTGAAGATAATTTTACTTTTTCCTTGACAATTTGTATGCTTTTGTTGCTTTTTCTTATCTAGTTGCTCTGGCTAACATGTCCAGTACAACAGTGAATACCAGTGGTGAAAGTTGACACTTTTTCTTGTTCCTGATTTAGTGGGAAAGCTTTCAGTCTTTCACCATTGAGTATGATGCTAACTGAAGGTGTTTAATAAATGCCTTTTACCATGTTGAGGGATTTCCCCTTTTCTTAGTTTTCTGAATGTCTTTATCATGGAAATGTATTGGATTTTGTTATATGTCTTTTTTATATCAATTAAGATGATCACGTTCGTTTGTTTTCCCTCTGTTCTATTATGTGTGTTTTGCTGTTGTTGGATGGAGTGTTCTATCTGTGTCTGTTAGGTCTTGTTGGTTATAGTGTTGCTCAAGTCTTCTTTTTAATGGTTGATCTCTGTCTAGATGTTTTATCTATTATTTAAAATGGTGTATTGAAGTATCCAACTATTATTGTGTTGTTGTTGTTGTTATGTGCCATCGAGTCAGACCTGACTCATAGCGACCCCTCCTTGGGTTTCTGAGACAGTATCACTACAGAAGTAGATTGCCCAACCTTCCTTCCGAGGAGGGGCTAGTGGGTTTGAACCATCAGCCTTCTGGTTAGCTGTCAAGTGCCTTAGGCACTATGCTACCAGAGCTCCTAACTATTATTTGTAGAGCTGTTTATTTATCACTTCAATTTTGCCAACATTTGCTACATTAATTTTGTGCTCTCTTGTTAGGGCCATATATGTTTTTAACTTTTGTATCTCCTTGATGATTTGATGTTTTATCAGTATATAATGTCCTTCTTTGCCTCTTGTAACAGTTTTTATTTATTTATTTATTTTTATTTTAAAGTATACTTTGAGACTAGTATAATCACTCTAGATCTCTTTTCATTACTATTTGCATGGAATATATTTCCAATCCTTTCACTTTTAAAGGAGCTCTAGTGGCACAATGGTTAAAGTTTATGGTAGCAATACTAAAGGTCAGCAGTTTGAACTCACCAGCCACTTTACAGGAGAAAGATGAGGCAGTCTGCTTCCATAAAGATTTATAGCCTTGGAAGCTCTATGGGGCAGTTCTACTCTGTCCTATAGAGTTGTTATGAGTTCAACTCAATGACTGTGGGTTTAGTTTTTTGGTTTCACTTTTAACCTATTTGTATCTCTGAATCTAAAGTAAGTTTCTTGTTGTTGTTGTTGTTGTTGTTGCTATGTGCCCTCGAGTCGGACCAACTTATAGCAACCCCTCCTTGGGTTTCCAAGGCAGTATCACTACAGAAGTAGATTGCCCCATCTTCCTTCCGAGGAGTTGCTGGTGGGTTTGAACCACCAGCCCTCTGGTTAGCAGTCCAGTGCCTTAGGCACTATGCTACCAGAGCTCCAAGTTTCTTGTAGACAGCATCTAATTAAATTTTGATTGTGTGTGTGTATGTGTGTGTGTTTTAAGTCCATTTTGCCGATATCTGTCTTTTATGGGAGAATTTATTCCATTTAAAGTAATTACTGACAAGGAAGCACTTACTTCTGCCATTTTTTTTCCTGCATCTTACATGAATTTGCCCCTCATTTACTCCATAATTGCCTTCTTTCCTGTTGAATTTTTTATGGCAAATCATTTTGATTCCCTTTTCATTTCCTTATAGATACATATATTGGATATTTTCTTTCTTGGAAACCTTGAAGACCACATTTAGTATTCTAATATTACTTTACAATAATCTAGTTTAAATGAATACCCTTTTAATTTCAATAGAAAGGAGATCTGTTGGTGGAGTGGTAAGACATTTGGCTGCTAACGAAAAGATTGGTGGTTCAAACCCACCAACCACTCCGTGGAAGAAACATGAGGCAGTCTGCTTCCATAAACATTTATAGCCTTGGAAACTCAATGGGAGTCATTATGAGTCAGAATTGACTTGATGGCAGTGAGTTCGGTTTGGTTAATTTCAATAGCATAAGAAAACTCTTCTCCTATTTAGCCCCTCTCATATTTATCCTTCTTTTTATTCTCTTTACTGATATTCTCAATTTGTTCATATAGGATTTCCACATTTTCCTTAGTTCTTTGTCCATGTTTTCCTTTAGTTTTTCAGCATATTAAGACATTGTTATAATGTCTTTGTCTATTAAGTCCAGGTGTCTGGGCTTCCTCAAGGATAGTTTCTGTCAATTTATTTTATTCCTTTGAATGGACCATCCTTTTTTTTGTTCTGTCTTGTGATTATTTTGTTGAAAACAGAACATTTGCACAGCATAATGTGGTAATTCTGGAAATTAGACTCTTCCTCATCCTCAGGATATGCTGGTTCATGTTGGTTGGTTGGAGTTTTTTGTTTGTTTGTTTTATTGATGTAATAGTCCAAACTTTTCCAAATTATTTTTGAAAAAACTGTACTCCTTGATATGTGTGGTCACTGAAGACTCTGTTCTTTATCTTGTACTGAGTTACTGTTTTGGCAGAAATTTGCTTGAATGCCAGTCGCTGAAAAACAAAACAAATACTCTCCCAGTCTTTGCAGATTGGCTCTGTGTTGGGGCACTCTTTAAACACATAGTTGGGTTTTCAGTAATGTAGCAGTCACCCTGGGAGCCCTGGTGGTGTAGTGCCTAAGGCATTTGCCTGCTAACCAGAAGTTTGGCAGTTCAAACCCACCAACCACTCCTCAGAAGGAAGGTTGGGCAATCTACTTCCATAGTGATACCACTTTGGAAACCAAAGGAGGGGTTGCTATGAGTCAGATCTGACTCCATGGCAGTGGGTGGGTGGTGGTCAGCCTGAGGTAAAAGCTTAGAGATTCCTCAATTATTTTCTGAACATGTATCTTTCCTGGGCATGTGTATGGCTTTCTAAATTTCCTCATATATACTGTTACTTTGGAGGATCTAATTTTACAAAGAAACGAGTTTTTCCTCTGAGGCCTTAGGTGATCTATTGCATATTTCAATCATAATCTTTTGTGCCAGGTGTCAGGGGGTTGTTCACCTCCATTCCAGTATATTTGAGCAATGCTCACCACTTTTCCAGCCTGAGAAAGTCTGAGTTAGGTGAGACAGAGATGAGTGTTCTGTGTCAGTCCTTCAGGTAGACTCTACATAGGTTACAACATGTCGTTATGTGCCGTCGAGTTGGACCCGACTCATAGTTACCCCTCCTTGGGTTTCTGAGGCAGTATCACTACAGAAGTGGATTGCCCCATCTTCCTTCCGAGGAGTGGCTGGTGGGTTTGAACCGTCAGCCTTCTCAGGTTACAACATACAGGACAATAATTTGCAAATTAGGTTGCTTCTGCTCCCTCTGGAACTGAGGACTAGAACCTCACGCTGGGTTTGTTGGCTGCCAGCTTTGAGACTGCTGCTGAGCTGAGGAGGACATGAGGCAAGAGCAAGTACAAATCTCAGAGACCTTTTTTCCCCCACTCTGAGAAAAGAAAAATAAATACATAAGCAACCACACTTTTCTTGGGCAATACCTCCCTATTCCCTCCTCCCCCCACTAATAATATAACCACTAATAAAATATATTTCGTATATGTGGATTCACATAATATCTGTCTTTTGTAGCTGGCTTATTTCACTTCACATCATGTTTTCAGGATTCAGCCATGTGCTAGCATCTATCAGAGTGACATTTCTCTTTATGGCTGAATAATACTGCATTGTATGGCTATACTACATTTTGTTTGTCTATTCATCTGTTGGTGGAAGCATTGTCTCCACCTATTGCCTATTGTGAATGATGCTACAATGAACATTAATGCACAAATACCTGTTTGAGTTCCTGCTCTCAAGTCCTTGGGGTGTAGACCTAAGAAAGGAATTGCTGAGTAATATGGTCATCTTATGTTTAACTTTTTGAGGACTTGCCAAACTGTTTTCCACAATTTACCACATTACACCAGCAAGAGATGAGTGTTCCAATTTCTCTAAACTATTGTCAGTACTTGCATTTTCTGTTTTGTTTGTATGTTTGCTTTCATAATGGTCATCCTTGTTGTTGTT
>NW_006921764.1:935292-942508 GCF_000298275.1 Orycteropus afer afer | reverse complement strand
AAATGTTTTAGTAGTAAATTCTTATCTTCTTTAATTTTCTAACTAGGTACAATGCAAGAATTTCTCAGTTTTGGATGGAAGCTTTACAGGGAGGGGAAAAAAAACATGACAAGGACTACCAGAACCAAGATAGTGGGGACTCTACCAGTTAATTTTTATAGTATGACAAAACCACCCCAAGAATTCAGTAGCTTAACACAATAACCATTTACTTAAGTCTATGGGTCAGCAATTTGGGCTGGACTTATCTATATCTATAGTCAGCTGCCTGGTCAGCTGGAACCTAGTTAATTATAGGATATAGTACTCAGGCTCTCCTTCATTGGCCTCTCACCCTCCATCAGGTTATCATGGGCTTTCTCACATACTTGAAGCAGGGTCCAGGAGAGCAAGTGGAAGTATGTGAAGTCTCTTAAAGCCCAAACTTGAGGGACTGGTACATCAGGACATCTGTCACATGCTGTTGATCATAGCATCATCCCATATTTACAAGATGGGGAGAGAGATGCACATTTTTGGCAATAGGAATAGCAAAGTCACATTGTAAAGCAACATAATAAAGGGAGAGGACTAATTTGTGTTTTTTTTTTTTTTTTTCCAATCTGCAGTGGCATTACTGGGATTTTGCCAATACAGCTGCACCTTGTATGCCTATGTCCCTTTTTGGTTACATATTCAAACACATAACAATAGTACATTCCAACAAACCTTTCCATGTCATGATAGTGCTGAATATGGAAAAATCTCTTAAATATGGGACATTCAGAAATCCTAATGTAAGTCTATTACAGTAAGTTCTAAAGAGGAGTAAAGGGCTTATGGCCCACTGACCAAATATAACCAAATGTGTTTGTGACATCTTACTCAGGACAAAAAAGCAAAATTTAATGGGCTATGAGGGAAGAATTGATCCATGAAGCAATTTGGTAGCAATTGCCAACAGCTTTCTGAGAATTAAAGTAATAACAGAAAACTGTCTGAAACGGTTCAAGAGAATAACCTCCAACATTGAAAGCGAGATCATTTAGCGAGGAATAAAGAGAAAGAGCCAGCACAGTAGTGCTGAGACTGAAAATATGAAAAGAAATCTCAGGGACTCATCTTTTTTCTTTCTACTTCTTTTTAATTTTTTTTTTTTTTTTAATGCAGGAGAAGTTTCAGACATATCACCAAACTCAGCATGCAATTAAAAGGGCAGTCAAGACCAGACATAATTTTGCTGAATTGATTTTCCTCAATAATGTCTGCAGCCCCTCTGAGGTTTGGAAGTGAGGTCTGCTTTTAGCGTATCCTTCCCCCCGCCCCCCTCACAAGCATGAGCACATTGAGACTGGTATTGCATGAATGCTAAATGTCAGACATTGATTTCAATTTGAGGGAGTGGGGGAAACATTTCACTCGATGAGTTTGCTGTCTCCATCTAAGCCCTAGCATACTGGTACCCAAAGCCCCACTTTGCCAGGACAATGGGACCCTTTGTTGGCAGTCTTGGCACTAAGGACTAACTGGGCATAGTGCCTCAGTAACTCTCAGTTGTGGCTCTGCTTGGTTCAAACATAACTATGGTATAGGGGGCAGCCTGAGAAGGCTTCATTTGTCACTGCCCATGGCTTACCACTGCTGGGGACAATCTGTTGTTCGAAAGTTTTACATTGGGTTTTTTATTTCAAACATAAGCTACACATGGCTCTTCTCCCTTAAGATGAAGGCAGCTCCATTATTTCCTTGCCAAGAGGTATTTCCAGTCCAGAGCACATACGGGAACACACTCTGCTGGGTGACCCACAGCCAAGAAATTAGCTTCTTTATGCCTTGGTGTTTCACTGTAAAATATACAAGAAGAAAAATTAAAGCTGCTTTTTAGAGGATGGCAGAGCAGGCACAAATGATCAGAGAGTGAGATTCAGAAAAATCTAGGAATGCTCCCAGCTGGGTTCATAACCCTGAGATTCTAAACCTTGAAAACCTCTCAAAAGAGATTAAATGTTAGAGTGGACATCTGTGTGTGTGTTTTGGGCTTGTTGTTTTCATTTGTTTGTTTTGCCTGTGCAGCATAACATTCTTGTTCATCCTAAAAGCACCCCAACTTACTTTTGGAAACACCCACAACCACCATTTCATTATGTGTAGACTCAATTTAGGTGGAGCTCACTCAGTAATTCCAGCTCCAAGTTTAGGCATGAATGACAGAACTCCTTAAGGTATCTGATGGACACCAGCTGTGGGTTTGGAGAACACCCATTAAAGAAGTGGGCCCACATGGCTCCTAGTCCAGGCTCAGAGACCCACTACCCATTACCATTGAGAATAGAATAGAAATGCCTCACAGGGTTTCCAAGGCTGTAAATCTTTACTGAAGCAGGCTGCCTCATCTTTCTCCCATGGAACAGCTGGTAGGTTTGAACCAGCCAATGCTTTAACCTCAGCACCACCAGGCTCAGAGAACCCCACCCAAAAAGCACTGTCAGTCTCTAACCAAGCCAAAGCATTAAAGTGGGAAACCTAGAAAATTTTGAAGAAAGTACTCCATCACCAGGACCCACATGGAACAGACACCAGAGGAAGACTCAGCCCTGGGTTCGTGGGAAGGGGGAGATGAGGCACAGGGCCTGGGGTAGGCGTCCAGAGATCTGACTTCCCAAATCTGAGGGCAATACTTCCCTACTCCCTGTTGTTGTGGTTGTTGTTGTTTGGTGTCGTCAAGTTGATTCTGACTCATATGTACAACAGATGCTATGGAAAACAGAACAAAACACTGCCCAATTGTGCGCCATCCTCACAAACCTTGCTAAATTTGAGCTCATCGTTGCAGCCAATATGTCAATACATTTCATTAAGGATCTTCTCCTTTTTCTCTGACCCTCCAATTTAACAAGTATTATATCCCTCCACTGGGACTGGTTCCTTTTGACAACATGACCAACATCAGTCAGATGAGGTCTGGCCATTCACACTTCTAAGATTTCCAACTGCTCTTCTTCCAGGACAGATCTGTTCGTTCTTCTGGTCAAAGGTGTAAATTCTTCTTCCATCTTCCTTATTCATTGTCCAGCTTTCACATGCATTTGAGCTGACTTAAAATACTTCATTCCCTACCTCTCCTCTTTTCCTGTCTAATCGATGCTAAGAAATATTTCCAAGTAGCCCCTGAATAGATTAACTAGCTATTCTCTGTACTTTTTTGCCTTTACCGTCCAAAATGTAATTACCAGTTTTATCTGACTTTCCCACTGAACTGTAAGCTCCATGAAGGATATTGCTGTTAGGTGCTGTCAAGTCTTCTCTGACTCATAACAACATTATGTACAACAGAACGAAACACTGCCCAGTCCTCTGCCAGCCTCACAAACCCTGCTATACCAGAGACCATAGTTGAAGTCACTTTGTCAATCCATCTTGTTGAGGGTCTTCCCCTTTTTCATTGACCCTCTACTTTACCAAGCATGATATCCTTCTCTGGAGAATGGTCCATTCTGACAACATGACCAAAGTAGATGAGATGAAGTCTGGCCATTCTCACTTCTAAGGAGCATTCCAGCTGTACTTCCTCCAGGACAGATTTGTTAGTTCTTTTAGCAGTCCATGATACTTTCCATATTCTTCACCAACACCACAACTCAAAATCATGAACTCTTCTTCAATCTTTCTTATTCATTGTCCAGCTCTCACATGCTTATGAAATGATTGAAAATACCATGGCTTGGGTTAGGTGCACATTAATCTCCAAAGAGACATCTTTGCTCTTAATCACTTGAAAGAGGTCTTTTGCAGCAGATTTGCCCAATGCAATTTCATCTGATGTCTTGACTGCTGCTTCCATTAGTGTTGATTTAGAACCAAGTAATATGAAATCTTTGACAACTTCAATCTTTGCTCCATTTATTGTGATGTTGCTTATTGGTCTAGTTGTGAGGATTTTTGTTTTCTTTATACTGGAGGTATAATCCATACTGAAGCCTGTAGTCTTTCATCTTCATCAATAAGTGCTCCAAGTCATCCTCACTCTTAGCAAGCAAAGTTCTGTCGCTTGCATGTTGCTGTTGTTGTTGTTGTGTGCCATTGAGTTGGCTCCAACTCACAGCGACTCATCCTTGGGTTTCCGAGGGAGTATCACTACAGAAATAGATTGCCCAACCTTCCTTCTGAGGAGTGGCTGGTGGGTTTGAACTCCCTGTCACTTGCATATCAGAGGTTATTAATGAGCCTTCCTTCAATCCTGATGCCATGTTCTTCTTCATATAATCCAGCTTCTCAGATTATTTGCTCAGCATACAGATTGAATAATTATGGTGAAAGGATACAACTCTGACACACTCCCTTCTTGATTTTAAACCATACAGTGTCCTCTTGTTCTTTTCAAATGACAGCCTCTTGCTCTATGTATAGGTTCCTCATGAGCACAATTAAGAATTCTGGAATTCCCATTCTTTTCAATTTTTTCTATAATTTGTTATGATCTATACAGTCAAATGTTTTCACATAGCCAACAAAACACAAGTAAACATTTTTCTAGTATTCTTTGCTTTGAGCAAAGAATCCATCTGACATCAGCAATGATATCACTCATTTCATATCCTCTTCTGAATCCAGCTTGCATTTCTAGATGTTCTCTGTCAATATACTGCTGCAACCATTTTTGAATTATTCTCAGTATGATTTTACTTGCATGTCATATCAATGATATAGCTTAATAATTTCCACATTTAGTGGCATCACCTTTCTTTGGAATGTGTACTAATACAAAAATGGGTACAAATATTACGCTGGGAATGACAAATTGAAGAGGTATGGTGTGGCATTCATCATCACAAAGAAAGTATCAAGATCTATCTTGAAGTACAATGCTATCAATTATAAGAAGACCAGTTAATAATATTATTCAAATTTATGCACCAACCACCAAAGCCAAAGATGAGGAAATTGAAGATTTTTACCAACTTTTGGAGTATGAAATTGACCAAACATGCAATCAAGATGTGTTGATTGTAACTGATGATTGGAATGCAAGAGTTAGAAACAAAGAAGAATCACTGGTAGTTAGAAAATATGGCCTTGGTGATAGCAATAATGCTCGCAATCATATGATATCGTAATACCATTCAATACCAATTGCAATACCATTGCAATACCAATGACTTACTCATTGCAAATATCTTTTTCAACAACACAAATGGTGGCTATACACATGGACTTTGCCAGATGGAGTACACAACAATCAGATTGACTACATCTGTGGCAAGAGGTGATGGAGAAGCTCAGTATCTTCAGCCAAAACAAGGCCAGGAGCTGATTGTGGAAGAAACCATCAACTGCTCAGATGCAAGTTCAAGTTGAACCTGAAGACAATTAAAAGAAGTCCATGAGAACCAAAACATGACCTTGATTATATCTCTCCTGAATTTAGAGACCATCCAAAGAAAAGATTTGATTCACTGAACACCAATGACTGAAAACCAGAGGAATTGTGGCATGATGTTTGGAATTGTGGGATGACATCAAGAATATCATCCATGAAGAAAGCAAAAGGTCATTAAAAAGACAGAAAAGGAAGAAAATACCAAAATGGATGTCAGAAGAGACTCTGAAACTTGTCCTTGAATGGAGAATAGCTAAAGCAAATGGAAGAAATGACAACATAAAAGAGCTGAACAAGATTTCAAAGAGCAGCTCAAGAGGACAAAGTCAATTATTATAATGAAATGTACAAAGCTTCTCAGAAGGAAGATTGGGCAATATACTTTCGTAGAGACAACACCTCGGAAAGCCAAGGAGGAATTGCTATGAGTAAAAATTGACTCAAGGGCAGGTGTTTTTTTTTTTTTTTTTTGGCAATATATTTGAATGATGCAGGAAATATCAAAAGAAGATGGAAGGAATACATGGAGTCACTATACAGAAAACAATTGGTCAATGTTCATCTATTTCAGGAGGCAACATATGATCAAGAACCAATGTTACTGAAGGAAGAAGTCAAAGCTGCACTGAAGGAATTGGTGAGAAACAATGATCCAGGAATTGATGGAAGACACACTGAGATGTTTCAACAAATGGATGCTGTGCTAGAGGCATTCACTCAGCTATGCCAAGAGATTTGGAAGACAGCTACCTGGCAACTGACTGGAAGAGATCCATATTTGTACCAATTCCAAAGAAATATGATTCCATAGAATGTGGAAATTATCAAACAATATCCATGAATGCCAAGATTATCTTTTCTCCCATTGTATCATGAGTGTTCATGAAGCACAAAGCCTGGAGTAGGAGAGGCATAGTTAATATCTCTGAATGAAACTAGATTCTTTATTTCCATAAGGGTGTTTATTGAAGAAGCAGCAATTCTGATTTCTTCTGTCTCCTGCTTATTTAACATGACTTAGGAGCTCTGGTGGCATAATGCCTAAGGCATTTGACTGCTAACCAGAAGGCTGATTGTTCAAACCCACCAGCCACTCCTCAGAAGGAAGACTGAGGAATCTACTTCCATAGAGATATCACCTTGGAAACCCAAGGAGGGGTCGCTATGGGTCAGATCTAACTTCAAGGCAGTGAGATGATAATGGTGAAGATCTCTGGTGAGGTAGTGGATAAAACATTTGGCTACTAACCAGAAAGTCAGCAGTTCAAACCCACCAGCAGCTCCAAAGAAGGAAGATGGGGCAATCTACTTCCCTAAAGATTTACAGCCTCAGAAACTCAATGGCAGTAGTTGTTTTCAGGATAGCACATTGCTGATTCATACCCAGTTTGTGATCATTGTGTGCTAAGGTTGTGGCTGGCCAAGCAGATGTTTTATCTTTAGGACTTAAAAAAACAAACAGAAAAAGAGAAGGAGCCCAGCTTTTTAAAATGTTAAGGTGTTGGGTTTTTTTATTTTCTTTAATTTTTCACTACATGTGTGAAAGAGTCAAGCTTTGCCCCAGATATTTTACTGTTACAATGCTGGGAAGATACACATGATTTTATCTTGATGATTCTAACTCATTAGACCCTGTGTAAGTCACATCATTTCCCCAAGCACAACTATGTTCCATAAATATAACTACCAGTAAAAAAAAGTTTTATTATGTTGAGTGTATGGAGTATATAGGAGCTCTGGTGGCATAGTGCCTAAGGCATTTGACTGCTAACCAGAAGGCTGGTGATTCAAACCTACCAGCCACTCCTAAGAAGGAAGACTGGGCAATTTACTTCTGTAGAGACACCACCTTAGAAACCC
>NW_006921764.1:927345-930291 GCF_000298275.1 Orycteropus afer afer | reverse complement strand
ATAGAAGAGGTAAGCCAAAAAATGTATAATATATTTCATCAGATGATGGCAGCAAATAGATTTTCCCAAAGCCAAGTGATTATGTTTAAAGATCTACTGAATAATTAAGGAAATGATAAAAGGTCAAAGTTCTGACTGAAAGAGTAATATTTAAAAAAAAATGGTGTACACTTTGATAAGTTTTCACATAAAGCTTCATAACAGCTAAGATCATGAATATATGCATGACCCCAATTGTTTCCTCATATCCCTTTGTAATCCTTTTTGTTGTTGTTGTTTTTTCCATCCATTCCCACCCTCTTGTTCCCTGGAAAGGACTCATTTGACTTCTCTCACTATAAATTAGTTATCAATGTCTAGATTTTATGATGGAATCATGTAGCATGCATTCATTTTGGTCTCGCTTCTTTCCTTCTGCATAATTATTTTGAGATTCATCCACATTGTTTTGTCTATCAATAGGTTATTCCTTTTTTTATTAATCTGTTGTTTGGATATACCACAATTTGTCCATTCACTTATTAATGGAAATTTAGGCTGTTTCCACTTTGGGGTTATTATAAAACCTACTGTGAACATTTGTGTATAAGTCATTGTGTTGATATATCCTTTCATTTCTCTTTGGTAAGAACATAGGTGTGGAATGTCTAAGTTATGTTATAGGTAAGTGCTTTACTTTTTAAAAACCTGCTAAACTGTCTTTCCAATCGGTGGTAGCAATTTATGTTCCCATCAGCAGTGTATAAGGACTCCAGTTACTCCATGCCCTTGTCCACCCTCGATGTAATTAGTCTTTTTAATTTTAGCCATTCTAATAGGTATCACAGGAGCTCTAGTGGCATAGTGCCTAAGGCATTTGACTGCTAACCAGAAGGATGGTGGTTCAAACTCACAAGCCACTCCTCAGAAGGAAGGTTGGGCAATCTACTTCCATAGTGATACTGCCTTGGAAACCCAAGGAAGGGTTGCTGAGTCAGGACTGACTCGATGGCAATGAATTTGTTTTTTTTTTGTTGTTGTTGTTCAATAGGTATCATATTGTAGTTTTATTTTGCTTTTCCATATTGACAATTTATGTGGAGTATCTTCCAGTGTGCTTATTTATCATTCACTTATCTTCCTTAGAAAATTTTCCATTCAAATCTTTAGCCTGTTTTTTAATTATGTTGCTTAGTTTTTTATTGCATTTTCAGCACTCTTCATATATTCTGAGTGCAAGCCTTTGTCAAATATGTGATTTGCAAATATTCTTTCCCAGTGTGTGGCTTGTCTTTTTCATTCTCTTAAGAATGTCTTATGAAAAAGAAGTTTTTGTTTAAAAAATACATTTTACTGAAATATGATTTATTTACAACGTAATACACAAATGGGTCAATGTTTTTTTTTTTTTTTTTTTTTTTTTTTTTTTTTTTTTTTTTTTTTTTTTTTTTTTTTTTTTTTTTTTTTTTTTTTTTTTTTTTTTTTTTTTTTTTTTACTTGTTTTTTTTTTTTTTTTTTTTTTTTTTTTTTGGTATAAAGATTTCAGGGAATAATTTTGGTTTAAAGTTTGAAGATTATCTTGAGGCAATAGTTTTGAAGGCTCATCAAACCTTAATGGCTACAGAAAATCTGGATTCCATTGAGAATGTGAAATTCCATTCCACATCGCACTCCCCTTTAAGTCAACATTCTTCTATAGCATCTTTGATCAAAATGTTCAGTTATTGTAGCCAGGTGCCATTCAGTTCTTCTAGTCTTATGGCAAAGGAGGAAGATGTTCATGTTGCTACCAGAGCCACCCTCGATTTCCTCCTTTGATTTCTGACTCTCCTTCTCCTTTTGTTGCTTCAGGCCAATGCAGACCATTATTGTACCTTGGATGGCAGATTGCTAGCTTTTAAGACCCTGGTCACTAAGCAGGAAACCAGGAAATAACACAGAATTACTAAGAAACAATATTGGGTCAATTGCTTAGGATGTCCCTCGAAACCATGACCCTAAATATCTAAACCAAGGAAACATATTCTATGAGGTGTCAGTTGCACATAGCAGTTTAACAGCTGCTTTTTTATGGGAGGAGGGAGATATATACATATAACTCAACATTTGCCCATTCAATATTTTTCAGGTGTAGAGCTTACTGTACCAATTATGTTAACTGATTGTGCAACCATTACTCTTAATTAATGCCAAATTTCCCACCACCATAAACAGAAACTCAGTTTCTCAAATGATGGTTCCTCTTCTCCCTCTTTTTCCCACCTCTAGTAACTACTGATAAACTCTGGTCTCTATATATTTCCCTACTCTCGTCATTTTATATAAGTGATGTAGTATTTGTCCTTTTGTGATTGACTTATTTCACTTAGCATAATGTTTTCAAGTTTTACCCATGTTATCACATGTATTAGGACTTTATTTCTCTTTCTAGCTGAGTAAACCAAAACCAAATCAAACTCACTGCTGTGGAGTCAGTCCCAACCTCTTTGCTTTTCCGTTCATCCATTGATGGACATTTATGTTATTTCCACCTGTTGGCTATGTTAAATAGTGCCACGGTGAACATGGCTGTGCATTTGTCTGTTGGCATCACTGTTTTCAGTTCCCTTGGGTATGTAACTGAAGTAGGATTGGGGGGGCCCATTATAATTCTATCTTAAGGTTTTTAACAAACTGCCACACTGTTCTCCACGTGTGTACCACTCTGCATTCTCACTGCCATCAAGTTATTTCTGACTCTTAGCAATCCCCATTGGGTTTCCAAGGCCATAAATCTTTACAGAAGTAGATCACTCAATCTTTCTTCCATGGAGCAGCCTGGTGGGTTTGAACCACTGACTTTCCGGTTAGCAATCAAACGCCTTATCACTACACCATCAGAAGTTCCCACCGACAATGAATAACTGTTCCAGTTTCCCGGCATCTTTGCCAACATCTGTTATTTCCCTCTTTAAAAAAAAAAAAAAA
>NW_006921764.1:925574-926553 GCF_000298275.1 Orycteropus afer afer | reverse complement strand
TAACAACAGCAACATAAATATAAGTTCAGGGAACTTTGTTTGAGGATGTGATTAAGTTACTTGGAAATAGTTTAATCCTTTTGGGTCTTGCCTTTAACCTTGGTTAGGCAGATTCAGAGCAGAGTTTAGTGTAGCCACTCTGGGCTCCAGAATTCTAGCTTCTTCTGCTAATCTCAGGGAGGCTACTGGTCTCTGCCTGACTTCTCCTCTCCCTAAACAATAACCTGGAATCTCTCTCTAAGCAGCAAGCTGGGAGAGTTATAAGGTTCACTTCATTTTTTTCATGTCTCCCAGGGATCAAAGTCATTTGTTGTCTGATGTCCAATATCTTGAAAACCACTGTTTCATATTTTTGTCCATTTTTTGTTGTTGTTGTCATTGCTATTGTTTCAAGAAAGAGGGTCAATCTGGTCCCTGTTATTCTGTCTTTGCCAAAAGCAGGAGTTTGATGGGAAATTTTAAAACAAATCAAATTTTCCTTAAAGTAAGAGACCAAAATTCTCAAACCTGCAAAACTTCAGTAAATTATCAGTGTTCTCTAAGTTGTTCCTGAAAAAACTGCTTGTAACTACAGTCAACCAGAGATGAATCAAAATAAAGAACCCATGGAAGAAGTAGTGGTTAAGCACTGACTCTGTTTAAATATATAAAATAAGATTTAACAGCATTGGGATAATATTATAGAATCAAATGTCAAAAATCAATTGTTAAAAATATTGACAGCAAAATAAAATAAATAAAAGTTGAGAGTTGGTGTAATAAAAAGGATATGTTGGTGTGTGGAAGTTGTTTTTGTTAGGTAGCGCCACTTTGACATAAATATACCACAAATGGGATGTCCTTAACAGCAGGAGTTTATTCTTATAAATTGGAGGATTTAAGTCCCAAGTTCAAAGTGCCAGGCTCTAGAGGTTGGGTAAAAGCCTCTCAACCCTGGGGTCCAGCTCTGCCTCTGCTGCTGGCCCACTGAAGCTAGAGG
>NW_006921764.1:918277-924766 GCF_000298275.1 Orycteropus afer afer | reverse complement strand
ACCACTTTCACTTTTTTTGTTCCATTTTAATGTAGTCAATTGGGCAAAAGAAGCTTTCTTTCTCTTCTGGAAATCCCATGAATATCATAGTAAAATTATTTTAAAAGGTATAAAGTCATGACAATAAAGACAGCAGAAAGGGGAGCCATATACAGACGACAGATTTCAAAAATTTCTAGAAGAAATAAAGGAGAGAGAAGGGTGTTGATACACAGCTGTAGCCCAAACATACTTATATCTTGAGTAAGGGCTGAAGTGGAGAATTTTAGAGAACTGACTTTCTCGATTCTAGGGAGATTCCTGACTTAGAAATCACAAAATAAGTGGAGGGTAGGAGGAAGATATGGGATTGTGGAAATGACACACGACTGGGAAATCTTTCATTTTGTTGTACACATAAGGTCACTATGAGCTGGAGTCAACTCAAACCAAACTCACTGCTGTTGAGTCAGATCCGACTTATAGTGACCCCTCCTTGGGTTTCCAAGGCAGTATCACTACAGAAGTAGATTGCCCAATCTTCCTTCTGAGGAGTGGGTGGTGGGTTTGAACTGCCAGCCTTCTGGTTAGCAGTCAAATGCTTTAGGCACTATGCTACCAGAGCTCCCGGAGTCAATGCACGGGCAGCTATCTCTCTCTCTCTCTTGTTACTATACTGTAACTTAGCCTGAGTTGATTAATACAAACTCCAATATAAAACAAGAAAATAAAACACACACACACACACACACACACAAACACAAATGTCTTCTTTAAAGAAAAAACTGGCAGAATAAAGATGACTATGTGGATGTTGATGCTCCACAGTAAAAATTTTCACCATTCTTATATTTGGGAAGTACTTAATAATGAAGCAGCTCCGGTAGCATAGTGGATAAGGCATTTGGCTGCTAATCAGAGGGTCTGTGGTTCTAAACTCTCAGATGCTCCATTTACTTCTGTAGAGATTTATAGATTTGGAAACCCAGTGAGGCTTGTTATGAGTCAGAATCGATTTGGTGGCAGTAAGTTTGATTGCTTTTCCTTTAACATAATAACCAGTGCTCTGCCCACCCACCTTAGAAAAAGGCCTTCCTGTTAATATTCTAGTCAAGTACACAATTCTCCTAATCAATATTCTTTTTTATTATTATTCTTAACCTCTGAACAGAGCTCTGGTGGCATAGTGGATAAGGCCCTTGACTGCTAACCAGAAGGTCAGCAGTTCAAACCCACAAGCTCCTCTGCAAAAGGAAGATAGAGAGACCTACTTCTGTAAAGATTTACAGGCTCAGAAACCTAGTGGGGGTTGCTATGAGTTGAAAACGACTCAATGATAGTGAGTTTTTTTTTTGGTTTGTAACCTGTGAACAGATAAGCAAGGATCACTATACATTTGAGGAAAGCCAAAGTCAGAAGAGAAAGAATAATATAGTCTAAAACATATGCATCTAGAGGAAACAGAAATAATTCAGGAAACAAAAAGTCTGGAAGAGGAAGGGAAGAAGAAAATAAACAGAAAAGGAAGGCAGGAAAGAAAGAAGGAAGGGAGGGAGGGAGGGAGGGAGGGAGAGAGATTCTAATTATTTTTAGAGAAAGTTGAGAAGATGTTTTATCAATAAGACAAACACAGAGTGATGTGACAGATTTCTAGTTTCCCTTTCTATCTCTTTTTCTGGTGGTATGTAGCTGGGCAAAACTGTCCGTGTTCCTTTGCAGCGAATTGTGACATGTGACAATGTTCTAGCCTATTGACTGTGAGAGGGAGTGATGCATGAAACTTATGTCTTAGACTTTCTTTTCCCTTCTCCCATGTGGACCCATCTTTGACCCTGAAGATTAGAACAATACCCATTGACAAAGTGTCAGTAAAATAAGCTAGAGGGAACTTGAATTTCTGAATGGCTTCAGGGAGCACTTACCTTGTCCAGCTCACGTCACTTCTATGAGAGTGTAATAAAGTTTTACATTATTTCTCACTGTATTTTGGGATCTTTTGTAATAGTAACCTGAGTTACACCAATTTAAATTATATTAAAAAGAAAAAAAGTACATGAAAATTAAAAAATAAAATGCCTTCCCCCCAAAATATCATTAAAAGATTAATTGAAGATAAAAAAAAATACAAGAGAAAAGGTAAGAGATATAAAACATTAATCCAGAAGGTCCAATATGTGACTACTAGGAATTCAAGAGGAAGTGAGAGCAGTATTTGTTGTTGTTATGTGCCATCAAGTCAGACCCAACTCATAGCGACTCCTCCTTGGGTTTCTGAGGCAGTATCACTACGGAGGTAGATTGCCCCATCTTCCTTCTGAGGAGTGGCTGGTGGGTTTGCACTGTCAGCCTTCTGGTTAGCAGTCAAGTGCCTTAGGCACTACGCTACCAGAGCTCCCAAGAGCAATATGGAGAGGAGGAAATTAGTAAAGAAATTATATACAGATAGTTCACTGGTTACAAAGGAATTTCTGACTTATGGACAACTCCAATTTCCCTTTTAATGTTATAAAAATTTGCTCTCCCTTTGATACGATTGAACCAACCCCTACTGCAACAAATTCTTCATCACAATCAGCTTCACCTGATGCATATGTAGCCCTTTCTTGTACTAAGCCAAAATCAATCAAACCCACTGCCACTGAGTCTCTTCTGACTCACTGTGACCCCCATTGGGTTTCCAAGGCTATAAATCTTTATGGAAGCAGATTGCCTTCTCTTTCTTTCACAGAGCAGCTGGTGGGTTTAAACCATTGACTTTTGGTGAGCAGCCAAATGCCTTAATCACTACAATACCAGACCTCCTTTTTCTTACACTAGTTTAAGACTAAATAGGAACTGTATGAACCTGTTCCAACTTTCCTACAAATTCCACTTAAAGACTTAACAACTCAGTTACAAATAGATCTCATTCATAACCTGAAGACTGCCTGTATCAATTCCAGTAGGTAATAGGACAAAAATAGTCAACATTATTAGGAACCAGGATAATGGTTATCTTGGCAGGAAAATTAGAATGGAGAATAAGGAAGGTTTCTAAGGTGTTAGAATCATTCTGCTCCTCCTTCTTACTGCTGATTACAATATTTTTACCTTCTGAAAAAATATTAAGTGAACTTTTATGAATTTTGCATTTCTCTCTAAATAGATTATACTTAAATAAAAAGTTTAAAATCAAACAGATAAAATGAGTAATTATGAATAATCATCCCTAAAACATTGTCTGATATAGTGCAGGATGATGAGCCCATCAGGTCGGAAGGTACTCAAAGTATGCTACCCCCTCAAACTACTTTAGAGTCAACCTTACTGACATGGATGGAGTGACACTTTCAGGACCTCCATTTGCTAATGGAGCAGGGCTCAAAATGAGAAGAAACAGTTGCAAACATCCATTAATAATCTGAATGTAGAATGCACAAAATATTAATACAGAAAAATTAGAAGACAAAATGAAATAGAACGCATAAAGATCGATATCGTAGTCATTAGTTATGGAAATGGACTGGTTTTGGTCATTTTGCATCAGATAATCATATGATCTATTATTCCAGGAAGGACAAATTGAAGAGAAATGATATGGCATTCATCGTCACAAAGAATATTTCAAGATCTACCCTGAAGTAAAATGCCATCAGTGATAGGATAATATCCATACACCTACAAAGAAGACCTATTCATACTACTATTAGTCAAATTTACTCACCAACCACCAAAGCCAAAGATGAGGAAATTCAATATTTTTACCAACTTCTGCAGTCTGAAATTGGCCAAACATGCAATCACAATGTATTGTTTATTACTGTTTATTAGAAGGCAAAAGTTGGAAACAACAATCACCAGCAGTTGGAAAATATGGCTTTGGTGACAGAAATTACACTGGAGATCGCATGAAAGAATTTCGTAAGACCAATGGCTTTTTCATTGCAAATACCTTTTTTCAACAACAAAAACAGCAGCTATACACATGAGCCTCACCAGATGGAATACAGAGAAATCAGATTGACTACATCTGTGGCAAGAGGCGGTGGAAAAGCTCAATATCTTCAGCCAAAGACCAGGAGCTGACTGTAGAACAGACCATCAAATGCTTATATGCAAGTTCAAGCTGAAGTTGAAGACAATTAAAACAATCCCACAAGAGACAAAATATGACTTTGCTTAGATCCCTCTTTAATTTTGAGACCTTCTGAAGAGATGTGACACAGTGGACACAAATGACTGAAAACCAAATGAATTGTTGGATGACATCAAGAACAACACACATGAAAAAGGCAAATGGTAATTAACAAGACAGGAAAGGAAGAAATGAATGTCAGAAGAGACTTTGAAATTTGCCCTTGAATGGAGAGTAGCTAAAGCAAACAGAAGACATGACAACATAAAAGAGCTGACCAGAAGATTTCAAAGAGCAGTTCAAGAAGACAAAGTCAACTATTATAATGAATTGTGTCAAGGGTTGGAGTTAGAAAACCAAAAGGGAAGAATATACTCAGCATTTCCCCAGCTGAAAGAACTAAAGAAAAAATTCAAGCTTTGAGGTGCAATACTGAAAGAGTCTATGGGCAAAATAATGAACAATACATAGAGGAAACATCAAAAGATGATGGAAGAAATACACAGAATCACTATACAAAAAAGAATTGGTCAGTGTTCATCTATTTCAGGAGGTGGCATATGATCAAGAACCAATGATATTAAAGGAAGAAGTCAAAGCTGCACTCAAGGAGTTGGTGAAAAATAAGTCTCCAGGAATTGATAGAATACCCATTGAGATGTGTCAAGAAACAGATGCCACACTGCAGGCACTTACTCGCTTATTCCAAGAAATTTAGAACACAGCTACAAGGCTACCAGACTGGAAGAGATCCGTATTTGTACCCTCCAAATGAAGATGATCCAACAGAATGTGGAAATTATCAATCAATTATCATTAATATCACATGTAAGTAAAATTTTCCTGAAGATTATTCAAAAATGGTTGCAGCAATATATTGACAGGGGATTTCTAAAAATGTAAGCTGGATTCAGAAGAGGATGTAGAACAAGGGATATCATTGCTGATGTCAGAGGGATCTTGGCTGAAAGCAGAGGATATTACAAAGATGTTTGCTTGTGTTTTATTGACTATGCCAAAGCATTTGACTTTGTGGATCATAACATCGAGAGGAATGGGAATTCCAGAACACTTAATTATGCTCGTGAAAAAACTGTACATAGACCAGAAGGCTGTTGCTCAAACAGAACAAGGGGATAGTGCATGGTTTGCATTTAGGAAAGGTGTGCGTCAGGGTTGTATCCTTTCACCATGCTTATTCAATCTGCATGCTGAGCAAATAATCCAAGAAGCTGAACTATATGAAGAAGAATGGAACAACAGTGTTGGGGGAAGACTTATTAACAATCTGCAATATACAGATGATACAAACTTAGCTGCTGAAATGAAGATGACTTGAAGTACTTACTGATGAATATCAAAGACTTTAGTATGGATTACACCTCACAACTGGACAAAGAAGTAAAATCATGATAAATGTAGACAAGATTCAAGTTGTCAAAGATTTATTTTACTTGGGTCCAACACTCATTGAAGCATCAGTCAAGAAATCAAACCTCATGTTGCACTTGGCAAATCTGCTGCAAAAGACCTCTTTCAAGTGCTGAAGAGCAAAGATGTCTCTTTGAAGATTAAGGTGCACCTAACCCAAGCCATGGTACTTTCAATAGCCTCAAAAGGATGTGAAAGTTGGACAACAAATAAGGAAGACTGAAAAAGAATTGATGCTTTTGTGTTGTTGTGCTAATGAAGAATGCTGAAAGTACCATGGATTGCCATAGAGCTATGAAATCTGTCCTGGAAGAAGTGTAGCTGGAATGCTCCTTGGAAATGAGAATGGCCAAACATTGTCTTACATACTTTGGTCATGTTTTCAGAAGGGACCATTCCCTAGAGAAGGATATTATGTTAGGTAAAGTGGAGGGTCAGTGAAAAAGTGGAAGACACTCAATTAGATGGACCAACACAGTGGCTGCAATGATGGGCTCAGGTATAGAAAGGATTGTGAGGATGGTGCATGACTGGGCAGGGTTAGCTCTGCTGCACATGGGGTCACTGAGTCAGAGCAGTCTTGATGGCACTTAACAACAACAACAACATGAATACAATCCTGAAGGGAGCTACATCTTTATTTAGAAAGAGGTTTTCAAGTGGTAAAAAAGGACCACAGCAAGAAACATCATTCTAAAATTTCATACACCAAACATAAAGAGATCTCAAAAGTTAGGAAAAAGCGGAGGAGAAGGAGGTAATCTACAAAACAAAGAAACAAATCATCAACATGTCACCATCAATAATAAATGTTAGAAAACAGTAAAACAGAAACTCCATAATTTTGAGAAAATTATTTTTATCCTAGAATTCTGAATCTAACCAACCTAAAAAACAAATTTGATATTAAAGTCAGATTTAAATATATCAGGGCTCTGAAACGTTTTCCTCCCTATTTTAAAGTA
>NW_006921764.1:903861-911207 GCF_000298275.1 Orycteropus afer afer | reverse complement strand
ATTTTTACGTTAATTCTTAGGTCCTACCACCACTCAGGAATCTCCAAGCTGTCTGTGCCGTCAAGATCGCTCAGGATTGCTGCCAGGCTGCAGCTCCATATATCTCCTTTTTTGGTATTTTCACTCAAATTCTTTTGCTAGTTGGGCTTTAGTCCACTTCTATACCCTCCTCTTCAAGGCTCAGGGATCCAAGATTATCTTCTGTGTCTGTGTTAATTTGTTTCCCTTTTCTTTGTTGAAGAGGGTCTGTGCAGTCTTTCTGCCTAGTCCACCATCTTGCCTGAACTCTCTTTTGGCTTTTTCATTTCCCATCTCAAGTTGCTCTTTTTTTTGGGGGACAGAGTTGGTGCATTGCTAGTGTTCAGTTAAATTTTTTGACTCATCTAAATACTGCTACATAGCCCCTAAGACAAGCTCACATCAAGGAATCAAACAGAAATCTTTTCCATTAAGATTGACTGATATATTTAATGAATGGTTATCATGAAAATAAAAGACCTACTTGTGCACTGGCCAATTCCTTGATTTTCCTTGTGAATTCCTCTTAAGAAAAATAATCCAGAAGACAACAAGATGGATCCTCCTCATCCCATGTCTTTCTTCAGTCTGATTAGTGAATCAGGGAGACACATGGATGTACATCTGTGTGAGTGGGTATCGAATGCTTATCGAATTCTTCTCTCCCACACAAATCCATTTCCCTTGATGTAATTTCTTCTCTTCCTTCCCTCATTTATAGGTCTATCCAAGTTTGATTATTCAACAGTAAATCTTGTTTCACCTTCCTCTGTCTTTATTAAACATCCCATAACTGTTAGTTAATTTAGCATTTGCAATTAACTTCACAAACCTCAGATAAAACTTTGAGAACATTAATGCACACCTTTCTGAAAATATTAGAACGATACACTCTTCATAATGTTTTTTCTCTTTCAGCAGGGTGGGGTGTAGGGGCTCTTCTGTTCATATATGACAGTGTGTAACTATTTCCCAGACTTTCATTATTGATCCCATTTCCATATAATGGGCTATTAACATCCTAATTCTAAAGGATGAATTGCACCAAGAGACAGCCTGTTCTTTGAAATGACACCTTTTAAAACATAAGAAGAGAGCAACTGATTTGAAACAATTAAGGAGTTAGGTTTTCTTCATAATGACAGTGCTATCAGTGACAGAATTAGCTGACTGCTACTTCTTTCCCTTCAATTAGATATTGAACTATTCTAGCCAGAACCCCTGGGATTCTATTCCTATTAGCTGGTTGGGATTGGGGAAACTGGTGTAGAGCTTCTTGCAGGGTAAATTCTTTGTGTTTTATGGCTCTTACCTTGGATAATACTCATTCATCAAAGAGAGCAGAGTTAAACAGATACTGTAAGCTCCCATCTTTTCCTCATTTGGATCCCATGGTCCAGCCTCTGGCAAGCCACTAGACTTGCTATTTTTTTCAGAATTTGTTTGGGGAGGGGCCAATTTACCTCAGGGCCTGTGTGGCTAAAGTGAGTGAAGTGAATGAATGGTGGGCATTGAGCATGCCAATATAGTCTGTCAGCTGCTGCAATTAAGTAGTGTTTAACTGCCAGGACTGCTGAAAGGGGCGGTTCAGAATCATGAGAGGTGCATAGGACTTTATGGTGCAAGGCCTTATGGTGCTGTGATTTCTTTATCCCCCACCTGCTTACCACACTCAGCTGCTAGGATGATCCTCTGGCAACCACTTCCCTTGTATCACTCCCCTGCCTAGAAACCTTTAGTAGCCCCCTATTGCTCCTAGTGTGAGAGCTGCAAGGGGTAAGCAGCTGGCGGAAGCCCAGTGCCCTGTCAGAAAGCAGGCACCTACAGTGAGAAACATATGGTCAGTTCCAGCAATAGCTGTATAAGTCACATGACAGAAGGCAGGAAATTTGGGTTCAACTCCCAACTTCATCACTGTCACAAGCTGTCTTGACCTTTGATCACAGCCCCTCTAATAACCTAGACCTTGATTTTCTCATTTGTAAATAAATTAGACAAGATAGATTTAAATGGTGCCTTCCAGCGAGAAGATTCCATGATCTCATAGCCTTCCTCAGAGCTTCAATGCTGAGACTTAACATGAGTATGATGCCTTTTCCTCTGAGCAATTTCTAGTCCTCCCTTCCTTCCAGATATAGAATAAAGAGGTTGTATTTTTCCACTCACAATCACATAATTTTTCATTTGTGAAGGACAGAACAAGTTGAAATCCAACATTATTCTCTTTTCTGAAAGAACCTATTCCCTATAGGCCTTGTACCCTCTTGTTTGTGCCAACTTCAGGCTTCCCAGTGTTATCTCTCCCAGTATATTCCTTTCATTTCTACTGTCTTTTTCTTTCACATAAACCAATCCTTTACTGATCCCTTCTTTCCAGACTTTCCCTCGTCCCTTTCCATCTTCTTTCTTTCTCTCATTTTCTTTCCCACATGAGGTAGCCATGAGTCAGAAATGACTCTACGGCAACTAACAACGACAACAACTCTGCTGACCAATGTTACTTGCCTCCCAATTATTTTTTCCTTTTGGGAAAGCAGTCAAGCAGAAAAGTTTTCAGTCAAGTTGAAACTACATTGTTGTGGAGAGAGTAGGGATGGAGAGAAGCAATTTTTCCCTGGCCAGTGAAGTAAGATTGCTAACAGGAAAGGACCCTCGCCTTTGCCCTCTAACATAACAAAATCCTTAACCAAACTGTCTCATTCATCCAGAGAAAATGACCAGTGTAACTCTGTTGCAAAACCCTGGCTGAAATACTCTGCAATCTTGCAGGAAATCTAGGAAATTTCTCTAGTTCTTCATGTGTTGGTTTTTAACAAAGCAAAGAAAGGACTCATCTTGGTCCATGTTAAGAGAAGTTAGCAGCCAAAGCTTATGGCAGGCTCTGGATCCTCTGAACTCTGCATAAATTATCAACCACATAAAGGCTTCAGCTTCAGGTTCTCCAAGCCTTTGCTGTGGGTACACTTTGACCTTAGCAAGTAAGTACCTTTTCTCTGTACTTGTAAGAGATGAGTAAGGAGAGAGGATGGAGGAACAGAATACAAAGGGGGAAAAGAGAGAGGAAAAAAGACAAAACTAACAGAGTGGGAGATAATGAAAGGTGACAAAAGGTGAAGGGCTTTCAAAAGGAGATACTGTTCTACCGATTTTCCAAAGGGTCTCTTGATATATGTACGGGGAAAACACAGGATTCATCTGCATACATCAGTACAATTCCCAAGGCACTGCTTTCATTGAATGCAATTTCCTTTCCTCAGGCCCTGCATTTGCAGTGGCACTGGTTATGGCTTGGGGTATTCCATCCACTTATGACCTTTCTCTTCTGACACCCTGCTTATAGGCAAGCATTCCTGCCAGTTAACCTTCTCTGTTTTCCCTGGGTGACCTTATAAATTTCCAACAGGAAAAAATACAAAATTGCCAATTTGTTTTTTCATTACCCAGAGGATAAACACAAAGTGGAGAAGCGTTTTATCTTGCCACATGGGCAAACCTCCTCATTACTCAGCATCGAACAAACATTTGCTAAGAGTTAATAAATCCAGTGTGTAGCTTTCTTTGTGCAGGGTCTGTCCTACCATTCTGGGCAATATTTCATTAAGGAAAAAGAAATAGAACATACTCATATTTTATTCATGTCCACAGGATCCCAGGGAACAAAATTCAAAATTTTATAGTCACAGAGAAACCCAAAACAAAAAGGTTCACTCTCTCTTATTTCAAATGACACCTTCTGACTCTAAACCCCTCCAAGGAGATGCTGATAAATATACAATATTCTTTCATTTCTGTCAGTCAGATTAGTATCATTGAGCCCAGCGACCTTTTACCATAGCCCACAGTGAAAGGGGACCAAGGTTTATTGAAGCATAGCCTTGAATAAGTCCAATGGGTCATGCATTGTGTAGTCGTCAATCATGAATAGCCTCTCAAGGCTATTTAGACTTCTTTTTCCAGCTTTCTTCTGCAGAGGGGAGCTGGCAAAATCCACATTAAATGTATAAGCATAGCTGCTGTAGCAAGTTTTAATTTACCAACGATTCTTACTCCTCTAGCCTAGAAAGGCCCTGGTGATTTATTGGACTTGAGCCGAACTCTCATCCATTATAGTTTGTCTTAACTTAATCAAGGGTATCTCCTCCCTTTGGAGTGTCTCACCTGCAACAAACTCAACAGTCACCATGATGAATGTGCCCGCTTGACTTCTTTTTCTGATTACTGTGAATGAAGCATCACAAGCAACTTGATATATTCTGTTAATGCTGTGGCTACAGTGCTGAGATAGCTGGAGTTCTGTTGTATAGAGCTTGCTATGTGAGGACCTGGAAGGTGACTGCACCTGGATTTTGAGTGAGTGATGTAATTGATGACTGGAGCAGACTAGAATTCACAGGGATTTCTTGGTTGTTTAAAAGATCAAGAAAGCTACAGGTTGGCAGATCATATTTCTGCAAGCGTATTTGTATGTGCTGTAAGCATGCCCAGGTGTATAGTAGAGCTGACAAGGGGCAAGGTTGTGGTAGCTTCTTGGCTACACCCAGCTACCTTTAGGAAATGAGTAGTTGGACCTTTGGGCTTGGGACCATGATCACAGGAGACATCAAGCTCAATTAGCATAACATACTACACAAAAACATTGTTTTATATTCTACTTTGGTGAGTGGCACCTGGGGTCTTAAAAACTTGCAAGTGGCCGTGTAGATGCAATGATATATTTCTCCTTGTCCAGAGCAAAGAATGAAGAAAACCAACAATGCATGGAAACAATTAGTCCAAGGCACTGGTGAAGAACTAGATGGTTCCTGGCTACCACTATTAACCACTTGGAGGGGAATCAGTATAGGAGATCCTGGATAGAGTGAGAGAACAATGTGGAACAAAGCTCAAAGTCATAAAAATAAATAAATAAGACCAGGTTTGCTGGTCTGATAGAACCTGGTGAGACTTTTGGGACTATGGCCTCTAGCTACTGTTCAGGTCTGGAACTGAATTGATGTGGCTTTCAGTCAAGCAACAGACAGGCAAATGAGGTAAACATTTACATCAGGTAGGTACACTCCGTGCAGCCATCAGTTATGGGAGAACAGAAGGGCAGTGTTTGCACAGGGAGACAGCTGGGGGTTGGGGCAGGAGTACATGCGAGGGAAGAACACAGGGAAGAGGTAACTAAAGGGAGGAGTGGGAAGAGAGCTGTTACATTGTGGGGAATTACAGTCAATGTCATGAAACAAAATGTGTATGAACTGCTGCATGGAAAACGAATTTGCTCAGCAAACTTTCACCCAAATCACAATAAAAATTGGGGGGAAAAAATCAAGAAAGGGAAGCAGTTGCCTTGTTTGTTAAGAGAGACCTTTCTATCCTTCCATCTACTACAGTACACATTTCTAATCCCATCCTCTCCTGACACACACACACACACACACACACACAACCCACAGATAGCCACAACACTCTGCAAAAAGAGTCACTATGTTCATATTTAATCTAAGGCTTCCCTATGTAACCGGTTGCTAGAAAATTGACAAAGACATATCAGAACAAATATCTGAGGAGATAATAGATATACTTCAGAGTTTTTGTTCAATATGTTACAGCCAAAGGAAAAGTATGAAGTTCTTATTCAAGTATTTCTCTGTATGCAGTTTACTTCTTTTTCTACTTTAAGTAGTTTAGGTAAGGAGCCCTCGTGGTATAATGATAAGCGCTCAGCTGCAGACCGAAATTTGGTAAGTTCGAACACATCCAGCAGCTTCATGGGAGAAATACCATGAGAGCTGCTTCCATAGATATTCAGCCAAGAAATCTCTATGGGGAAGTTCAACTGTGTCGTGTGGGGTTGTCAATAGTCAGAATCAACTCCACACACCCAACAACAACATGTAAGAGTTCAAGATTAATCTCCAGCCTTTGTCTGGGGCTTTCTCATAATAGACTATAGTCTGAAATTGATGATCATGAACCTAAAATATCACTCTTTAATGAATTTTCCTAAATTCTTTTTTCTGTGCATTCTAAGTTCCTCCAGGGAAGTGACTATACTGTTCATCTTTGCAATCCCAACAATTAGACCAATGCTTGATAAGCTCGGGATATTCACAAAATGTGAATGTTAAAACAAACTGTTCACATTTAACAAAACACAATTAGTTTTTGTGGTCCAATATATAGGAACATAGGTCCCAGGATAAATATGAATTGATAAAAAAACCTCCAGTCGACTGCTTTACTTTTAAATACTAACCATGTCAAACAGGAACATTTTCTGAATTCCCACAACCCAGTCAACCTAGAGCATTTAGGAAAGTGCAGAAAGGCAATATAAATATTCATCTCCTATTGTTTATGTCAAACATATTTTATTGTTCAATACATCCCAGTAGAGTGTATATGTAGTACAGTATTAAGAAGAACGCCTACAAAGAGCATATAGGCTATTGAATGACAAATTGAGAATTTAGATAAAGGGTCTGAAAAGAATGCCAAGGCAAATCCTACTTGAGGCCTGTTTTTGCACACCCTGTGGATAAGAATGGTTTGGTACATTTTTAAAAGATTTTAAAAAGAATATATGACAGACAGCATGTATGGCCCATAAAGTCAAATTCATTGGTATCTGGGCCTTTACAGGAAAAGTTTGCTGACTACCACTTGAAATGATTTGGGCAACCAATCTTTGAGAGTTTTTGAGTAGGCAATTGAATGATCAAGGCTGATTTTTAGAGCTGTTAATCAGAGAAAATATTACACAAATAGGCCTAGCATCAGATTATATGTCAGTGTGAGGAAAAAAAGGAAAACAAGTGAGAAAATGAATGCTTCATCTTCTCTCGCAGCAAACAATTCCTTAAGGTAAGGAATACATTTACAGATTCTTGATTTCCATGAGACAGCCATGATTTCATGTAATTTTATTGCTTCTGAAAAGTTATTTATTTTACAATTATTCTTATAGGAAAATTTACCTGGGTATAGAATTTTAAACTGACAGTTTAAAGATGTTATTCCTTTGGATTCTACCATTCATTGTTATGGGTAAGTCTCCTGTGACTCTAATTTATGAAGATAATCCTTTTTGTTTCATATCATATTTTCTCTTTGTCTTTTATGTTGTGCAATTTCATTGGGATATGTGCAAGGGTAGATTTATTCTGGTTTTCTGCTACAGCCTTCTAATCAGTGTTTCTTTTCTTTTTTTTTTTTATTAGGATTTGGGTGAAGATTTACAGAGTAAATTCACTTTTCATACAGCGGTTCACATATACTTTGTCTCATGTCATTGACCAAAATTTACAATGCAGCAGCTCCCCTCCCACTTCCTCCCCATA
>NW_006921764.1:890702-896811 GCF_000298275.1 Orycteropus afer afer | reverse complement strand
TGCTAGTTGGGGTTTGGTCCAATTCTGCATCCTTTCCTTCAAGGCTCAGGGGTCCAAGATTATCTTCTGTGTCTGTGTTAATTGGTTTCCCTTTTCTTTTTGAAGAGGGTATGTGCAATCCTTCTGCCTAGTCTGCCATCTTGCCCTGCCTCCCCCTAATCAGTGTTTCTTCAACCTAAAGTTTTATGTGTTTTTTTTTTATTATTTAAGAAAAACTTTCAGCCACTGTTTTGTCAAAATCTTTTTTCCCATCCACCTCATTATTCTCTACTTAAAACTCTATGACAGTTATAATTGGGACTTCTCATTCTGACTTTCACATTTTTGAAATGCTCTTTCAAATTTTCTATTTATTCATTTCTTTGTTTTGCATCCTGGATAATTGTTACGAATTAATCTTCCAGTTCACTGATTCTCTTTCCAGCTGTATTTAATATATGTTTGAATTTTTCATTTTAGAAACTCTATTTGGTTGTTTTAAAATCTTCCTGTTGTATTTTTTCATAATGTCCTATTTTTCTATTATTGACTCCATTTCTTCTTTGATCTTGTCAAACATTTTAGCAATTCTTATTTAATCATCCCAGAATGTATTCTTATACTTACAGCAGTTTTCTGAAGTTCTTTGTGGGGAAAGATTATAAGGTTTAATGAGAAGATTATGGAAGTGGGAATAATTTGGTTAATAGCCTGCCACCAATTTGCCAGTCATGGAATAAACCATGATTAAAACAGAGGGATAAGGTTTGGAAAGGTAAACTCAGACAAGATTAAGGAAGAACATTTCTTTAAGTTTTAAAATATTGGTGTTTATCATTATGGTCATGGGGAGACATGGAAGATTAATCAGGCATGTAACCTGGTGAAAAGAGTACTTTAGGAATTAATGAATATAAGAATTTTAACAAACATGGGCTTTTTTTTCTAACACAAATGCATAATTACAGATAAGAAAAGCATTGTATAGGACTTGTTGTTGTTGTTGTTATATGCCATCGAGTTGGCCCCAACTCATAGCGACCCCTCCTTGGGTTTCCGAGGCAGTATCACTACGGAAGTAGGATTGCCCAACCTTCCTTCTGAGGACTGGCTGGTGGGTTTGAACCGCCAGCCTTCTGGTTAGCAGTCAAGTGCCTTAGGTACTATGCTACCAGATCTGGAAGATAAAATGGAGGAAGTAAGAATAGTTGGATGCTACAGAAATTCAGGTGTAAAGTAGAGATCTTGTACTAGGGTAAGGTATTTAAAATGACAAAAAGTGATGAAGGAATGATCTCTAGCACTTCTAAATGAACATGTATGGATGTGTGGAGCAATATATATAATGGAAGTACAATTCTAAATGAAAAGCTGGGGCAATTGTGGGCCCACAAACATTACTGTAGATATAAAAATGTTACTTATTATTATTATCAATTATTTTCATGCATGGGGTGGAAATGTGGTTTAGTGGACAGAATTTGGATGTGGAGTTTTGTTTTGTTTTGTTTTTTTAACCACCCACCCATTGCCCTTGAGTCGGATCCAACTCATAGTGACCCCTCCTTGGGTTTCTGAGGCAGTATCACTATGGAAGTAGATTGCTCAACCTTCCTTCCGAGGCATAGGATATTGGGCATATCAAAAAATTCTTTATTTCTAGGTTTTTCACCTTTCTACCTCACTAAAGACTATTTTGAATCAAATATGACAGTGACGTGAAAGACTTTATGAATTATACAGTTTTATTATTCAAATGTGAGATAGTATTTTTTCTGGTCACAGTGATGTATGCAGAATTAGATAGCACAGTCTTTGAGGCATGGGTTTTGGATTAAGAAGTAGGGTTCCAAGGGCAGCATGCAGTCCTACAAAGTCTGTTACATTGAGCAATTTCTTATTTTTTCTGAGCTTAAGTATCTGAATCTTCAAAATGTGTACAAATGGGTGAAGTGAGATGACATGTATAAAGCACATGACCAACCAAGTAGTCAGATTCAGTTCATGTTAATTATTTTAATTACCATAGCGATATTGGAATACAGATAAGGAAGGAAGGAAGTGGAGAGCCAGGATGGACAGCCAGAACAGGTAAGGGGAAGTGCAGAAAGTGGGCAGAGCAGTTTTAGAACAGCTAAGGGAGACAAACTTGTCTGTGAGTTTGTCATGCTGCAGTGGCTTGCACATTGCTGTGAGGCTGGAGGCTGTGCCACTGGTGTTTCAAATGCCAGCCAGGTTGCCCAAGGTGGACGGGTTTCAGCAGAGCTTCCAGACTGAGACAGACTTGGAAGAAAAAAGAGGCCATCCACTTCTCAAAGAATTGGCCAGGAAAAATCTTATGAATAGCAGTGAAACACTGTCTGATATAACACAAGTCAACTTTATGAACAGTCCTGAAACATGAGCACCTCAGGTCGGAAGGCACTCAAAATACCAATGGGAAAGAGCTGCCTCATCAGAGTAGAACTGACCTCAATTATATGGACAAACTAGAGATTTCAGAACCTCCATTTGCTGATGTGGCATGACTTAAAATGAGAAGAAACAGCCTCAAATATCCATTAATAATCAGAACACAGAATGTATGAAGTATGAAGCTAAGAAGATTGGAAATTGTCAAAAATGAAATGGAATGCATAAAAGATTGATATCCTATGCATTGGTGAGCTGAAATGGACCAGTTTTGGCCATTTTGAATTAGACAACAATATGATCTACTATGCTGGGAATGACTAGTTGAAGGGAATGGCACAATATTCACCATCACAAAGAATGTTTCAAGATGTATCCTGAAGTACAATGCTGTGATAGGATAGTATCTATATGCCTACAAGAAAGACAAGGTAATACCAGTATCATTCAAATTTACACACCAACTACCAAAGCCAAAGATGAGGAAATTGAAGATTATTACCAATTTCTGAAGTCTGAAATTGACTGAACATGCAATTAAGATGTGTTGATTAACATGGGTGATTGGAATACAAAAGTTGGAAACAAAGAAGAATCACCAGCAGTTGGAAAATTTGGCCTTGGTGATAGAAATAATGCTGGAGATTGCATGATAGAATTTTGCAAGACCAACAACTTATTCATTGCGAATACCTTTTTCCAACAACACAAATGGCAGCTATGCATGTGGACTTCATCAGATGGATTAAACAAGAATCAGATCGACTACATCTGTGGCAAGAGGTGATGGAAAAGTTCAGTATCTTCAGCCAAAACATGTGTAGGAGCTGACTGTGGAACATATCATCAACTGCTCATATGCAAGTTCAAGTTGAAGATAATTAAAACAAGTCCATGAGAGCCAAAATATGACCTTGAATATATCCCTCCTGAATTTAAAGACCATGTGAAAAATAGATTTGATGCACTGAGCACCAATGACTGAAAACCAGAGGAACTGTGGGATGACATCAAGAACATCATCCATGATTTGGCCAACTGACTGGAAGAGATCCATATTTGTACCAATTCCAAAGAAAGGTGATCCCACAGAATGTGGAAATTATTGAACAATATCATTAATTTCACACCAAGTAAAATGTTACTGAAGATAATTCAAAAATGGTTGCATCAATATATTGACAGAGAACTTCCAGAAGTGCAAGATGGATTCAGAAGAAGACATGGAACTAGGGATATCATTGCTGATGTCAGATGGATCTTGGCTGAAAGAAAAGAATACCAGAACGATGTTTACTTGTGTTTTATTGACTATGCAAAAACATTTGATTGTGTGGATCATAAAAAATTATAGATAACATTGAGAAGAATGGAAATTCCAGAACACTTCATTGTACTCATGAGGAACCTGTACATAGACCAGGAGGCTGTCGTTCAAAGACAAGGGGATACTGCATGGTTTAAAATCAAGAAGGGAGTGTGTCAGGATTGTATCCTTTCACCATACTTATTTGTGTATGCTGAGCAAATAATCCAAGAAGCTGGACTATATGAAGAAGAGCGTGACATCAGGATTAGAGGAAGACTCAATAACAACTTGTGATACACTGATGACACAATTTTGCTTGCTGAAAGTGAGGATGGCTTGAAGCACTTGCTGATGAAGATTGAAGACTACAGTCTACAGTATGGATTACATCTCAATATAAAGAAAACAAAAATCCTCACAACTGGACCTATGCACAACATCATGATAAATGGAGAAAAGATTGAAGTTCTCAAAGACTTCATATTACTTGGTTCTACAACCAACATGAATGGAAGCACCAGTCAAGATATCAGATGACATATATCACTGGGTGAGTTGGCTATAAAACACCTCCTTCAAGTCCTGAAGAGCAAAAATATCTCCTTGAAGACTAAGGTGAAACCATGGTATTTTCAATTGCCTCATATGCATGTGAGAGCTTGACAATGAATAAGGAAGAGTCAAAGAAGAGTTGATGCTTTTGAGTTGTGGTGTTGGCAAGGAATGCTGAAAGTAACATGGACTTCTAAAAGAACTAACGAATCAGTTCTGGAAGAAGTACAGTCAGAATGCTCCTTGAAAGCGAGAATGGCTAGACTTTTTCTCACCTACTTTGGTCTTGTTTTAAGAAGGGGCCTTTCCCTGAAAAAAGATATCATGCTTGGTAAAGTGGAGGGTCAACGAAAAAGGGGAAGGCCCTCTACAAGATGAATTGACACAGTGGCTACGAGGATGGGCTCAGGTATAGCCAACCATGGAACTGGCAAAGGACCGGGCAGTGTTTTGTTCTTCTGTACATAGATAGGGTCACTGTGAGTCAGAGACGACTCGCGGGCATCTAACAACAATAGTGGTATTTAAGTTTGGATTCATTGTATGGCTGAAATTACTTTCTTAAATAATTAGATAGTACTTGTAGCTTATGAAGGCAATATTCTTGCTGAGTTCTAGGGACTAGAAGGTCTAAAAGCTTTCATAGTTGAACTGATAGAAATTTGATCAAGCTGAAGAAAATGAGCATAAATATGTTTCTTAACCCAGCAGACATATATGAAGTGATAAAAAAAGAAGTCCATTACTATTTACTCAAATTTTGTACTTATAAGCAAGAAGTTATATGGAAATGCCATCTTTTATTTTCTGTTCTGTAACTTTGCACTGAGCATGTATTACTTCTCTAAAAAGATTCATTTTTAGAATGTGTAATTCTGTAGAGGCAGCTTCTGCCTATACTATAACTAACATCTGAAAACTGCCCTGAATTTTCTCAACCTCTGAAAGTTAAGAAATGCAATCATATCAACATAAAATATTGAAATGAACCATATGGACACCAGTGTAGCTACATAAAGATTTGAAGAGTTCACCATTGCTTAAAAGTAAGGAAACTATTAATTTCTAATACCCCACGCTCACCTGGCAACTGTGTGTACCTAGCAGGTATTATCCAGAAAGCTTTTTTCTTACAATTGATGATATGGCATTATTGTAGCAATTTTTCTAAGTCTCTAGAGTATCTGTAACTAAGAAATATAGTTATATTTAAAATTATATAAAGTGTCATTAGTCCCATGTTAAATCATTTCAGATTACTGGTTTATTTGGCAGTGAAATTGTCCAGGTAATTTTCTAAACTTGACAAATATAAGGTTTCACTCTTGGTCACTGCTATTGGATAAAGCTTCAGGTTTTCTTTGGGGGAAAAATGCTTTGTATATGAAAGTCTGCAATATTTTAGTATAAAGCTGTGCTAGTCATTGTCTGCTCTTTGAACCAATTTACTCATTGAATGAGATGGACTGAACCAGTCAGTGGCTGCCATTTTCAATTTACAAAGGGTTTTTTTTTTTTTTTTTTTCCTTCTTCCCTCCATGTAATCTATGAAAACCTTCCTTCAAATAAAACTACAACTGAACACCCAGGACATTTCTGGTAAAAGAGGAAATCAGAAAATGCCAACTACTTCTGAAACTCCATCTCTGTCTATTACTACTGCTATGGATTGAATTGTGCCCTCTCACAGAGAAATATATATGTGTGTGTATGTGTGTGTGTGTGTGTGTGTGTGTGTGTGTATTCCTAACCCCTAATGTGACCATGGGAGCTCTGGTAGCATAGTGGCTAAGACACTTGCCTGCTAACCAGACGACTGGCGGTTCAAACCCACCAGCCACTCCTCGGAAGGAAGGT
>NW_006921764.1:765131-890442 GCF_000298275.1 Orycteropus afer afer | reverse complement strand
TAGCAGTCAAAGGCCTTAGGCACTACACCACCAGAGCTCCCGTTACATTGATGAGGTCATACACCAAATTATGAGTTGATCCTAAACTTAATGCTTTCAGAGTGTATTTTATCAAAGGGGACACATACATGAAGAGACACACACACAAGCAGAAGACAGAGGCCAGGGATGCCAAGGATTGCCAGCAGCTCTTAGAAGCAGAAAGAGACAAAGAAGAACCTAAGCCACCTACCTATACCATCCCTCTTCCAAATTTCCAAACTTTCCTGGACAAATTAAGCTTTAAGATTTTTAATTCCATTAGTTTATTTATAAAGTTTCCATTTCAAATGTCTTGCTCATGGTTGCTGTCCTTTATCCTTGTTCATACCCTCTTCCTCAAAAAATAAAATTAAAAAATTAAAAATTCAGGGCTTTTGATTATTATGAAAAAGAGAACTAGAATGATTACTGTTGTTACTTACCTAGCACTGCCATAGTACAAGTAGATGGCTTAAACGAACTGAAATACATCCCCTCAGTTCAAGAGACTTGAAGTCTGAATTCAGGGCTTGGCTCTATGGGGAGGTCTTTCCTTGTCTGTTTCTGTTTAGCAGTTGCCATCAATCCTTGTAAATGAACCTTTCTCTGCGATTTCTCTTCCTCTTCTGCTGTGTGCTATCTCTGTGTAATCTGCTCCCTTTATAACTCAAGAGTGATTAGATTGAGAATTACCTTACTTGGGTATAATTTAAATAACCTAACAAAGAAAAGTCCATTTCCAAACAGGAGCATCTCTTCAGGTAGAGGTGTTAGGATTACACCACATATCTTGGAGGGACACAATTCAATCCATAACATTAGATCAATGATTCAATCTTATTGTCTTAAAACAAAATGGTGGTCAATAAAATATTTTGAACTAGCACATCTTTTTTATGCCAGCAGTTTCCAACATGATAAAGAGGGCACAGAGTAAGGTGTCCAACACAAAATAATTATTTGTTCCTACTAATATTCTCTTCAATGCATTGCTCTGTTCTAAGAGGTATTAGCAATTTTAATGTTTCTAATTGTGACTATTCTAGTAAGGTCAATCACTTCAGTTTTTAGGGGTAACCTGATAACCAAGCCAGCACTGTATCTAGATTTATGCCAGTCTCTATTTGGGTGTTAAAAGATACAGTGCTATGATTTATGTAGGGACTGATATAGTATGTGAAAGGGAATTAGGGAATTGGTTTTATTATGGATCTTGAAATTTGTACCACCATAGTATGTGTTTTATCCTTTCTAGTGATTTTATTCCTTCTGGCACTTTATTGCTTCTCTCTCAAATCATTTTTCATCTGCCTGAAACACTTCCTTTAGTATTTCTGTGTTTGCAAGTCTGCTGTTTTCACTTTTGTGTGAAAACATCATTATTTCTCCTTGCTTTATAATGGATGTCTTCATTTACATGTAGAATTCTAGATAAGGAGGTATTTTCTTGTAGACCTTTAAAGATGTTCCATTGCTTTCCTGCTTCCATCATTTTAGTTTAGAAGTCAGCTTTTGTTTTATTATTCCTTCTTTGAAGGTATTAGATCTTTTGCATGCTTTGACTATTATATGATTTTTTTCTGTGTCTTTTATTTTCAGTAGTTTTTCTCTGATGTGCCTAAGTACAGTTTTCTTGAATTTATTTTACTTGGAATTTGTAGAGATTCTTGAATCTAGCTTGATGATTTTCATCAGTCTTGAAAAATTCTTATGCCTTCATTGGTTCTTTACATCCCATTTTTCTTCTCTCCTCTGCTATTCCACTTGCATGTATGTCAGATCTTTCTAACATATGGGTGTTCCATATGTCCTGTTGTTGTTGTTGTTGTTGTTGTTTGCCGTCAAGTTGGCCCCGACTCATAGCGACCCCTCCTTGGGTTTCCGAGGCACTTTTTAAAGTTTTTCATTCTTTTTCTGTGCACTTCAGCCTAGCTATTTTCTGCTGACATTTCTATTCCCAGTTCACTAATCCTATCATCAGTTTTCCTAACTATGATCAAACTGATTTCTGTTCTAGAATTTTCATGTATTTCTACTTTTCAAGTAACAGTCCTCTTCTGAAATTTTCCATCTTGTCATTAAGTTTAATATGTTAATCATAGTTACTATTTTTAGATTACCTATGACTCTATTCATAAATTTTTTCTCTTCTTTTTTGGCCTTTTTCTATGGTAGTATGACATGCCTTATAATTTTTCACTGAAAACAGGCATAATGTATGAAAAATTACAAAAATAATTTGAGTTTCTAGATAATGTTATCCTCTTCCAGAGCTACACTGTGCAATGTAATAACAACTAGACAGATGTTGTTGTTGTTATGTGCCATTGAGTCGGACCCGACTCATAGTGACCCTTCCTTGGGTTTCCGAGGCAGTATCTCTACAGAAGTAGATTGCCCAGCCTTCCTTCCCAGGAGTGGCTGGTGGGTTTGAAACACCCAGCCTTCTGCTTAGCAGCCAAGTGCCTTAGGTACTACACTACAAGAGCGCCCAACTAGACAAATAGAGTTGTTTAAATTTAAATTAAATTAAATTAATTAAAGGAGACCTCGTAGTACTAGGGTTAAATGCTCAGCTGCTAACCTAAGGTTGGTGACTTGATCCTACCCAGTAGCATTACAGGAGAAAGACCAGGCAATCTACTCCTGTAAACATCACGGCCTAGAAAACCCTGCAGGGACAATTCTCCTCTGTCACATGCTGTTGTTGTGGGTTGAAATCAATCAGACAACATTTAACAACAATCATAAACAACATTACTTAAAGTTACAAATTCAGTTCCTCTGTAATACTAGTCACATTTTAGGGGTTCAATTGCTAAATAGGCTAGTGGCTACCCCATTAGAGAGGACAGATACAGAATGCTTCTATCATCATAGAAAGTTCTTTCAGATAGCTTTACTCTAGAGGATTTATTTTTGCTGCCAGAAGACAGTTTGATATGGGAAAATTACCTTTCCTAGTGTGTGACTGAAGTAAGTAGAAGGTGTGATTTATTCTTTGAAAAGCTGGTCTATATCTAGTTTCTCTTAATGTTAGGATGAAGCCCTCATTTTTCCCAAATGAAATCTTGAATTATTTACCAAACCGTCCTCTACTTTCTTCTCTTTGAAGCTCCACTAGACTGTCCATAGGTCTGGTCAGGTTCTTAGCCATCACTTTCTGTTTGGCTTCCAAGTAGCACTTGTTGTTGTTGTTGTTTGCCGTCGAGTCAGCCCTGACTCATAGCGACCCCTCCTTGGGTTTCCGAGGCAGTATCACTACGGAAGTAGGATTGCCCAACCTTCCTTCTGAGGAGTGGCTGGTGGGTTTGAACCGCCAGCCTTCTGGTGAGTAGTCAAGTGCCTTAGGCACTATGCTACCAGAGCTCCTAAGTAGCACTTACAAGTAGGTAAATGCTTTAAGTTTTGGAGAAAACAGTATGGAGTTTCGAGTTTCCTTCTCTCCTGGACTTTGGCTTCTTAAGGATTGTCAAATGTGCTGCAAAAGACCTCCTTAAAGTGGTAGAACGCAAAAATGTAACTTTGAGGGCTAATGTGTGCCTGACCCAAGCCATAGTATTTTTAATCACCTCATGTTGATATGAAAACTAGAATAAGGAAGTCTTAAGAAGAACTGATGCCTTTGAATTGTGGTGTTGATAAAGAATATTGAATATAGCATGTGTGCTAGCAGCAGGAACAAATCTTTCTTTTAAGAAGTATACAACCAGAATGCTTCTTAGAAGCAAGGATGGTAAGATTTCATCTCATGTACTTTTGACATGTTATCTAACCATAATAATTCAGGATTTCACTTACCAATGAAGATTAAAGACAAAGTCTGTAGTATGAACTACACCTTAACATAAAGAAAATGAAAATCCCTACAACTGTACCAATAAGTAACGACACAATAAATGGAGAAAAGATTGAAGTTGTCAAAGATTTCAAATTACTTGGATCCACGATTAACACCAATGGAAGCAGCAGTCAAGAAATCAGACATTGTATTGCACTTGGCAAACCTGCAGCAAAAGACTTCTTTAAAGTGCCAAAGAGCAAAAATGTCTCTTTGAAGACTAACATGCCCCTAAGTCAAGCCATGGGAGCTCTGCTAGCATAGTGCCAAAGGCATTTGACTGCTAACCAGAAGGCTGGCAGTTCAAACCCACCAGCCACCCCTCAGAAGGAAAATTGAGCAATGTACTTCAGTAGTGATACTGCCTCGGAAACCCAAGGAGGATTCACCGTGAGTTGGATCTCATATCAATGGCAGTGAGGTTGGTTTCTTTGTTTTTAACTCAAGCCATGGTATTTCCAATCTCCTCATATGCACGTAAAAACTGGACAATGAATAAGGAAGACCAAAGAAGAGGTGATGCTTTTGAGTGTAGTGTTGATGAATACTGAAAGTATCATGGACTGCTAAAAGAACTAACAAATCTGTCCTGGAGGAAGTGCAGCCAGAATGCTCCTAGGAAACAAGAATAGCCAGACTTCGTCTTATGTACTTTGGTCATGTTGTCAGAAGGGATGACTGATTCCCTGGAAAAGGATATCATGTTTGGTAAAGTGGTGGGTCAGTGAAAAACTGAAAGGCCCTCAAAGAGATGGATTGACACAGTGGCTGCAATGATGAGCTCAAGTATAGCAAGGACTGTGAGGCTGGCACAGGACCAGGCAGTGTTTCATTCTGTTGTGCACAGGGTTGTTATGAGTTGGAGCTGACTCCACAGCACCTAACAACAGCAGCAAAAACAAGCAGCTTTGTTAGCCTTAGTATATCTCAGATATCTTCAAATAGATGTTTTTTTGGTTTTTGTTTATTTTTTAATCCAGCTTCTGTAGTTATTGCAGCAGGGGTGTTGGCTTGATACAAGTTCAATCATCATGGCCACAAGTACAATCTTCCCAATCCCTCTTTCACCCTTTGCTGTCTGGCTTTCATTGCCTCCATTTCATTGAAATATTTTTGTCAATGTCACCAACAACTTCTATGTTATCACCTCTAATGATCAAATTTCAGTTCTTATCTAATATTGGCTCAGATCATCATTTTGAACTCCAAATTCATGTACTCAACTTCCTACTTGACTTTTCCATTATAGTTTTAATACCCACTGCCATGAAGTAGATTCCAACTCATGGTGACCCCATAGGACAGGGCAGAATTGCCTCATAAGTTTTCCAAGGCTGTAAATCTTTATGGACGCAGATTGCCACATCTTTCTCCTGCAGAGCGACTGTGGGGTTAGGCCCACCAACCTTTCAGTTAGGAGCTGAGTGCTTCATCACTGCACCAACAGGACTTCTTGAAATTTTAATATGCATCTCAAATTCAATGTGCCCAGCAATAAACCCTTGATCATCCCCATTCTGCATCTCCCTCAATCTTTCCTCACTTTGGAAAATGATAACTTTATATGTAATTCCAATTGCACTGCAAAATACTTTGCAGTCAGCCCTGACTCTTTTCCAATGGCTGACTGTCACTCAGAATACAGTCTAACTTCCTTACCATGATCTGTTTTTGTTGGGTGCTGTGGAGTCAATTCTGACTCTTAGCAATCCCATGTAACAGAATAGAACTTCCCCATAGGGTGTTCTTGGCTGTATCATTAGTAAAATAGATGCCAGCTGTTTTTCCCACTGAGCAGCGGGGTGGGTTCAAACAGCCAACTTTTTGGTTAGTAGCTGAGCACTGAACCGTTTGCACCACCATGGCTCCCACTCCATGATCTACAAAGCCTTCAATGGTCTGTCCTCTCCCTACCCTTCTGACTTCATCTCCTGCCACCCTTTTCCTCCCTCATCTATTCTAGTCACACCGATCTCCTTGCTGTTTCTTAACATTCAAAGCAGATTCCCTCGTTAGGGCCTTATACTCAGCTTGTAATATGCTTCACTCAGATGTATGGGAGGTCTTTGATAAAATGTCATCCCTCAGAAAGGCTTTACCTGACTATTCATAAAAATGAGTACCCTTTCTATCCCTTTATCTTGATTTGTTTTTATTCTTTGCTTTTATCACCACTCAACAAATTACATAATTGTTTGTTTTATGTCTTCTTTACTATAATGTAAGCTCCATGGAAGAAAGCCTTTATCTGTTTTGTTGCTATTTTATCCCCAGTGCCAGCCACATAAATACAGAAATATATCCATGTTTTATAGATGAGAAATGGGAGAAAAAGGAGGGTAAGCAATTTAACCCAGGTCATACAGCTAGTGAGTGACAGAGCAAGGCTTGAACTTGACTACTTCAATTTATGTTTTTAGGTACTATATTGTACTCCACTCTGGTAGAAGTTTTAGTCAGTGGCCTGGGGTTTGTGAATCCACAAAACTTCTTTCGCTTCCAGTAGTTGGGCCTGAAACAAATACAAAAAAACAGGGGTGTTATCTGACATGCCCCAAACCGTCCCTGGATTCTGCTTGTTTTCTAAAAAGATAGAGGTAGCATTCTTATCCCTAGTATGGGAAAGACTGAGGCCACCTTTTTGCCACCAGTCCTTCCAAAGGCAAGCCAAATAAGAAAAAGACTCAAGAGGAGCGAGCGAAGGGGAAGGAAATGTGAAATAAGGAGTAGAGAGAGAAAATGCAATTTCATGTGGGTTGATTTTTTTTTTTTTTTCTTTTCACATTGTACCAAAAACTCTAACTCTATAATTCAATAAATATCCCTTCCTTCACTCTGACTCATCTAAGGAGAGGGGGTAGCTATGAACTGTCCCAAGAGGCCAAAATACCCATGCCCTTTTAATCATTTACAGTGGTAAGAGAAAAAGAGAAAAAGAAGAAAGCTGAGAGAAGGTGATGTCTCTGGCTGGAAAACACAAAAGTCATCTAATAAAAACCTCTCTCTCAGAAAGACTTGGCAAGCAGAGGAAAGGTGAACCCAGGTAAGATAATGAAACCTGTCTGCCAATGTTATACAGCAAATGGGTATGAACTCTACAACTTGTGAATATGGGATTTTAATAAAAGTTGTCAGTCTACTCAAGTTTTGCATTTAAAATTGAAATTTATGGCTCTTAGAGATATGGTGTGAAATCTAGTTAGATCAGAAGAAAGACATATGATTTGTATTTGAGTTGTTTTTAAATTTCTAAATGTTTACTCTAAGAATGAGCTAAGGAATTCACTAGCTTTTAAAGCCACCCATTTTATGTATGGACAACTCCAACTATTAGATAATTTATTTTCATATTAAACTAAAATCTGCCTCCCTAAAACTTGTTCTACTAGTACCGCTTTTGCTTTATAAAACAGCACTGACAAATTTTCCATTTTCCTAAACATCAGCTCTTTCGCCATTAAAAGTCAGATTTCACATCACTTTTGAATCTTTTAATGGTCTCTGCTTTCTTCTTTGGCTACAACTTTCACCGTAGGTAAAGTTTAAGCCCACATTCAATTGCTGGCTAGGCATTTGGATCAGGAAGCAATCTTGTTTAGATCTCAAATCCAACTTGATCAAAACTGACCAGAATCAGTCCTATACACCCACACTAACTCTTCCTACTGACTTTCCCGTCTGCCAGGGTCATCTTTGACTCTGATGTTTCTCTACCGCATGCTACATAAAATCAATCACCATGTCTTAGTGAATGTTATCCCATTTGTTCCTTCCTTCCCATTTCCCCAGTCTTGGCTAGAATCCATGCCATAATTACCTCTCCATTGGATTTCTAATTGGTCTCCTCACCTGCAACTGTCCTTTATTCTGATTCATCTAACATACCTCAGCTTTATAAATATTCTTACTCAAAATTGGCAGTGTTTTCTCATGGCTATTAAATAAAATCCAAATCCCTTAACCAAATATCCAAGGTAATCCAAATGGTAGTCTGACTCTATCTTTGTGAGCTTTGTCTTTTACCAGATTTCTACATGAATAACAATAGCTTTTGATTATACTGATTACCCTGAAGTTCTTTTATGTCTTATAATGCATCATACCTTCTAGAACTGTGCTGTGCAATACAGTAGCTTTTGAACACTTGAAATGGGGTTAGTCTGAATTAAGATGTGATGTGAAAGTAAAATACCCGAGTGTTAAGATTTAGTATGCAAAAAGAATGTATTACATCTCTTTAAGAATTTTATATTGAAATAATATTTTGAATATATTGGGTTAAATAAAATATAATATTAAGTTACCTTTACCTCTACCTTTTACTTTTTATAAGGTGGATCTTGGGAAATTTAAAATAACATGTGTGACTTATGTTTGTGACTTGCATCACGTATCTCTTGAACAGCACTTCTCTAGCAGGACAAATGATGCATCTGCATGGACAAAGGAAGGGAGGAAAACTATACAGAAATAAAGGCAGAGCTTCAAACGAAAGATGAGGCTTGGGGTTGTTTTTTTTTTTTTGCTTTTGTATTCAAACCTCTATCACTTTAGTATTTTTTATAATAAAGAGTTATGATGTTTAATTAAGTTTTAAAATTACTATACCCATCCCTCAAGACTTTCTCCAGAAAATTCAAGTTGAGGTAGTAATGACTTATTCATTGGATTTCTTCTTCTATCAGTGGTTCTAAAACTTTCTGTACATCAGAATCAGCTGGTGTACTTTAAAAATGTCAGATGCCCAAACACCATCCCAGAATAATGGAATCAAAATTTCTGGAAGTGGAGTTTGAAATAAATATTTTATAAAACTCATGTTGAGAACCACTAACCTATTGTAGCAGATCATACTTGTGGCACTTAGTAGACAGTTCCTTTTGATAACACTATTTGTTGTTATCTTATCCTTTTTACTAGGCCTAAAATATGCATCTTTGTATTCTACATACCATGGGGCTTTACACATCATGGACCTTCAATAAATGTTATTAAGTAAATAATGAAAAGTTGAAAAGTATTTCATAAATGGAATCACATGCTGATAAGTTAGTGACCTCTATGTGTCGATTACTGAGTTAGGCACTTAATTCCTCACTTATTCCTTGTGAGGGAATAAGACTCTATGGGTGGTTAAAGATCCCTGGTGGCACAGTGGTTAAGCACTTGGTTGCTAACCAAAAGGTTGGCAGTTCAAATCTATCAGCTGCTCTGCAGGAGAAAGATGTGTGGCTGCCTGCATAAAGATTACAGCCCTGAAAACCCTATAGGGCAGTTTTACTCTGTCCTATAGGGTCACTATGGTTTGGAATCACCTTGATGGCAATGCGTTTATGGGTATAAGGTGGCCGCTATTATTATCCCATATCAAAGTTGAGAAAATAGTGTTCAGAGAATGGAACAAAGTGGTTGTAGATCCCACTAGTCAGAAATATAGCCAGGATTTGAACCCAGATTGAACTGATTACAAAACTACAAGAGTAAATCATTTGTTGTTGTTGTGTAGCTTCTATTTGATTTTGATTCATAGTAATGCTATACTATGCTAGAAAAATAGCAGACATTATTGCTTTCTGTAATGGGGTACTACCAAAATGCAGCCTAACCCAAAGGGTAAGAGATCCATAAAACAAGACAGAATAAAAATTTGCTCCTTTGTGATGGGAGTTTATTGGAGACATTGAATAAAAAAGAAGGTTGAGCTTGGACTGGATGTAGAAGCATAGTGAGGAGGAATCAGGGTTTACTGGGGTGTCATTATTTGTACATCAGTGGGAAGGCAATCCAGAGTGACTCTCCCAGGCAGGGTCCCTCAAACACTTCCAAGCACATAAATCTTCTGAGACTCTTACTCTGAAGCTTCTGATTCATCAGGTCTGGGGTGAGGTCTGAGATTCTGCATTACCAACAATCCTCTAGGTGATGTTGACGCTGCTTGTCCTCAGACTACCCCATTAGTAGCAAGGCTAGGCTAGCCAATCTGTCTGCGAGGAATTTACACCCTGAGATTTCTTCATATTAGAGTGGAAATTTTTGAATAGTAGCCAATTGAATCATAGGCTTGGCTGAATTCACTTCATGAAACATTCATTGAGGACCTTCTGTATGCCAGGCACAATGTGAAGACCTGTGCATACAATGAATTGATGCCCCACACAATGTAGGTCCCATGAATGTTGAATACCTTGTTGAGTTCATGAACATCTGAGATATGACTCATAAGACAAAGTCACTAAAGTTCTAAAGGTGTTCAAGGTCTGGTGGGGAAAATGGTTAAGTCAAGAGACAATTATAACACAGTCAGATACGTATTATAACAGGGATAAATCCAACGAGGGGGAGTGGAGATAAAAACATAAAGGGCTACCTAACGAAGGACTCTCTATGGAAGAAAAATGCCATAATCTCTAATCTCTTGCCAAGAGAAGTAAATATCTAGCTGAGAAATTCTATAGCTCCCTTCTTTTAAAAGTTTAAGGTTCCAGAAATTTGTCCAGCCAACAGCAAGTGTGTGTTATCTCCTGGAATGTCATCCATGCAGGAGTCCAAGGACATGTAAGCATTGCCCTCAACTCCATCTATTTCTTCTCTGTGTTTAATTGGTTGCAAACTCTTGCCCAGTATTCCTTCTTACTAGGTTTCTAATCTGTTCCCTGTCATCTACAACTCCATTACTACCATAGTAGTTCAGGCCAGATAAATTATCTCATAGATTACTGCTTCAGCCTCCTAATGGGTTTTCCTGAAGAGATTTTCATGAAAGGCATAGCTGATCATGCTATTGTTATGTGCCATCAAGTCGGACCTGACTGATAGCGACCCCTCCTTGGGTTTCTGAGGCAGTATCACCGCGGATGTAGTGGTTCTCTGTTGCATACAAGATACAGGTCTCAACCTGAATGTTCATTGTAGCTACCACTTTTATAGCCTGAGAGCTCTGGTGGCATAGTGCCTAAGGCAGTTGACTACTAATCAGAAGGCTGGTGGTTCAAACCCACCAGTCACTCCTTGGAAGGAAGATTGGCAACCTACTTCTATAGAAATACTGCCTCAGAAACCCAAGGCGGCATCCCTACGAGTTGGAAATGATTCGATGGCAGTGAGGTTTTTTTTTGTTTGTTTGTTTGTTTTTTTTTTTTTGGTTCTATAGCTTGAGCTTGTGACTTATTGAAGTGATTACATATTTTGAGTCTTGCTGTGACCAATAATGTTTCCAAGCATTAACATAAGCTGTTTCTTCACTCTGAATGTTCTCCACTCCCCCTTCAACCCTCTTCACTGGGATTCTACCAACTTATCCTTCAAATCTCAGCTGAGGTGCTCCTTCCTTGACAAGCGGTCCCTCCTTGCATAGTCTACATAAGAGGTGGGTGAATCTTCAAATACAACAGTTATTATAGTACTTAATTATCACCCAGGGCTCTGATGGAGTATCAGGCAAGGCATTTTGCTGCTAACCAGAAAGTGGCGGATCAAATTCACCAGCTCCTCCATGAGAGGAAGATGGGGCAATCTACTTCCATAAACACTTACAGCCTTGGAAACCCTATGACGGTCACTATAAGTCAGATTTGACTTGATGGCAGTAGATTTGGTTTTTATTATCACCCATCTGTCAGTTTGTTGTACTGTTGTGACTTGCATGTTTCTGTGATGCATGTGGCTATGCCACCACTATTTCAAGTATTAGCAGGGTTACTCATGGTGGACAGGATTCAGTAGATTAAGACAGACTAGGAAAAATACCTGGTGGCCTACTTCTGAAAATTAGCCAATGAAAACCTTATGAATCACAACAGAATACTGTTTGACTCGTTTGCTTTGGATATATCATTGTCGTTATATGCTGTCAAGTCAGATCCGACTCATAGTGACCCCTCCTCCTTGGGTTTCTGAGGCGGTATCACTACAGAAGTAGATTGCCCAACCTTCCTTCTGAGGAGTGGCTGGTGGGTTTGAACCACCAGCCTTCTGGTTAGCAGTCAAGTGCCTTTGGCACTATGCCATCAGAGCTCCTGGATATATCATTAGGAAGGATCAATCAATAGAGGAGAACATCATGTTTGGTGAAGTAGTGGGCTAACAGAGGTGAAGGAGCTCCTCAGTGAGATGAATTGGTGCAATAGCCACAATGATGGGCTGAAAGCATTGGTGATCACGAGGACGATAAATGACGGGGCAATGTTTTGTTTTGTTGTACATAAGGTCCCTATGAGTCAGAATCAACTTCACAGCATCTGTCACTCATCCATCTCTCTAGCTATCATCTATTTAACTATATGTCTACCTATGTACCTACCTTACATCATGATTATTTTCCCCAGTTGAATCTGAGTATTTTGTGCTAAGGAGAAATCAGCGTGCTTTAAGTGTCTACTTATCATGTCCAGCACAGTTTCTATCACTTAGTAGGAAGTAAGCGAATGTTTCTTGGGGGACTCATTTCCAGTCAATCAGCCCCATAACAAATACTCTCTCTTCTTGAGTACAGATGAGGGACTACCCTAAGAACTTTAGGTAAGTCAGAGGTTGAATGAAGGGAGCAAATGAAGGTCTATAGATGAGGGATAAATATGCAAACTACACACACATATATATCTATATCTATATAGATTAGATTAGATAGATAGATAGATGAGCTCTAGAGGTGTAGTGCCTAAGGCATTTGACTGCTAACCAGAAGTCTGGTGGTTAGAACGCACCAGCCATTCCTTGGAAGGAAGATTGGGCAATCTACTTCCATAGTGATACCACCTCAGCAACCCAAGGAAGGGTAGCTATGAATCGGGACCAACTCGATGGCAATGAGATTAGGTTTAGTTTTTGGATATGTATATGTTTTATATATATGTTATATGTATAGATTGGTGTATATATATATATGCATGTGTATTTATACGTGAAAAAAATCTTCCCTTTGGCCAATCTAGTCAATGTAAACACTGTCAAAATCATCATTTAACTGGATATTTGGAAGTATCTAGTCTCCCAAAGGATACATTTGCAACTAAGACTAAAGACATTTTCCATCATCGATGAGTTTTTTTTCCAATCCTCTGTTACAAAGATGTGAATATAAAAGTACACAATCCTCTGTATAAATGACAAGAATACAAAAGTCTCGATGTGATGTGGAGTTCATATTTTATTTTGCATTAACTCTAATTAGAGAGAATGATATTGAAGTTAATAATGTGTAATTTTTGTATAGGAACTGTTATCATTATCAGTGAAAATACAAAACTGAAATAAAATTATAGAAAAGGAAATAGCACACCTTTGTTTCCAAAGAATCTGCATTCAGCTCAAAGAGAGCAAATAATGAGGAATGAAAGGAGTCTTTGTTATTGAGTGACTTCTATGCTCTGCCAAAATGTCAAATAATCCATTTAATCAATCAGAAAATTAAAGAATGTGGCAAATCTCAAGGTAGTTTGTGGTTATAGCTGTGCAAAGTACTTCAACTATAGCATGAAGAGTATGTCACAATAGCAATTACTTGATGATTCATTTTTCTACAAGTATGTTGATATAAAAATGCAATTCAAGTTTCAAATTAATTACAGCTACATTCCTATTAGAATCTTGTATATTTTATCTGAGGATGTTTCCACAACTTCTGCTGCTTTAATTAATCTAATTTTTATATGGAGACCACATCTCTTGAAATGGAATTCTTGGTATGTTTTAGCCAAATATTCGATTATAATCTTCAAATCTATTTCTTAGGATGGTTACATAGTATGATCAAGCTTTAAAGGGGATTTGAGGTTTTTTAAAAGAAGCATGAAATGTTCTGACAACTAAATGCACAATGGGAAAATCATTCATTCATTCATTCACTCAACAAGTGTTGTGTTCCTTCTATGTGCCAGACCCTCTGATCAGTGCTGGACCTAAAATAGGGGCAAAATCAGAAACAGTTTCTGCTTTGATGACGCATACTGTATTTTTATGCAAATAATGTGCACATTATATAGGTTTTTTGCAAATAGCACAACCCCCTCACATGTTAGTTTTCTACGTGTGGTATATGCATTATATGTGTGTACATATTATTTAAGTGAAAAATGTAGTAATTAATAGCTGGGGAAAGAGATATTAATTAATCACACAAATAAATAATTAATCACAAAATTAGCCAAATGCTCTGAAAGAAAGTAATGCACTTCGATGGGGATGTGTAATAGGTAAACATAACCTGGACAGAAAAGTTGGGGCAGTGGCACTTGGGAGTAAGACAGTCTGACGTTTGAATAGATGTTAATGAGAAAGAGAGATAAACAAGTGGGTTTGGAGAGCCTTTCAGAGGAAGGTAGTTGTGAGTGTAAATAAGTGGGAGGTCACAAACATGTTTCAGGAACTGAAGAACACCTAAGATGAGCGGAGAGCACAGAGCAATGAGGAGGCCCACAGAGCGAGCAATGAGGAGGCCCACAGAGCAATGAGGAGGCCGTGGTAGATAAGGATGGTTATACAGCACCTTGCTAGTCACAGTAATGCTTCTGGTCTTTATTGTAATAACATTGGAAAACAATGAAAGTGTATCAAGAAGGATAGAAGTTGACATGTCAGACACGATTCTAAAGAGTGATCTCTGGCTGCACTGTAAGATGGGAGCCCTAGGGAGGACACAGAGCACAGTGGGAATGTCATAGTGTAGAATAGTGAGCATTTCTGGCATACTGAACCTGGGTAATGGCAGTGAGGACAGAAAGAAGTGGATGGATTCAAGAGATATGTAAGAGTGGGCATGTGGGTGGATAGATGGGTGGACAAGCTGAACTATTAGTATGTATATGCTGCGGGGAATGTACCCAAGCCCATGTATAGGACTGGCAGACAAGTGTATTTGTATGTTCTGTAAGAATTCCCAGGTATATAGTAGAGTTGCCAAGGGACAAGTTTGTAGTCACTTCTTGGTCACAGTGAGCTACCCAGAGGGAGCAAGTAGTTGGACCTGTGGGCTCAGGACTGTAGTCGCAGGGGACATCAAGCTCAATTGGCATCACATACTACACAAAACATTGTTCTACCTCCTACTTTGGCAAGTAGTGACTGGGATCTTAAAAGCTTCCAAGCAGCCATCTAGATGCAATGATGAGTCTCTCCTTATCCAGAGCAAAGAAGAATGAAGAAAATCAAAGATTCATGGAAACAATTCATCCTAGTGACTGGTACACCACAAAATCCACAGCCTGTATGACTATGAGACCAGAAGAACTAGATGATGCCCAGCTTCCACTGTCAGCAACTTGGAGGGGGATCTATGTAGGAGATCCTGGATAGAGAGGGAGAACAATGTGGAACAAAACTCAAAATCATTTGGAAAAAAAAAAAAGGGACCAGGTTTGCTGGTTTGATACAGCCTGGTGGAACCACTGAGACAATGGTCCTTAGCTGCCCTGCAGGTCTGGAATCGAACTCACACCTGTGGCTTCCAGCCAAACAAAAGACAGATATATGAGTTGATCATTACCTAAGGTAGATACACTCCTTGGAGAAACAGTCATGGGAGAAAGACGGACTGTTTATGCACAGGGAAACAGATCAGGGGGCAGGAGTGCATGGAGGGATGGCCACAGGGGAGAGGTAACTATTGGGAGGAAGTGGGAGGGGAGCTGTTGCATTGTGGTAAACTGTGGTCAATGACATGAGACAAAGTATATGTGAACTGCTGTATGGAAAGTGAATTTGCTCTGTAAACTTTCACCCAAATCACAATTTAAAAAAAAAGATATATGTTAGAGGTAAAATCAATGTAACTTATTTCTGAAATGGAGACAGTGAGGTATGAAGGATTACTCTTAGATTTCTGCTTTACGTAACTAGTACAGCCTGCTGAGATGAGAAGCTGTGGAAGAAGCCCAGGTTAGAGCAGAAGTTTACTAACATGCTTTTGAACATATTGCAAGTGATATACCTTCAAAATACTGTGGTGAAGAGGTCTAGAATGCAGTTGCATGAAATGATTTAGAACTCAGAAAAGAGGCCAGGGAAGAAGTTATTGAAGCCATGTCCTAGAGGCGTTTTCCTAGGAAGAGAAAAGGAAAGGACCCAGGCCCTAACCTTGAGTGACTTCTTATTAAACATTTGGACAGAAGTAGAAAAGCCTGTAAAAGAAATGGAGCTGTAGCCAGGCAGATGAAAGGAACAATAAGAGACTGTTGTCTCATAGAAACCAAGAAATATGTATTTTTTTAAAAAAACAAGACTGATCAACAGAGCAGATTGCCATGGAGAAGTCAGTTAAATGAGGACTGAAATAGTTTATTAGATTTAACTATACAGAGGTTATTGGTGATCTTAGAGCTGTTTGTGGATATGAGTCATGGGTTATAATGCAAACTGGAGTGAACGTAGAACAAGTAGGAGGTAAGGAAATGGAGACAGAGGTTATAATCATAATAATATTAGCTTACACTTGTGTGACATTTTGTATGTTCCAAGCACTATTTTAAGTAATAACTCATTTCATCCTTACAACAACTCTAAAGATATATCCTGTTTTGAACCAAGCCTCAGAGGAACCCAAAATGGGGTAGGGTGGAAATTATCCACAGATTACAGATGAGAAACCTGAACTTCAATAGAAAAAGTGACATTTTCATGGCTACACATCCAGCCAGGGGCAGAGCTAGGGCCTCCTGACTATAATTCCACTGTCCTGTTCACCAGATGTCACCAGACAATGTGCTTTGTGTTCTGGAACAAAAGCTTATATGGATTGCAAAAGAATGGCTGAGGGAGTCTCCTTGAAATACTGATTCTTTTATTTCCTTTAATTCGTGATGTCACATGCCCCAGCAGAGCTGTGATACAGGCCTTTCTCAACTGCACTTTCTACACCAGGAGGTAGAGAAGGCCTGGAAAGTCTCTGCAGAAACCTAGTGATCCTTGACATTTGGCTAGCCTCATGGGAGGCAGGAAGCTTAGTGCTCAATACTCAGAGAACTCTCTTTGCCCTGATAGGGCCAGCGCTGTCTCTCCCAGCATCTTTCTGACCTTTAACAAGAATTATGGCAAAAGGCTGACAACAACACACAGAAATAAGTTGGTGAGAGGGGATGAAGAGGGTCACAATTCTTCCTGTGGCTGGGCAGGCTCAACTATTAGAGGAAATAAAGAAAGGGGTAGGGTGTGTGTACATGGAGTGGTGGTGCTGAACACTCATTCTTTGTTCATCTTAAACCTCTGAGAGGAAGTAGAATAGTGAAGGAAGCCTACTGTATCACCATGTACAAAACATAGAAAGTGGATTTGGAACTGAGAGAAAAATGCTTAATAATGGATACATCTAATATGAGCCATACTTGAGCTTGTAGACTGACATCAGAGATGATGATGAAAGTACTCTTGGAAAGAATCCAGTATGTCACAATCTATTAGAGCCTCGAGTTTCCAAATCTGAATAACTGAGGGCAATATCTTCCTGGTGAGACTGTTGACAGGATTAAAAGGGCATGGCTCCTAACAGGTTCTCAATGAATTATTGTTTTCTTACTTCCTATGCATCTCAGAAGGAGCTCTGGTAACATAGGGTCTAAGGCACTTGACTGCTCACCAGAAGGCTGGTGGTTCAAACCCATCAGCCACTCCTTGGAAGGAAGGTTGGGCAACCTACTTCTATAGTGATACTGCCTCAGAAACCCAAGGAGGGGCTGCTATGAGTAGGGGTAGACTCGATGGCATACAACAACAACAACAACAACATGCACCTCAGAAGGGAAGACAACATGGAAATGGGAATGAGAGGTAGTGAGGCCCATAAACATTGTAAAAAAAGATTATTTTCTAGACTTGAGAGGTTGTAACTGCTGATCGATGGTGTGGGCTCATTTGGCTTTTAAATATTTGGATTTGAAAAAAATGGAGGAAAATAGTAATATTAATTTCTATAGTCTGAACAGGATCTCTGGTAGCATAGTGCCTAAGGCATTTGACTGCTAACCAGAAGGCTGGCAGTTCAAACCCACCAGCCACTCCTTGGAAGGAAGGTTGGGCATTCCTACTTCCATAGTGATACTGCCTCGGAAACCCAAGGAGGGGTTGCTATGAGTCGGGGCCGACTCGATGGCAAATAACAACAACAACAAATAGTCTGAAGAGGAATGAACCATAAATGAAAAATACATATTGAAAGTGAAAATAAAAATTTCAAAATCTTATTTGGGTGAAGCCTGGTTTCTTTCAGATGTACCTCATGTCCTTCTGCTGTGGAATTGAAAATGAATTTGTGCAGCTGAGACAAAGGGGTATACCCTCATGCATACACCCACCCCATACAACTATAGTGAACAGCTACGAAATTCTTTCATTAGTTCTCTTTGGAGTTCTCCTGTCAATTTGAGCCATTTGTTTATTTTAGCTAGGCTCTTACAATTTCTTTAGAGATGTACATAATGCCTATCAATAAATATTCTCCACAAAGAGTTTGGAATTTAAGACCTCCTGCATATGGAGCAGTTACCCATGTTAGGGCATATAATCATATATTACGGCTTTATCAAGAGACACTGTTCCATTTATCAACTGATTCATTCCCTAAGATCTGTCTGGTATAAGCAGAGCTCTATTGATTGTTCTGTTTACTACGGAGTTTAACCACGGTTTAATCTTCAGCTATGACAGTCTTATAATAATTCAACTCATGATTAAGGTAAGAACACCTTATCTGAAAGGAAATCTTGTGACATACTCATATTCATAGAGGACCACTTTTGAAGATTTTGAATTAAAAGCAAAATGTAATTCTAAGAGCATCGCTAATGCCTCTGTCTTTACAGAAAAAATGGGAGACTATATGAGTTTATTGTGAAGTTAGATATGGCTACGTTCAACGCACTATAGTTTTCATCAGCCTGCATATTGGTTTGAATAGTCACTTCCACAAAGTCTACAAATAATAATCTTTTTGTGTTAAGAAAACTACAGAGAAACTCAAGATCTTCTTTAGTAAGAAGGGTATCTATCTTATTGTTTTGCTTGTACTCAAATACATGCAACAAACTGTGAGTTCCTTGCTTGCTATATAATTTTATGAAATTCTTAAAGATAAAAGTGAAGGAGTTAGATTACTCCAGAGGGGATACAATGAACAAAGGATTTACAAACAATTTAATATAGTAAATGCAACAGGTAGTACAATTTCAAAGTTTATATCCTACACACTATAAACATATCCAATCTCTCAATGTCAAGAGATACTTTTATGGACATTTTGAAATAAAGAACAAGATAGACACTGATATTTCACTGATATTTCATGGTTCGCATTGTATATTCTGATTCCAATTAGCTGATCTTTAGTTTTCAAGTGGAATCCTCGGGGGGGGGCGGGGCACAAACAGCTAATGTGTTTGACTGCTAACTGAAAGGTTGGGGCTTTCAGTCCACCCAGAGGTGTCTCAGAAGAAAGGCCTGTGATTACTTCAGAAAAATCAGCTACTGAAAACTCTGTAGTGCATAGTTCTATTCTTACATATGTTGTGCCACCATAAGTCAGAACTGATGCAACAACATCTGGTCTTAGTTTTCAAATATCTGGAGATGCTGACTTGAGAGTCAGAAGTCCTGAGTTCCTCTCTCCTAGCCTTGCTAGCTATTGACTATGCAAAGGCATTCAACTGTGTAGATCATAACAATTTATGGATAACAGTGTGAAAAATGGGAATTTCAGAACACTTAACTGTGTTCATGAGGAACCTGTACATAGATCAAGAGGCAGTTGTTGAAACAGAACAAGGAGATACCGCATGGTTTAAAATTAGGAAAGGTGTATGTACATATTCCATCTGTATGCTGAGTAAATAATCCAAGAAGCTGGACTATATGAAGAAGATCATAGTATCAGAAATGGACAAAGACTCACTAACAACCTGTGATATGCAGATGACACAAACTTACTTGCTGAAAGCAACTAGAACTTGAAGCATTTACTGACGAAGATCAAAGAGTACAGCCTTCAGTATGGATTACATCTCAACATAAAGAAAATAAAAATCCTCACAACTTGACCAACAAGCAACATCATGATAAATGGAGAAAACACTGAAATTTTCAAGGATTTCATTTTACTAGGATTCACAATCAATGCCCATGGAAGCAGCAGTCAAGAAATTAAAATGACATATTGCATTGAGTCAATATGCTGCAAAAGAGTTGTTTACAGTGTTTAAGAGCAAAGATGTCACTTTGAGGACTTAGGTACACTTGATCTAAGCCATGGTATTTTCAATTGCCACATATGCATGTGAAAGCTGGACAATGAATAAAGCTGTGTGAGGAAGAATAGATGCATCTGAATTATGGTGTTGGCAAAGAATAGTCAATGTACCATGAACTGCTAGAAGAATGGACAAATCTGTTTTGGAGGAGTATAGCCTGAATGTTCCTTAGAAGTAAGAGTAGCCAGAATTCTTGTCTTATACTTTGGTTATGCTGTCCTAAGGAACCAGTCCCTGGAGAAGGATATCATGGTAGGTAAAGTGGAGAGTCAGTGAGAAAGGGGAAGCCCTTCAACAAGATGAATTGACACAGTGGCTGCAATGATGACTCAAGTGTAGCAAGGATCCTGGTGAAGGTGCTGGACTAGGCAGTATTTCATTCTGTTGTACACAGGGTGGTTACGATTCAAAACTGACTTGATGGTACCTAACAACCACAACAGCCTGGCCAGTAATCACAAGTATAATCTTGGCACTCAGTTTTCTCATACATAGAATAGGGACATTTCTAGCTTCCTTCTATTTCTAAACTAATTCCTTGCAATCTAGATATCTGGAGTTAAAATTGAAAAAATGAAAATACCAAAAACTGACAGATCCTTTCAGAAGAAATAAAGCAAAAGAAATCAGATAGTAAGGGAATCTGATCAATTCTATAGATATCAGCACAGTAATGACTAAAAAGTCAAGTAGATATCTTCTAACTGGAATTTAAAATGAATGATTTACCTCTGCTAAGAATGTGATGAAGTCCCTGGGGAGTGCAAAAGATTAAGCACGGGACTATTAACTGAAAAGTTGGTGGTCAAACCCACCCAGAGAGATGCCTCAGAGGTAAGGCCTGGCGATTTGTTTGTGAAAGGTCACAGCCCTGAAAACTCTGTGAGTGCAGTTCTACACTGCACACTCGGGTTTGCCATGATTCAGAATTGATTCAACAGCTAAGATTAGGTGTGTGAATGGATACAGCCTGTCTGGAAAGCAATTCGGAAATAAATATGGAGAGCCACAGAAAATGCCCAATATCTTCTGATTTGGTAATTCCACTACTAAAAATCTATCTTAAGGAAATAGAAATTGGGATAAAAATGGGATAGACAAAGATGCACATCACAAGAAAGAAAAGCTATATATCCTACAAGAAGATAACTGTTAATTCATGTGGTGAGGAAATTCAAGTGATTCTTAGTAGTGACAATGTCAGATCTTGACAGATAGATGCCAGGAGGTGCCAGACCTATATTAATTAAGTCAACAAATATTTGAGTGCCCACTATGTACAGATATGATTCTAGTCTCTGGGAATAAGGTGGGAAACAAAAAAAGAGATCCATCCTCTGTCTTCCAGAAGCCTATATTCTAGTAAGGAAAGACAGACATAAACAAACAAACTAACAAAAGCAGCTAAGCATTGCATATCAGATTATGAAAAGTGCTTTGGAGAAAAACAAATCACAGTAAGGTGAAGGAAATCCCAAGGAGAAAGGGGCTTAGTTTAGAGAGGACTGTCAGAGTGGGTTTCACTGATAAGGAGACTTTTGAGCAGAGACCTGGGGCCCTGAGTGAGACACGCGAATATCCAAGAAGAGTATCCCAGGTAGAGAAAAGAACAAGTTCAAAGCTGCTGAAGCAGAAACCAGTTTGGTATATTTCTGGACTACCCTAAACTCAGTGAAGGAACAAAGGGAAGAGTTCTGGCCCAGGCTGCAGAGAGGATGACAGGGCCTGACGGTCACCCTAAGGAGTTTGAACTTAAGTAGCAAGATATTAAGGCATTAATATTAGACCCCTGAGGGGTCTAAATGTTTAACATGGTCATGCTGCTGAGAGGTTGGAGGTTCAAATCCATCCAGAGGCAGCTCAGAAGAAATATCTGGGAAGCTACTTTTGAAACATCAGCCATTGAAAACCCCATGGAGCACAACTCTACTCTGACATACATGGGATTGCTGAGTCGAAATAAACTCAATGGCAAATGATTTTGCCAGTAAGCCATCAACATTATTTGAACCCTAATTTTGGACTGTCAATAAGTTCCTTATATATTCCCTGCTTTTTTGGCTAAATATACTCCCAGAATATTTTTCATCTGTTGGCTAGAAAAGATTTGTCAAATTCTCGATTAAATATATGGAAGAGAAAAATTTGAGGAAAGGAATAATGAATCAAGAAGGCTAATATTATTAACTGCCCAATTTATTTGGCATTCTTCTTGATAAATACTAAAGGTATTTATTACTAAAGGTAAAAAGGTCTGGCATCCATGGTCTTCATCTTCAGATTTAACATGTCTAGGGGTGGTGGCGTAGTGCCTAAGGATTTGACAGATAACCAGAAAGCTGGAGGTTCAAACCACCAGCCACTCCTGTAAAGGAAGATTGGGGAATCTACTATCATAGAGCTACTGCCTCGGAAACCCAAGGAGGGGTCACTATGAGTTGAATTGACTCAATGGCAGTGAGTTTGGTTGTTTATTATTATTATTATTATTATTGTGCTTTAGGTGCAAGTTTACTTTTTTGAGTGGTGTCTTCTAAGGAGCTCTGATGTTGTAGTGCCTACGGCATTTCGGCATTTAGCTGATAACCAGAAGATTGGTGGTTCAAACCCACCAGCCACTCTGCAGAAGGAAGACTGGGCAATTTCCTTTCATGAAGATTTACTGCCTCAGAAACCCAAAGGGAGTCACTGTGAGTCTGAATTGATTCAATGGCAGTGAGTTTGGTTTATTTATTTTTTTTCTTTTAGTGGTGTCTTCTATGGAAGGTCTTAAGAAAAGCCATGCAATTGAATCATGAGAGACTTTCCCAAACCCCATTCCACGTTGCTTTCTGATTACTAGCATTTAAAATCCAAGGACATTCTAATGTATAAAAACATGGTTAAGGGTAGCCCTTTCTGTAGTAGACACTCTTGGGAGGTTTGAGTCTGAGAAATCATTCAGAGCTGGCAAATCTGAAGCTCATGACAAGAGAATAAGCAGGCATTATTGTTCAGCCCTCTTACTCACTGCTTAATGAGGTTCTGGATGCTGCTCTCTAATAGAAACCCCTCTGACCTAGAGCTGTTGGTTGAACTTCCCCTTCTGTCTTGCCTCACATGCACATGAGAGTAACTTGGGTAATTAATGTAGGCAAGAGAGAGTAGATGGGCCAGCAGGAGCCCCTTCCCTTCCACACAAAGTCAACTCAGTGTACATGGAGAACTGGTGAGATTCAACTTGTGACTAAAAGCTTTAGGCTTCGATATTTGAATCACTAAGTCTGAGTGCCTCACACCATTGAAAGAATTAAGAAAGTTCTGATCTCTTTATTTAACCTTCTTAGGAGGCCTCCCAATTTCATAGTGCCATTTGGGGAGCTGAATATGTAACGTACACATAGTTTTCCTTAAGCGGTTCACACCCAGATCTCCTGGATATTATGCTTCATTGACTAAGAGAATGTTGGTGAGACATCTGATGAGGACATGAGTGGGAAACAAAGTTACAAGGCTTGTTCTGCCCTGGATTTCCACTCTCACTCTTTTCTGATACTTTTTTCTCCTGCTTGTGACAAGAGAATTAGCAAGATCAGAGATTTAGCTATTCATTGGCTGAGTGAGATCTTTTTATTGCAGCATTCTGCTCCAATGGCCAATGCATTTATATGTACTTTATGTAGGAACACACAGTGATATTATTTATTGCCAACCAATAAACCTGAGGCGGCCAGTGTCTGGTGACAGATTCAGTACTCAGGGTTGTTGGGAGATGCTGAGCCTTTCTTGATGACAATCACGTTTGCTTAAGTTGCCTCAGAGTTACAGCAAATACTGGAATTTAAATACAGATATGGAAAATCTGAAGGGAGGGGGAAAACTGGGCAAATGCATGGCCATCCTTGGACCCACAGGCATGCTGGCAGCTTAGCCTCTTCCTGTCCCACGTGGGTAATAGCTAATTGCAGCCCACTGAGACTCAGCAGTAATTAATTAATCTAAGTGAGTGTGTCCGTTAAAATCTACTATTTGCTACTAATGGAACTTGTGAAGATATTTAGAGGTAAATATGTTCTCCAGGGCAAAATACTTCATGTATTGGATAAGTTTCCAAGAACTGTTCACTTTCAGTTTTCATGAATTCCTTGACAAATTAATTCTCAAATCTTGACTCTTGGAAATTTGTCTGAAGTTCTGTAAGTTGGCATGGTTCTTTCCACGATGCTAGGGAGCTTTTCTCACTCTGTCTCTTAGTAGTAATTTTTGTCTATGCCACACATACTACATTTTTATCATGAATAGACTGGTAATATTTACTCTATTGCAGACTTAAACTTATCTCTCTCTTACAGTAGACCTTTAACCGTGTGCTTATGTTTGCCCTGTTTTCCTAACCAAACAATGTATTTCCATGGTGATATGGCCTTTTACTTCTTTATTTCCATCTCCTCCCTATTCCTTTCTCCATCTACCCTTCTTTCTATGCCCCTTTCTGTCCTATTCATGTATTCACAAATAGTTATTTATTCACAAATGTCAGGTACTTTACTAGGAACTGGGAATACAGAAATAAACATGGAGTTTAAAGGACCAGTTCAATTTTAATTAAAGAACTTTAGACACAAATGTAGTGTAACTTATTTTCACTATATTCTGTTTTTGATAGAAATACTTACTCTGAATTAATTTTCAGCATTTGTGCATTGGCAAAATCCTTTTCTTATCAAAACTTATTCTATAAACCTGAGTGATAAAGTCAAAATATAATTTCTATATTTTTAAAAGTTATCCTAGCATCATCATAGTTACAAGCAAAAAGGCACATTCCGCCACGCACATTGAGAGCTGAATACAAGGGAGATATAGTTGTCTTGTCACTTCCCATGGGTGCCTTCTTAGGAAAAGATATAATTTATCTTATTGGGACAGCCCAGATATTTTCAGAGGACTGACTGAAAGGTGCAAGGTGCATTGTGTAGAGAAAATGGAGAGGCAAAAGATAACAGAAATAATTTTTATTAGAATTCTCATTTTAAAAAACACAGGAAACAGTAAGAAAGAATATAGATTAATATTAAGACAGTTCAAGCAAAAATAAAATATATATAGAAAACAGTAAAATTAATATAGGTCAACAGTAGACATTAGAACAGTTCAAGTAAAAAGAAATAAAATAGACTACTGGTTCAACCTATGCATTTAAGCCACATATGGAATATTCTTGAAGAAGTCTTTTCTCTCTCAAAAGTGCTGCTTGGATCCAAGAATTTTTAGACTAATATCTGGAGGGGGAGGGAATGGGAGGAGAAGAGAAAGAAAGAGAGGGAGAGAGAAGGAAGGGAGAAAAACTAGTATTTCATGAGTTTTTTCTTTTTAAAAAAAAAAAAAAAAAAGCTAAATACTTTGTTAGGTACTGTACAAATTAACTCTCAATCTTCATTAACAGCCCTGTAAGGCAGCTGTTACTTATCCCCATTTTAAAGATAAGGGAAGAAGCTCTCAGAGCTAAAATGACTTGGCCCAGGTCATATAATTTAAGAGGTAACAAAATTAGAACCCAACTCCTCTCTAAAGCCCTCCTTTCTTCTAACACCCAGTTGTTTGTCCACTGCACCCCATCCTTAAGTGGAAAACTAACCCTCAGAGGGTCTGAGTTGGTGTTTATCTAGCCCATCCAATGAATACCTTTTGTTGGAGAGCTTGGGAGTAGAACAAACTGGACCACAATTCCAAGAGGGCAATTCTGATTTGTCTCTTTCTTCTTTGTTTCAGAAGAAAAGACCACAACAGTTGGAGAAAGGAGACATAGGAGGACTGAATGCTGTCTACCAGAGTGGTGGACTGTTAATAGTTCCCCTAGAGTATCTTCATTAATAGAAATAGAGAAATATGTATGATAAACAGAAATATGCAAACTTGAATGTACATGTAAATTAATGGTGACGAAAATGAATCAACGCTTGTGACCTAGATTCCTTATCTGTCAAAATCTAAGGATAAAGAAACTCAAAGAAACACCAAGCATGTAGCAGAGCTATACACTAAATCATTTCTCCATCACATTCACCGATCCACATGCTAATGTTTTCTATACTGATGGCCCCTTCTTAGTTGATGATTTTTCACAATGTATTTCATGGCTTCCATCCCTACATGAGACTTTATTACTATCACATAGGAATAAAAAGCCATAAAGCACTAGAGTGAATTTATCTTGGTCGGATGCAAAACTTATTTTCTTCACATGACTTCACAACCATTTCAAAACTAACCAGTCATTTCATGCTACATTGAGGAACGTTTTAAACTACACATAAGTGACAGGAAGCACACTTAAACTATGACATCACAAATTAGCGAGATTTTATCCTTCCACGACATTCTTAACTACAAGGACCAGGAAACAAGACCAAAAGACACTCAGCAACACTCAACCACTGAATTCACCGGAAACAAAGGACACTGGGGGGAATTCCTGGAAAAAAGCTCATCACTTTGACATTGAACTTGGAAACACATAAGGAAAGACAAGAGACAGACAAGTCACTGATACAAACTGAAACCATGGGAATTGTTTCAAGCCCCTTGCTTTCTCTTCCCTTCTTCTGCAGGAAGTTTTCTTACATTTTCACTGCCAACTTTTAAACTTTTTATTTTGGGGTAGGTAGGGACGGGGAGTGCTCAGCACCGGCTTGTACTATGTAAGCATTAAACCTTCTGCACATAAATAGCACAAAGGAAAGAAAGGGGGGGGGGCATCATCAACCTAAGGGACTTCAAGTGCTAACGTCTCACTCTACATGCCTTCACAGAGGCTGACGCCATCCCTCCACCCCCATCTACAGAAGCAAATATCTATGCCAGAAACAGTACTGCACACAGAGATCCTTCAGTAACATAAATAACCCAGGCCCGGAGCCCAAGAACATGCCTAATGCTAAATTAAAGTTAGATAGCTTTTGGTATTATTAATTCACTTATAAGTGGCCACACTAAAACCTACTTCTCTGGGATCACTGAAAGCTCAAGGCCATAAATTTCCTCTGGCTTTTCCGGCCTTTCAAAAATAAACTTGGGTGCATATTTACTAATTCCTGAAACACTGTCCCACACTATGAAGCATGATCCTCTGCTCAAAAAAGAAAAAAGTAGTATTCATTCAAATAAAAGAAACAGGAACTTGAGTCATCATTAGAAGTAAGATCTAGGCAAGCTATTTCCATCTAAAGATTACTATAACTATAATTAAAACTTGATTCATGTGAATTGTAAGGGGAAGACTGGAAATAGTTAAATGAAAGGAAGTGCATACATAAATTCAATTATCATGCATGAAACATGCAAATGAGTTTAAACACTGCATCTGAAACTCTAGTTTATATTCATTAATCTCAGGTTGCACTTTTGAAGGAGAAAGACATGCTAATTGGGTCCAGATTAATGCACTCCCAAACCTCTCCAATTTGTTTTTAGGTGAGGGTTAAATGGTATGTATTAAAATAAACACAGCTGTATATCTGCCTCTATCTTTCACCCCCCCAACTCCACCTCTACTCCCCCCTCCAGCTGCCTCACCTCCCCTACCAAACTTCAGCCTCAGCAGCTCACCTTCCTCATCACACTGCCTCCCTGCTGTCTCCCCTCCTCTCCTGTACCTCTCCCTTCTTTAGGGAAGGAATACAAGAGCCCTAACATTTTCCCTTTGAAATTACATCAGAAGAGTAACTGTTTCTTAGCTTTATCCCTTTCTCCACAGCCATCTAACTCCAGAAAGAGAATTAATCACCTAGCACACCCTGATGATGCTTAAAGGTGGCATCAGAATGTGTACAGATGGGAGGGCAGTTTAGCGTTTTCTTGGACCGCGGATTCTCTAAGTTTTGGCCTGAAGTCCTTTTGGCCAGTACTGAAGGGTAGTTTCAAAGTATCCAGTCACACATTTGCTGGAAGCCAAATTGCTGCAGGTTGGCATGGCGATCCTGTGACTCAGTTATGTGGGAAACTGGAGACTCAACAGAGTACCTGGGGGTCTTGGTTGCTGTTCTTCCTCTGTGGCTCACTGGGCCAGCAAGAAACTGGCACAAAGCAGGGGGCACTCCCCAATCCTTGTTGAAAGGAACCCTTGCTTTCCCTCTCCCCCTTCCCTGGCAAAATTATCCTCAAGTGAAGAACAGCATTTATTTATTTTGCTTAGGAGACATTAATTTGGGACACAGAGAAGTGACCCGTTTTATGGAGAATCTGATCTTGCAATTAATGAAGTTTTGGGAACAGAAAAATATTCCTTTCTTGGACTTCATCTTTAGGAAAAATGAAACAAAGGAAGAGGACCTATGCACTGCTGGGAATAATCTAGGCACACAACTGGGATGGAAGGGATCCTCTCTGAGAAAGCTACCATGGAAGAATTAAACCAGGCACCAATAATAAATAATGATAATAAAAGAGATAAAGAGAGGCCTTCAAACTAATTTCACACTGAAAGTGATGTTTAATTTGAATCATGCTCTTCCCAAAGGGAAAAGGTTAGCCTTGTCACTGGGCTCATTGCCACCCCCTTCCCCACAACCTTTGCTATGAATCGAAAATTTAGATTGACCATTCATCATGATGTGACACATTCTTTTTTGCCTGGTCCAAAAATCAAATGAAAGTCTCAGCCCACATCTGAGATCCCATTGGCTGGCCAAGCCTCCCAACCCGAGTTCACAAGAGGGAGACGACAAGAACGAAGGCACATACATACACGGAGACAGAAATTACCAGACGCTCATGTACAGGGAATCACACAACTACAAACAGCTATTAATAGTCACTGGCTCGAAGAGAGCCTTTCCACCAAAATTGATGGTGGCAAATGCAAAATTAGTCACAGTAAATAACAACAAGGACGAGACTGATATTAAGTCTGTCCACATCCTGCAGATGCCCTGAGCGTGCTTTTATTAGGAAATGTACTTAGGATAGCCATTGTTCCTAAAAGAGAAAATGATTATACGGCTAACCAAACCCTAAGTACAAGCTAAAGATATTCACCTCATGAAGCCATTCCTCAACTAGCCTCTTGGCACTTGCTGGAATTATTCGCAGCACGAGCTCTACTTTCTCATTTTCTGCTGACTCCATGTGGGTAATTTCTTTCTCATGATTAAAAGTGAGCTTGGCAGTTCCTTCAAAGCGTGGCTTTAGGTGTGGTGTGGCTCCAAGTGCATCCTTTGTCTAAGGCAGGTGTCGAATATTTCATCATTGGATGGGCAGGGCCAGGGGAATAGTCACACACCTAAAATGATTTTTTTTAAAGGCAAACTTTATAGATATCTTTATATAAGCATATTTTAAACTGAAACATGCAGCTGACAGATGAAATGAACTGTTTACCTTAGAAAGAACAGGAAGGCTTTTCTCTTCCAAATAATCACTCCGGCCTTTCTGAATGTCATCCAAAAGCGATTCTGTCTCCTTCGACTTATCCAGCATCTGAGGCTGTGAGATAACCCTCATTGCACTGGCCTCCTTCCCTGGCCCCTTCATTATTAGCCTCCTGGTGGGTGAGATAGAATACAGTGAATGTAATAACCGTACTTCACACAACAGGCTTGCTCTCTCTTTTAAATTGAAAATCCCCTTATTACAAAACAAGGGGTGTTCTTTTTCTTCTACCTTTAAGTAGGACTGCCACATTCATTGCTTTTTACAAAAACGCAGCTGCTTTTTAAGCTACAGATAAATAGAATCTGCTAGCCAGTAATTCGACTCAGTCTGAATGCATTATTTTCTAAGACACTTTGGCGAAGGGCTTTTTATTATAAACTGGAATGAACAAGGAAAGTCCTTTTCTCTTCTAATTATGAATGTGTTTTGTTCCCTACTATTAACCTACAATGTCAGATTGATCTTCGTTTTTCGCAGCCAGTTCAATAAATCAACATTTTTTCTTCTGCAAAATTAGAGGGCTAATGATTAAGTCTTCATGAACTCCAGTGATAAAAATAAAAATAGCACACGGAAAAGCAAATGCAAATGCCTGCAACCATAAATAAAGACAATGAAGCCGCCTTCTGATGTCCAAGGTAATGGCTCCTGTTTAGACACCAAAAGTGATGATAAAGAGCATTTAACGTGTTCATTTCATTCTCATTAATTTTAATAAAATTGAGACTTTTTTTAGAGATGATTTTATCTTTATTCACCCAGAAAAGATAGAATAAAACAATCATATTTCTAAATAGAGTGCCAAAACCTCTTTGTTCGTTGTTTATTGTCTACTGTATCCAACAGTTTGTAATGATCAGTCATCCCCTAACTTCTTAAAGCAATGAAATGAAGACTTAAGACAGAAGAGGAAATACTGCAATAACACTTATTCAATTTGAGCTTCTGCTGACATCACTGTAACTCCAAAGACAAATACTGGAAAAAAAAAAAGGTAAGCTCCTAATAATATCAAAAGGCAGTCTAGCAACTCCATTAGCCCAGGTGTTGGTTTAATTTTGATCCCAATGTTGATATTTCTGGCTATAATATTACAACAGTATGCGGTAGCTGTGCTCTAGGGCTATATGGGTATATTGCCTTGCCAAGGGGAGGAAGTCCCCAGGGCATCAGTGGGGTTCCAATTAAGGAAAAATAAATACTGCTGCAGCGCCGACAGTAAGTGGAGATTATCAGTATATCACAGATGTACGGGCAGGTGCCCCAGTACTAAATGCCCAGATTTAGAGCCCATGCTGTCATTTCCCTTCCTATAGCACTCGTGAAAAGCAAAGCATTGAAGAACCTTGTGGCAGATAGTTCCAGGAGAGTTTATTCTTTTTTTTCATTGTTTATATTGAGTTTATTTCCAATAAGGGTAAGAGTGGGAATCAAAGAAGCCTTGCACAAAACATACATGTTTCATGGAACGGCTCTGTCCTGGGATGACATGTATGTTCAAGAAGAGACCCCAGATCCACCCAAGATATAGTAGAGACAGAGAGAGAGATCTTAAAATCATATTTGTATCTAAAGCTCTGCTGCCTTTCCCATGTCCTGTTTGAGATCTTTGAAAGAGAGATCTTTGTTACAAATAAGCTGCACACCAAGGGTTCAGACCACTCACTCTAGGAAGACGTATTTATGCCGTGAATAGCGGTGACAGAGATTCTGAGCTTCTACCACTCTCGTTAGATTTGAATCACTTTTTTGTCTTCTGATATGCCTGGGAAGAAATGAGGCATTGACAGGTTGCTGGCCTCCGAATCAGGAGCCTACGTGATGCTGTGGTGACACAAGCCCAGTTTACCGGGAATAACCAAATCCCTTCCCCAAGAAACAAATTGAAGTATATTGGGCATTGACGTAAGAGTGAAATCCAATCCCTATGCATCTATAGCTTCACTGAGCTAATGCCACCATAAGTCTGCTCTGGCAATTGAGAATGTTGATTTTTGTCATATTGATATTGGGAGGCAAATTTAAAAGAAGAAAAAGAGCTTAGCTGTATACTGAAGGAACTTAATTTCCTAGATATTCTGATTGAGAAACTTTTTTTTTTTATAAAACATGAGTGTTACTGGGTTACCTTCTGAAACATACCTTTGAACACTCGCTTTACTGAATCTATTCTTTTCTCCTTTTAACTAGAAAATTATTGACACAGGCAAAAGATTGATTAGGCGGGACTGCAAGTGAGCTTGTATTGACAACATATAATCACCATCTTCTGCCACCAGTGTTATTATTTTAAGGTAATAAAAAAAGAATGTGATGATAATAAAGTGACCAGCCACCTGCTCTTGGCTCTTAACAAACGCTCACAATAAGAAGTACCTACTGAAAGCAGCTCTGATGACAGAGGGAACAATAGCTGTACTTCCAGAGGCAGATTCTCCAATATGCTAGGTAAGCACGGGCTTACCTGTGCTTACTTGCTAATCTGCAGTGAACAGTTTCCTATGGCCTTCACCACGTCTGATCCTTTCCTTCCTTACTGGGTACTCCATCCTTGTCAGAGATTGTAAAGTTAAAAAGAAATTTTGGTTCTACAGGAAGGTGCTGTGGGCTTGGGAGAGAAACAGATAGATGCCAGCCATACCTAGAAGCAGAATCTTTAATATGAACAATTGTGAAATTGTTCCCCACAGGTTAGTAAGTAAGCACAGATAAGCCCTTGCTTACCTAGCTCATGGGGTAATCTGACACTGTATGCTGCAGAAGGAGGCCCAGTGGGAGAACGACTTAACAACACGGCCTCATTCCATTCTCTTTGAGAAAAGAAACAGAAGGAGAAATAAAGGAGGAGGAAGAGGAGGAGAAAGGGGAGGGGAAATCATGTATAACCAATAAATTAGTTATTTTCTTCCCAACAGTCTCTTCACACAATGCCCTGCCACTGACTAGGAAACTCAGTTGTTAACTACTCTAAAGCTTCACTTTTTCCCCTGAAAGTCAAGGATATTTGTGCTTCCCTTACTGGGTTTCTGTGATGATTAACTGAGGCTACCTGAGTTATCTATGTTGCCCCAGGTAAACAGTAGCTATTCAATAAGGAACAGCTATTATTATTCATGACACTGCTAATTAGGCTTCTCATTTCCCTTATGCCTCTCTATCTGAAAGTTCATGATTAATTCCCCAGTTGTCCCCAAAACTCTATCTACAGAACAAAATAATCTAAGCACAAATGGATCCCATCACTGTTCCTTCCTTCCTTCCACCAGATCCAAATCACTTTACACTTGCAACTGAAGGGCTGAACATTGATTTTATTCTATCTCCAGTCCCTGGTGGGTAGAGAAATGATTTGTCTTAGAAAGAAGAAAGAGGAGGACTGAAGGTGTAATAATCAGAATCAGGTGGCTAAGCCACTCTGTTGTCTGAAAGGGGTCATGAGTATAACCAAGCTTCTAATATTCCATGGGGTGACACCCTCGGAATGAAACTGAAATCCTTCTGGCTTTGGAATTGCTGTGTTCCCAAATGCAGGTTAGTGTGCATGCCCACACACAGATGCATATACCCATGCAGACATGCCCACACCTGGCATTAACAAACTTTCAGGAAGACAACTGCTCAATTGAATCAGACATGCATTAACTACCTCACCTGAAAAAAATCTTTGCACTTCCACACCTGGTGATAAAGACAGTTAGTTCCCTTTTAGAATATTGGGTAAATCTGATTTTGCAAAATTGCCAAAAGACCTTTTCTCTACCACACCAAATGCCAGCTAACCATACTCAAGTTGTTACGGGGCAACACCTGGACTGTGACTCTGCTACCAAGGATTGAATTTAAAATGACAAATTAAAGGCTTGAAGAAAAAATAACACTGATTCTTAAACATGTTTTATACATTTTGATTTAACTTTCAAACAGACCACATTTTTAATGTCTAATTGGAAATATTAGAAATAATTTCTAATTGGAAAGGGGAAGACCCTCAAAGAAATGGATTGACACAGTGGCTGCAACAATGGGCTCAAGCACACATAGCAAAGATTGTGAGGATGATGCAGCATGGGGCAGTACTTCATTCTGTTGTACAAAGGGTCACTATGAGTCGGAACCAACTCAAACAGCGCCTACAAACAACAATTGGAAAATTAGAACTTAAAGATTAATTTCGGCATAATTACACTCAGTTTCTTTAAGAAAAAATACACTATTCTTAATTAAAAATGTCTCTTTCTCCTTCCAAGCCTACGTTCTGAATAGACTTGTTTGAAATGACCTCATTTTTACAAAGCGCAATGTCTTATGATGACCAAACGTGACAATACATGTACGAGCAAATGCAGACTCTTAAAGACCAATTTCAAAATGATTTCCTCCTCCTGGTGGCTGTTTGCCCCTGAACACGTCTTCCAAGCCAAAAAGAGATTCCGAGCTCCGCTGACCTCAGAACTTCAGCCGAGATTCTAATCTCGCCTGCAGAAGGCAGTACAAAGAAGTGGATAGAGACACAAAGCAGAATCTGCCACTGAATTTGATGTTTCTACAAATGAGGAAACACTGGTATCTGCCCAGAGTCACATTAAGCAGGGAGATGCTCTAAGTATGAAAAGTGAGACAAGCTTTTAACTCCTTGCCAAGGCTTTCTGACATACAAGACTTCTAGGAGGTCAAGGAATGTGTCCCCAACTCCTGTTTTCTGTTCTCCTTCAGGAAACACAGTGAAGAATGGGGCCTCCTGCCCAGCTGCCTTTTTGCACGTCATCCTTGGGTGACTCCCTTGTTTACTGGTGACTGTATTGCATTTGAACTCACAAAAACAAAATAAATTTCACACAAAAGAAATACGTATATTTTTGCCTCTTTAATATTCTAGAGAGCACCACTGGCACAGTTAAGTTGGAAAAAATTAAAAAAAAAACTTTTATCTAATGAAGATTATTGAGGCGTCAATCACACAGGTAAAAACTGAGATGGAAGATAGAGATAAAATCTAAAAACTAATTAGATTCCATGAGAGCTTCTCAAAAGACAACATACTCACTTAGCTTTCCAGGCTAATAATTTTGTTTTTGAAGAGGGGGGCACAATAAGTGGAGAGTTGTTAGAGTTATAGATTCTACAGTGTGGTCCTTGAACAAAACCTGAGAAAGGAAAAAAGATTAGATGCATGGTTTTCCATGCTGAATGGAAGTCAGGGCCAAGATGCAAAGAATAGATAAGTTAGAGCTTTGGAGGAACAAAATTTGAAGCCAGCCAGTAAAACGGATTGAACCTTATTACCTCTAGTCACTGAGAAATTCCCGAGACAGTTGGATGCAATTTGAAAAGGTCAGAAAAATATTTCCTGCACAGCATTACTCTTCATGGTTTAAGGGTGTACATTTGTGAGTGGCTAGCTCTAATCATTTTTATTGACTTTGCTTTCCAGAGACAGACAGACAGTCTGGGAGGCAAGACAAGAGATAAGAGAAAGGCAATCTCATAAATGAAAATCTCTCTTATTTTGTTCTCTCACTTGAGACTGTGAACAATTTCAAATCTTTCCCATTTGGCAAGAAATCACACCAACTTCATTGAAGACTGACAGATGGAAATGAAATCTAGGAAAGTATCCTCTAACTCTAGTGAGGTTATTTTCTTTTATTTGCTATTTATTTAGCCTCTACTATACACCAAGTGGGAGCTCTGGTAGCATAGTGGCTAAGGCACTTGACTGATAACCAGAAGGCAGGCGGTTCAAACCCACCAGCCACTCCTCGGAAGGAAGGTTGGGCCATCCTACATTCGTAGTGATACTGCCTCGGCAACCCGAGGAGGGGTCACTATGAGTCGGGGCCGACTCAATGGCAAACAACAACAACAACAACATACACCAAGTACCATAAAAGGTAAATGATGTTGCACTTTGATCCAAGTGTGAATGCTTAAAATCAAACACAATAAAATGGTATGGACATATATTTATTGTCAGCAATCCTTTGAGGGATGGATGGCTTCATGAAAGAGGGAAATCTACAGGCATCGGGGAAAATAAATGAAATATATAAATATCCTTTTAAGATATTATTTTAATGAAAGCTCTATGGTCAGCAGGAGCAACTCTGGTAGTGTGGTGGTTAAGGCATTTGGCTGCTAGGGAAAAGGTTGGTGGTTTGAACCCATTAGCTGCTCTGTGGAAGAAGGACAAGGCAGTCTGCTTCTGTAAAGATTTACAGCCTAGAAACCCAGTGGGGGTCACTGTGAGTGAGATCAACTCGATGGCAGTAAACTTGGTTTTATTTATTTTTACTTTAAATGTGACATTTGTGTAATAAAAACCCCTGTTAGCAATTACATTTGTGGGTCATTTTTTAATTATTTTTTGCAAGTACAAGTCAAACCTGACTTTTCAATACAGAATGGCATTATCTATTCTAATCCTGCAGAAGTTCAATAACATAAGGTACTTGACTGCTAACCAGAAGGCTGGCAGTTCAAACCCACCAACTACTCCTCAGAAGGAAGATTGGGCAATCTATTTCTGTAGAAAATAGATTTCCTCAGAAACCCAAAGAGGGGTCACTATGAGTTGGTGTGGACTTGATGGCAGTGAGTTTGGTGGATGTTTTATTCTTCCCATGAGTAGCCATGTTTTTTGGATGCAAGCACAAACCTGTGTGCTCTTCTCCTGTTTAGCAGCAAGGCTTTTGTCATACTTAGTTGTCATTGAGTTGGCTACGATTCATGGTGACCTTCTGTTGAAGAGAACAAAATGGATCCCAGTCCTGTGCCATCTCCATGATCACTAGTATTACGGCTATTATATCAGTCTATCTCATTGAGGGTTTCCCTCTTTCTCATTGACTCTCCACCCAACATGATGTCCTTTTCTAGTGATTTGTCTTTCCTGATGACCTATAAAGTAAGAGAGCTGAAGTCTCACCATCCTTGCTTTTAAAGAACATCCTGGTTGTATTTCTTCTGAAATTGATTTGTTCTTTCTCCTGGCAGTCTACCAGTCGATATTCTTCACCAACACAATTTGATTGCATCAATTCTTCTGTCTTCCATCTTCTTCATCCAGATATTGCATGCATGAGGTGATAAAAAAGACCATGGCTTAGGTCAGATGCACCTTAGTCATAATGTAACATCTGAGCAGTAAGGCTAAAACTTTTTAATGGCTTTGAGATGCATGCCTTCAGATGATATTCTGGACCCAAGAAGATGACCTGGTAGATCACTGGGGCTTTTCAACCAGCAAGATAATTCTGCCCGTGGAAAGCCTGTGTTCTGAGGAACGCTATACTTCAGAAGACATGAACATTTCAAATTGTACCCTGCACTCTACAAGGCCACCACAACTGGTAACAAAAGATACCAATCACAAAATGTTTGATATCATCTATCCAAAAACAATTTTAAAAATCCAGTTCATTGGCTAAACATCTGGATTCTTAGGAGCAAGGATATAAAATACATAGTTTGTTGATTGATATTTTTTTCTGTATTACTTGAATATTGACATTGGTTACATACCAGCAATGAAAATTGGTTTTTTTTTTTTTTTCCTATTTGCACTTTGTGCAGCATCATAGGGGAAAAAAAAAAGTGTTTACTAACACTCTGCCATGATGTTTAAGGATCTAGTGAAGCACATTTAAAAGGTTTGCACATCTTTGTGTTCACAGGTCCTGGTTTACCAGCAGAAAAGCATTTAATGTGCTTACCTTCTAGTTTACACTATTACATTCTCCATGAGATGAAACATTTTGAACCTTTCAAACAACCATTAATAATAATGATAATCCTAAAACTCCAATTACCAGTAAAACAATGACAAAAGAAACAGAGACCATTAGTTGAGCATTTACTATGTGTGTTGCTGCTGTTAGCTGCTGTTCAGTCAGCTCCCAACTCACAGTGACCCAATGCAGAACAGAACAAAATCTTGGCTGGTCCTGTTTTGTCTTCATGACCAGTAGCAGGTCGGACTGTTGTGATCCCTACGGTTTTCCCTGGCTGATTTTCTTTTCCAAAGTAGATCACCAAGCCTTTCTTCTTAGTTCACCTTAGTCTGCAAGTTTACTGAAACCTGTTCAGGCTCATAGCAACACACAATCTACCCCTGACAGACAGGCTGGGAATCAGCCCCAGGTCTACATGGAAGGCAAGAATTCTACCAATAAACTGCACCTCTTACTATGTTGGGCACCATGCAAATACTGCGAGTCTAATTCTCACAGCCACTTTCAAAATCACCAATGAATGAAGTTCAGGGAGGGAAAGAGTCTCATAGAGGTCAGAAAACTGTAGGCAGAGATGCAGGCACTCAGTCCCAGACTTGATGGATTCCTGTTCCTATAACTTCAAAGCTGTCTGCTTTTCACCCGATGGGACAGTTCTACTCTGTCTCACAGGTCACTGACTCAATGAGTTTGTTTTTTTGGTTTTGTGAAGAAATCAGCTTTTATGTCTATCTTATTTTCAAAAGAAGATATCTCAAAAAATATTTTTTTAACACAGGTCATTTGACTAACTTCTGGTTTTGTTTGTTTTTAATAGTAATCTGCTCTTAAAACAAACTACAATTTCAAATACACACACACACACACACACACACATACACATATATACACACACGCACACATATATCCAATAGTAAATGTTGGAAGAAAACATTGTTAGTTTATTGTATGTAAAATTTTATTTTATCTGATCCTTTCTGTGAGAACAAACTCAGCTGCAGACCTTATTGTTTGAATTAATTTTCTAGAAATGATACTAAGGAATGATGACATGAATTAAAATACGGTATTTATAGCAATAGAGGGGTTACACACCTCCGACACAGTGGAGAGTGGAAACAGCCTTTCCTTTCTCCTCTCTGGGTCAAACATAGGAATTTCACAATTCCTCAAAGCATGATGTTTTTACTTTAATTATTCCTCTACCATTTAAAGGTCCTAATATTAAGTGGATAGTGTGCATGGCTATCCTTCTCAAGAGGATTTTGGTAGCACAGAACCCAAATGTTATCCCAGTCCATTTTGTGTGAATTATACAATTCTCCAGAACATAAGCTTTCCCATACCGGGGGATAGATTGCCTTAAATTTTTCTGAATAATTTTCAAAATCAAATTTGAAAGTTTTCATGAGACATGATCCTCCCTGGTGGGTGATATGAAGCATCACCTAAGGGGCAAACATGAAAATAAATAGCACAAAACATATTAGCATATAGATGCCTTTGACATAATAAACAGCAGAAAACCAAAATGCTTATCCCCAAAAGAAAGTTATGAGGAAATATGAAATTAGTGTATATGTCTTGCATGACAATCCCAGACTGGCAGCCAAACAGGATATTCTCATTCAGCTAAAGGAAGAGTATAGGAAGATGGAGAAATAACCCCCAAAACTAACTCTGCTTTGCTGTGTTCTGTTCATGATCACACACTGATATTCTCCATTTACCCTTCATCCTACCCCACAGAACTCCTATTCTCTTTTAAACAGAAAACAAATATTGAAAGGGAAGAAAAAAAACTGTCTCCCTTTGTTCATCTCTAAGAGCCACCAACAGTAGACAGATGCAATGTCCTCCTCTTCTTTTTTTTTTTTTTTTAATCCTCTGTGGCCCTCTTATTTTTCCGTACTATGTTAGGGACATAAGAAATGCTATGCTTGGTAATTCAATTACCAAAGGGCTGAGAAGCCTTGGTTAAAAAGTGGGTCAGGGCTTAGTGATTTTAACAATAGATCATGAACACCATGATTCATTTCTTTTTATATTTTAAGTTGGTACAGGCTCTTAGGGTATAAAATAGTATACTGTGGTGTGATAGGCAGAATATGGTCTTTGGAGTCAGCCCTTATTTAAAAATCGGACCTGGTTAATCTTGGGAAAGTTCAACACCATGAGTTTCAGTTTTGTCTTCTACAAAATAGTGATGATGGTGCCCATCTTCTAGAAGTTATTGTGACAATTTGAGATGATGCTATGTAAACTTCATGAAACACAGGAGTTTTCAGTAAAGGTGGCACTGTTCACCAAATAATTATCTTCTTCAATGGCTTTAGTGAAGACTCCATAGTTTTGGAATTCGAGGATTTGGAAAGCCTATTACTTTCCCACACCAACACATGCATGTATATGGATGGTCCCAAATGTGTCCCAAAACATTTATTAAGGAGACATGCCACACAATATCATGCTTTGTCCTGGATCTAAGGAGGTATATGGGTATTATGAAAATGGTGGTATAAGTTACACAGGAATTAATAAAGTCAAGGAAATACAGTTCCTGCAGAAATATTTATCACATGGAGTCAAGAACAAAGTTCAAAATTTAACTTTCTAACAATGAGTATGCATGGATATGTTATGTGACCCTAAGGAAGTAAGGATTTGCCAACTACACCTTAAGTTATCTAATTCAGTTAAATTTCCTGAGCAAACTCATATTGAATTGTCAAAACACAGTCAGCATCCCTATATCTGGACACCGCATATATTATTTTGGTCCTTTTAATATATAAAACCCCAAACCAAAATCACTGCCATTGAGTTGCTTCTGACTCATAGTGACCCCTCCTTGGGTTTCCGAGGCAGTATCTCTATGGAAGTAGCTTGCCCAGTCTTCTTTCTGAGGAGTGCTGGTGGGTTCGAACCACTAGGCTTCTGGTTAGCAGTCAAATGCCTTAGGCACTTCGCCACCAGAGCTCATAGTTATTCTTTCTGGCTGGCAATACATCATTTCAGAACACTGCAAAAGGATGCTTTGCCAATACTATTATTCAATTTTCTCAATTTATTTTTAACTTCAAACTTCTGATTGATGCTAATTACTTAATAAACGTGTGCTTTGGACTCTTGAAATATAAAATGGGAAAGGAAACATTCAGTACAAAATACTGACCTTTATGGAGATTTAAAAATCAAATGTTTATATCACTTCATTCGCTTTCTGTGGAGCACAGGACTTGAACCTAACCTTCATAATCCGACACCTGCTTCTAGGTCAAGGGTTGCATTTTCTTCAAAATTTATCCATTGCTTACCTGATTGTTGATCCCACCTCATCAATACCTAGCACACGGCTGACACATAGTAATGAAATTGAATGGGAGAAAAATAAGAAAAAGCTACATATACATGTCTTCTTGACAAACATGCTACCCACTTAGGTCACATTTGTGGCAAGCACATTGCTGAGAAGGGTATGACTGTTTCGCATGAGTGAAGTATTGGTGTTGTTTACCTTTTCCTGTTTAAAAACCTCATTGAGTGTACATCCTGAGCCAGACACCATCAGCAAGACATTCCTGCTGAACATCCCTTAATCCTCATTTCTCTTATTCACTCAGGCCTAATAGAGGCCCATGTTATTGCCCATTGGGGCCAGTTTAAAAAAGAAAGTATTTAGAGAGACACACCTCAGTAAATAAACCAAAAGCTAGTGTTTCTTTGGCTTCCAGGATTTAAAAATATTTTGATTGCCTGCATGCCTTCTATGAATGGCTCCTCAGGCTATGAACAGAAATGGCCTGTTTCACAAATCAAATAAATGCATATGTATACCAAAGGTATTCTCAACGCTCTGCCAGTCATACGGCAAGGTAAAGCCTGTTCTCTGCTGCAATCCAAAAAGGATTTGAGGCTTTACCAATTTGTTCCCTTAAGGATATTTTGACTTCTTACAGGGCATTGTTTTAATGCTAATGATGCTCTGAAGTGTTCGTGTATGTGGTGTTCAGAGCTTAAACCCGTCTGGTCTGAGTAGCAAGAGCCGTGATGGCACAGTGATTAAGCGTTTGACTACTAACCAAAAGGTCAGCAGTTTGAATTTACTAGCTGCTCTGTGGGGAGCTCTGGTAGCATAGTGCCTAAGGCACTTGACTGATAACCAGACGGCTGGCGGTTCAAACCCACCAGCCACTCCTCGGAAGGAAGGTTGGGCAATCCTACTTCCATAGTGATAACTGCCTCAGAAACCCAAGGAGGGGTCGCTAGGAGTCGGGGGCCGACTCTATGGCAAATAACAACAACAACAACAACTGCTCTGTGAGAGAATCCACTAGCAGCTCTGTGAGCTGCTATCTGTTTCCATAAAGACTGATGGGTTAGGAAACCCTATGGAACAGCTCTACTCTATCCTACAGAGTCAGTATGAGTTGGAATCAACTTGAGGGCAGGGAAAGAGCAGGCAGACTCCAAGTCTGCCAAACTCTAAAATCTTATCTTTGTTGTTGTTATTCCCAAACTTAACTATACTTCCTATGTTATACTCTTTTAGAGCAAAGTCCATGGCAAGTAATAACATAAATTCACTTTTGCACTTTTGAAGTAATCTTCCATTTGTTATGCTTTAAATTCAGCTGGTTGATTTGTTTTCATTTGTTTTACAGGTGGTCAAAATGTGCTCCCCCACCATCTCACCTTCCACTGCCACAAATGTAGCCTAAGTCACAAAAATTAACTCTGACATCAACATTTCCTTGATTAAAAACATAAATGTGAAATATTAAATCTTCACCCCAACAACAGCAACAAGAGAATATCGCTATTTTTCAAACATTCCGCTGACTGAGCAACAAAAATAGGTAATGTTCATCTACCTCAGAATAAGAGCGCTTCACAGAGGAAGACAGCATCCAAATGTGAGACTGAAAACAACAATGGTTAGTTGACAGTGCAAATGACAGAGGTACCGTTCCTTCAGTCCTACTTAAATCACCCGTTTACACTCCCTATCTCCTCTCGTGTCTGTGAGGACTAAACACCGAACACTGCACCACAGACAAATCCTTCCTTTTCTCTGGAATGTTTGTTACTTGGTGAATTATTGCTTAAATAAGAAACTGATATATTCCCATTTCTCATCCCACTCAAGGATACAAGTAATTTGTAAAATAATGCCCCACCCATCTCTTCCTCAGTCCTAATGCTTTGAGACGTATTTATGTGGAGTCACAGGTAATGCTGCAGGATGGGAAACATCATGAGTAGAATTTGTTCACCCCTAGGATTTTATTTCCCCATTGAGTCAATCTTAAAAACTACAGAGTACTTAATAAATACTAGTAATTTTTTTTTGAGATGTAGTTATCATAGTGGTGGTGATGTGGTAGTGGTGATAGTGATAGTTAGATACAGATTGGTTGATTTCATGATATATGAAAGGAAAGGCATGAGGAAGAAGGCTACAGAGATAAAGGCTCAATAATGTAATTTAATATAACATATGATTCTGTTTACCTGACCCTGAACAGGAAAAATCATGCTTATCACAAATGTGGGGGAGCTCTGGTGGTGTAGTGGGTAAGGCATTTGGCTGCAAACCAGAAAGTAGGTGGTTCAAACCTACCAGCACTCTGTAGGAGGAAGATGAGGCAATCTACTTCTGTAAAGATTTACAACCTTGGAAAACCGTTTGGGGTGGCTATGAGTTGGAATCAACTTGACAGCTGTTTGTTGTTGTTGTTGTTGTTGTTATCATGAATGTGACCTACATGGTAGCATTATTTGCCAAGAAAACACATCTAAATGCTTTCCTTTCTTAGTTTTTGCAATGTATATCAAGATACTTATAGGATGTCATAATGCTTTCCTAATAATAGATGTCATTTATTGAGGTTTGTTACGTATCTAGGATTGCTAAGTAATATGACAAACTTTTGAAGTAGTGGGGGCAGAAAGTGACATCCTCCTGTATTAGGTAATATCAAATTTGTACAACATATAGATGCATATTGTACAAAAGGATACAATAGGGTTATACAAACCCAAAATACAGCTACTTCTTTTTAGAATGGAATTTCAAGGAGGAAGAGATACAAAAAGATTGATTTAGGTGCCTAGACTGATGGAAGGAAGGTTGGGCAATCTACTTCCATAGTGACACTGCCTTGGAAACCCAAGGAGGGATCACTATGAGTTGGGTCCAACTCGACAGCACAACACAACACAACAGACTGACTGGAGGAGGTAGTAGGGAAGAGAAAGAGTAAAGTAATACTGGGGTGTAGATGGAGAATAGTGAAGATTTGAGGAAAATACACAAGGAATAAACATGATTTCCAATTTTAATAGAAGATATAGTTTCTCTGGCTATGTAATCATGTTGCCCCAGTACACAAATGTGCCTATGAGAATTTTGTCATTCTTCTGAAGATATTTGAAGCCATTATCTTTTACATACTGTATACTTCCTGACTCCCTATGTGTCTGAAAGCTATAGTCACCACTTTGTAGAGGATTTACTATTCAAGTTTGGTTTCCCACTTTCTTCTAGCACTCATCTGGGACAAAGCCTCCACCATCATATGGTGCTTGTGCTGAGGTACATAAACTGAGACATATAACATCATCCCAGACAACCTAATGGAGCACATCATACACTTGTTGCTAAAAGTGATGAGTACTATGCTAAAAAAGAGTTCTATAATATGTTTTCATTGCAAACCTACATTTGATGATTCTATCACCATGTGTGTCAGTAAGAATGAAACTTGAGTAATCATGAGCAAGTCATTTCAGCTTTTTTCAAACCAGGGCAAAATCCCCAATACCGTTTTTTTTTTTTTTTTTTTTTTCCATTTGGACTTCTCAACACAATATTATAGCCAGCACAGAAAACCAGCTTATTCATTTACAGCATTTATCATCAACTCTCCTCTTCCGTTCCCTTTTCTGTAGAAGGGCAAGTGGGTAGGCAAACCAATGAAGAGAGCAATACAAAATAAAAAGTGACTGCCTCTACAGACTCCTAGTTCCTGGAGCAAACTGGCAGTAATTCTTCTTGTACCACTGGGTTGAACTGAATCACATATTTAAGAATAGCACAAAACTAACACATCGTGGTTAGATGGTTTCTGCTCATTGGGAAGGTGGCTAAATTCTTGGAAGGACTTATATTCAAACCCCAGAAGTCACATTTTAGCAACACATCAGATGTCGATGATCAGGCTGGTAGACTTGATTTTTGGCTCTGCTAATTAGTATCTGTGCTTCAGTTTCCTCATTCATAAAATAAGAAGAATAACAGCCTCCATGTCAAAAAGATTTTGTGAAAATGGACTTAAAATATGGAAAGTACTTAGAAAAGTACTTGGCACATTGTAAACTAATTTATGTAAGTATCATGATCATCATCACCACTGACAATCACATGGTCACTTAAGAGACTTAAGAAAATATCCTTGTGATGCTGGCTTCAGCACAGGGTGGGGGGCATTAAATACCATTTCATTACCTCACTCACAGCCAATTCATTTATTCATCAAATACTGAGTACTTACTATGTGCCAAGCACTATGGTATTAAACAAAACAGAATGATTCCCTGTCGTTGTGAAGTTTACTTTAGGGGGATGATAGACAATAAACAAATTTATAATATAATGCCCTGTAGTGATGACTGCTATGCAAAAAAAAAAAACCTAAAGGTAGATAGGGAAATACAAAGTGACTTTACTCCGTCCCCAAATTCAGCTCTGTGTGACAAAATGGCTCAGCGTAGGCCATACTTTTCCCCTGAAAGGAATTCTCATGCTGACATTCTAGGTAACTGCTTCACTGAAATCCCAACCATTTGGATGCAACAAAAATATTTCAGCATATGAACACATGCAGATAGACATATGTACATTGGTTTTCTAAAATGTAATGTGTATGTAATTTCCTGAATGGCTGCTTGTCCCATCCATCTGGTCTTATTTCCATAGCACTGGAATGCACCACCAGGATATAAACCCTAAAAGCTAGAAAACAGAATTTAAATACCCAAACACATACGAGGTATGTTTTCCAAAGCAGAACACAAGCAAGCACTGTGGTAACTTCATTAACTTCTCAGCTGCAGTTGAGAGTAGCTGAGACTAAGCATAAAGGGCCCAGAACATAAAAGACATTCCACAGCAGACCTCATTAAGTGGGCTTAAGACAAGCTTGACAAGCTGATGACAAAAATCTAATTTGGACTTTCTGGACATAAGAACCCTGAGCAAGTCCAAATACACCAAGACTCTACCATGCGTGCTATCTGAAAAGGCAACAACCCAGTTCAGTTAGGTCCGTGTAGTTCATGAATCAAAGCCAGCAATGGACGTTGTCCTATTCAACCACACACTGAATAGGAAATCGTCTTCTGTGTATTTGGACTTGGGCTCTGATACTATTTAAATTTCAGATGTTGTAGGTTCCTAAATATTAACAGTGGTCCCCAGGGAGCTGTTCATCAGGCTTCTTGCACAGAACAAAGGTCATGACTAGAACCTATACATTGCACTGTACAGAAAGTATTTGGGGTATTGTTAACCCCTATATCACTCTTATTATGATCAACTCAATTTTATAGATTAGGAAGCTGAGAATGCAAATAATTTGCCCCACCTCTTACTAGTGGAGAATCAAGGATCTAAACCCAGGCAATCTGCCTTCAAAGCTTACATATGTATTCCACTACCAAATTCAGGGAAGAATAAACATTTGTGGAATGAATGAATATATTATTTAATATTCTGGTGGTATAGTGCCTAAGGCATTTGGCTGCTAACCAGGAGGCTGGCAGTTCAAATTCACCAGCCACTCCTTGGAAGGAAGTTTGGGCAATCTACTTCTGTAGTAATTATCACCTCAGGAACCCAAGGAAGGGTCACTATGAGTCAGATCCCACTTGACGGAAGTGAGTTTAGTGTGGCTTTAGAAATAAAGAAGGAATTTGTCACTTCAAATATATCATTGTCAAAATAACAGATACATAATAATAGGATGATTTTTTTTTTTTAGAATCTTTGAGGGTAGTGTATACTTTCTGTATCTCTACTGTGCCTTTCACAATACCTTACAAAAAGAAAGTATTTATAAGATATTTGTTGAATGAGTGAAGTACTTTATTGCACAAAGCAAATACAAATGGATGAAATGGCTCCCTCAGACCATTTTCCCTCTCCTGTGAGTAACTTCTTACATGAAAGAACAATAGATTTTCTGGACTCTGACTCCATGTGCTAATTTCTTATGACACTTCTGGAGATGCTCTCAGGTTTAGACCTCTGGGCCTTCATCTAGACTTGAAGGAAACTACAGTTCCTGGTCCTAGCTTTCCCAAAGTTAGCCCACCCCATTTCCACTCAAGCCCTAGAAGTAACAGTGGCTTGCTAATATTTAACTATTGTGAGGACAAATGAGCCTGAATAGGAAGTAAGGTTGGGCAATCTACTTACATAGTGATATCGCCTCGGAAACCCAAGGAGGGGTCCGACTCGATGGCAAATAACAACAACAACAACATCTTAATAAAGGTTTGTTGAGGAGAAACCAATCCAGCTCTGCCTGTCAAAACCTGGACGATATCCTGGATCTCACAATAGACTCATTCCTGGACCTTATTCTTAAATGAAGTCCGTTAGGACATACTCTATTTACCAATATTGTATAGAAAGAACAATTTTAACTTCTTCTTCCAACTAGTCCAAAGAAGGATTCTGAGTGTATTCCCTTCAGTTCTTCCTGCCCCTTACTGTTGTTGTTGTTGTTGTTGTTATGTGCCATCGAGTCAAACCCGACTCATAGCGACCCCTCCATGGGTTTCCGAGGCAGTATCACTACGGAAGTAGGATTGCCCAACCTTCCTTCCGAGGAGTGGCTGGTGGGTAGTGGGAGGTATTAATTACATAAGTTATGAAACATCTTTGTGGATCTCATTTATAAAGGATACAACTGTCCTGTCACTTGTCCTGACTTGTTGCTGTGAAGAAAAAATCTGATCATGTGCACAGGATTATTTTTCACCCAGAAAGTGTTATATAAACCAAAGCAAACCAAATCCACTGCTGTTGAGTGGATTCCAGCTCATAGCAACCCCCATTGGGTTTCTGAGGTGGTAAATCTTTATGAAAATAGATTGCCTAGTCTTGCTTCTGAAAGTGTTACATAGCTGTAGGAAATTATTAGAGAAGAAGGAAACTACAAGTTCATGTACCATATGTTTTCAAGGAGCCAGACATTTAATTTTGTTCTTATGTGAATGATATGTGTACAGCCCAGACAAAATGGGCTTGTATGTATACTGGTGGGATATTTGAATATCTTTAATGCTTAAAAGTTTGAGTTTATGAATCCCACATTTTAAAAAATCTCTCTAATTATGTCTGTTGTTGATTTTTAATACAAATTACTGTATTTTATACAGTAATTATATTTATTATTTACTGTTAACTGGATGCTAGGCCTCTTGTTAAGATGTTTGTATACATTATGGAATTCATTCATCCTAAGACCACCACAATTTTCTCTCTCTTATGCACATGGCTAGCCTAAGACCTAAAAGCATGAAGAAAATATCCTAAGGTCACACTACTAGCGACAGAAGCACAATATGAATTTAAGCCTGCCTGCCTATAATGCATTGTTTATTAATTCAAATCTTATTTGGTTGAAATTTGCACTAATCCAAATGTAGCATAGATTATGCTTTTCAGGGAGCAAGATCAATTTACTGTCATCTTTTGTGAGATCTTAGGTTTCATTTGGGAGCTCTGGTAGCACGTTGTTGTTGTTGTTGTTGTTATGTGCCGTTGAGTCAGCCCCGACTCACAGCCATCCCTCCTTGGGTTTCTGAGGCAGTATCACTACGGAAGTAGATTGCCCAGCCTTCCTTCCGAGGAGTGGTTGGTAGCATAGTGCCTAAGGTATTTGACTGCTAACCAGAAGGCTGGTGGTTCAAACTCACCAACCACTTCTCAGAAGGAAGATTGGGCAACTACTTCTGTAGTGATATTGCCTCACAAACCCAAGGAGGGGTCTCTATGAGTCGGATCTGACTCAACCGCAGTGAGTTTATTTTTTGGTTTTCACCGCCATGATAGAAACTGAGAAAAATTATGTAACTTTTTCAAAATAACTAGGAGCCTTAAAAATTTTGAATGTCTTTGGTGAGAGGCTCCTGTGAGTTATAAATGGGGTTACTATGCATAGTTTTTAATCACTGGTAACCACTGGTCACTCATGGAGCATCCTGAGTGTACCTACTACATGCAAACTCCTCATGCAATGATGCTGTGTGAAGGCAGAGGAGAGGGTTTAAGAGAGTAAATTATTTCCCTCAGGGAGCCTACAATCCATCCTTTGGAAAAGAGGGCAATATGCATGAATCAGTCAAAGAGTCAAATTAATCTTAGAATACATTAGCAGTGCTTAGAAGTAATAAAACCAAATCGTCTTCAAAGGATTAAGTCCTTCAGCCTTTAACTCAGTCAGATCTGCTTCCCCCACATGCCAATTAGAGTTCAAAGAAGAGAATCATACACTTCATTTACAGATCTATTGAACCCTGGGCACAAGTGATAAATCGTTAATAAGTCTGAAAGACTGCTATATTTATTCTTAAATGTAACTAATTTGCACACTGAGGTTAAGTAATTTGCCTAAAGACAATTTATCAGAATGTCTGGTAAAACTCCATAGCTTCACTTCTCATTTGACACCACTGACCCATCTTCTCATTTTAAGGTTAGCATATCGAAACATTCACTTGTCAATAAAGATTATAGAAAAGACTCTGATGCATAACAAGTTCACATCTACACGTGGAGACCAATATATTTTTGTTTTATTTAGGAGCTCTGGTAGCATAGTGCCTAAGGCACTTGACTGATCATCAGAAGGCTGGCAGTTCAAACCCACCAGCCACTCCTCGGAAGGAAGATGAGGCAATCTACTTCCGTAGTGATACTGCCTGGGAATCCCAAGGAGGGATCGCTATGAGTCGGGTCCGACTCGACGGCACATAACAACAAAAAAAAAATTTAGGGAATTTCATGAAGAGCAAAGAGTGTCCCAATCATTGCTTTGTAGACAGCTGTACATTTTAAGAAATATTTTTTCCCTTTGTCTATGCTTTAAAAGCAGACTTAAGTCTATTCAGCAGTTACTGCAGTAAACCAAGCAGTACAGAAATTTAACACACCCAACTTGCAAACTGGTTGATTGGCTGGTCAATTACATGGTCTAAATTCAACCCTTAGGTTGGGTGATTTTACGGACACACACACACACACATACACATACATGCTCACACACACCTTGGTTCTATAACAATGAACTCTCTTGGACAGTCTACAGTACATTCAACAAAGTACTCAAGGAGCAATAAACCTAAGTTTTTATCTTTAAGTATAAATGCATTTTACAGTAAGCACCTTTGAAGGATTAATGCTAAGATGGTAATCAAAGTCAAGACCAGTCTGAAGATGATGTTTAAAAGCATGCACACTATTGAATAATCATAACTACATACCCCATGCTTTTTACTTTTAAAATACTAGGGATAGCTTCATCTATTAGACATAAAAAAGCAATCATCTGTTACAATTAGTGTTGATACAGAAAATACAACACAAATGACCCAAGCTGTCATTGCATGACTTTTTTCCCACTTTGATTTAAGCTATTGAATGCTCTTTATATTTCCCTGGGCGAGATAATAGCACTGTGATATTTTTGGAGAAAATATTAAATTAAACTAGAGAAGAGTCATATTAACAAATTTCTTATTTTTAGTATAGATTCCATGGTATTATTGTGGGATCTAAACTGATCTTAGAGAACCCAAATTATACAAAACTTTGGGGATAGAAATTAGCATAATTGAAATAATTCAATTTTTGGTAATTAGAATTCTCACTTAAACCTAAATTAAATCTGCCAAACTATAATTATGCTCAAATTTGCATCATGAAAATTATCCCCATTTTGCTCATAGCATCTTAAAATATCTAATAGGGGATCTTAAACTCTTAAGGTTGAGTCAAGAGGCCTTATTTTCACAGTCTTGGGGATGAGCAGGAAACTTATTTTGCATTAAATGCAGTTATTCAGCCTCTTGGGGAAAGGAAGGGGGTCCATTATTTCCTCACTCTATTCTGCTCAGGATTTGTACTGCAATCTTTGGATACCTATAAGCTAGATATAGCTATTAATGAGAGCTGAGTGCCACAGCAGACAGTAAAAGATTAATGCTTCCTTTGCAGACAAACCTTAAGAAAAGCAGGTCATGCTTTAGGACAAAGGTAATGGAAACCAAAGACACAGAAAAGGCTACAACACTTTAAAATCAGCCACTTAAAAACAAGCACTGTTTTGCTATCCATGTTAAAATGATTAAGGCTGCAAGATAGCATGAAGGCAATGTGAATTGCACATTGATTCTTATAAATCCTAGGATCAGATTTTATTATTATTACTATTTATTTGGGAGGCAAAGAGAGAACACCCATAAAACACTACACTGTATAAGCTGTCTGTTTAGCTAACCTTTCTGCTATTTGATTTGATTAAATGAACCGCTGATGTGATTAAACTGCAAGACGGTTTATTTATCTTCATGTTTGGGACAGTAGGTGGGTATAATCCGCAAATATATTGGTCGAGAAGTAGTTGGGTCTGGATGCACGAGGCTGGCACATTGTCAAAGCACATGAGGAGTTTCTTAGGAAAAAAAAAATATATGAATACATCCCCAGTTGAATAAAATAGTCACATTAATACTGGAATAAGGCAATAGAACCCTGGCTGACATCCCATCTGTTCTTACGAATTAAATTTAGAAATCATATGTAATATAGACATTTCTGTCTGAATATCATAAAACCCTGACACATCCAGGCTTTCATTAGAAAGCTCTGAGATGTGACTTGAATAACAATCTGTCTTAGCTAATTAGTATTTTCAGTTTAGCATATTCACTTCCAGACATATTGCTGTTTGCACATGGTAATTTAGGTAAACAGATACCATCCACAGCTGCATCAATTAACACTGCTAATCAAAACTGAATTCAGGTAATTAGGCACATTTATGCAAAAAAAAAAGTGTAATTTTGGCAAAAAGCTAAATTCTTCAGTAATATGTCAATAAGTAAAAAAAAAAAAAAAAACCCTTTTGCTTATGAAAAAAAAAAAAATGGGGAGAGAAATCTTCACTAATATATTCATCATGCAGACAGAGTAGAATTCCTAAATTAAATCTCAATCTTTAATTGGCCTGTATTTTCAGAAATTGGGTCATATTTTTCATAAATGTTTTCCTCAATGTTGCCACATAGTAAAGTGGATTCACATCTGCCTAAGGGTTTAATCATCATCAAGCAGGACTCAAATGGTTAATGAATTCTCAAGTATTCATCTAACTTAAAGGGATGTTGGTCAAACTTGATCTTCTATCTTGTCTAGCATTCTCTTAGGGCAGATGCTGTCAGTAAGCCTTATTTATTACATACTTAAATTTTCTCACTGCAAAGTATGGTAATTTGGTGTTAGAATCACAATAGTAATGCCTTATTTTCCTGCAAATACTCTTAAAACTTTCCTGATTATACCCAATGCCCTTTAGTTGTTTTTTAATTCATTTCAAATGAATATTTATTATTTTATTATTTCTTTCTTTGCAGAGCATCAACTTGATGGCAGTGAGGTTTTTTTTTTTTCACTCTTTATAGAAATATAAACCAATCTGACAATTTTTTATGAAGTATTCTATCAATTGTGGAAAAACTAGCTTAACCATTGGTTAAGTAATAATAATGGCCAACTAGCGACTAAAAATTCAGGTAGAAGGAGATTGATGGACACAGATTTAAAGATAAAGGAGAAAACTGAGCCATTGTTAGAAACATTCTGACTTTGTACAGAGGTGTTGCTACTATTAGGTGCCATCAGGTTGACTCCAACTCATAGTGACCCTCCATACAACAGAATGAAACAGCCGTCCTCACAATCATTGCTATGTGTATAGAAGTAGATATGGAAACACTCACAATCACCGTGTGAGATATGTAGGTATATATGAATCCCCGGGTTGTACAAAGAGTTCATTTGCTCTGTTGCATCAGAAAGGTTGGAGGTTCCAGTCTACCCAGAGGCATCTTGGAAGACAGACTTGGTAATCTACTTCCAAAAAATCAGTCACCGAAAACCTGTGGAACACAGTTCTGCTCTAGCACACATGGGGTCACCATGAGTTGAAGCTGACCGGACAACAACTGGTATGTATATATATATGTATCCTTTCCCTGTTCAGATTTTGAAGATTAATTTCTCAAACACTAGACTTTCATAACGAAGTACTGAGTTTAGTGTCACTAGCCTTGTTTTAATAGTAATGTTATTATTGTTGTTGTTGTTAGGTGCCACTGAGTGGGTTCTGACTCATAGTGACCTGATGTACAATAGAACAAAACGCTGCCCGGTCCTGTGCCATTCTAACAATCATTGCCATGCTTGAGCCCATTGTCGCTGCCACCGTGTTAATCCATCTTGTTGAGGTCTTCTCCTGTCTTGCTGACTCTCTACTTTACCAAGCACAACAGCCTTCTCCAGGGATTGGTCCCTTCTAAGAACGTGACCAAAATACTTGAGATGAAGTCTGGCCATTCTCACTTCTAAGCATTCCAGCTGTACTTCCTCCAAGGCAGATTTGTACATTCTTCTAGCAGTCTATGGTACACTCAATATTCTTCATCAACACCACAACTCAAATGCATCACTTTTCTACAGTCTTCTTTATTTATTGTCCAGCTTTAACATGAATATGATACTATTGAAAATACCAAGCCTTGGGCCAGGAGCACCTTAGTCTTCAAAGTGGCATCTTTGCTCTTTAACACTATGAAGAGGTCTTTTGCAGCTGATTTGCCCAGTGCAGTACAGCATTTGATTTTTCTGGCTGCTGCTTCTAGTAATTGTCACTTTCAATACAATTTAACAAACATTCCCTCAGCATTTGCCATGTCTCAGGCACTCTGCTAGGCCCTGTCATTGAATACAGACATGGATTTAACTTACCATACTACCCTGAGTCAATCTCAGGTTTTACAAACAACACAATCAACTTTCAAAAGGTGAAACAACTCTCCAAGTGGGAATATTCCTCAATTCCAAACTTTTTGAAATTTCTGGGTAAATTTTGCAGAGGTTTACTTTTTAATCAGCTCAAACTAATTCTGTTGTTCTCATAATAAATCATTAAATGAGAACAAATCTTGTTTTGCAAAGTAGTGTGATGTCTTTATCTCATTTTGCAGAAATCCCATAAAACATGTATGTTTATTTGTCTATATAAAAAAATTTTTTTTCCTCTAGTCTTTTAAACTCACTTAACATAAAAAATTGGGCAATTCTTTATGAAATAGAGTTCTAGCACAATCCATGTTTTAATGCCCCCTTTCAAAAGCAGAGCTTTCAAAATACAAAGGCACATTTATCAATAGTTTGTTAAACTACTCACACCAATGAAAGTGCATAAGGTGGGGTAGGACACACCTGTCTCTTAAGATTCTGCTATACAAAATTATTATTATTATTAAATAAAAGAAAGGTAAGGACAACATCCTAAAGACAAATCTAAAAATAAAATTTCAATGGCTGGTTTTTAATTAATCAAATTATTAATATTTGGGGAGAACAATTTCTGGTCCCCATGAAATGAGCTGGACCAATAAGCAGCATCACAATACATGGAGAAAAGATTGAAGTTGTCAAAGATTTCATATTATTTGGATCCACAATCAACACCAACGGAAGCAGCAGTCAAGACACCAGATGATGTATTGCACTGGGAAGACCTACTGCAAAAGACCTCTTTAAAGTGTCAAAGAGCAAAGATGTCTCTTGGAAGACTAAGGTGCACCTAACCCAAGCCAGGGTATTTTCAATTGCCTCATATGCATGTGAAAGCTAGACAATGAATAAGGAAGACCACAAAAGAGTTGATGCTTTTGGGTTGTGGTGATGGTAAAGATTACTGAAAGTACCACAGACTGCCAGAAGAACTAACAAATCTGTCCTGGAAGAAGTGCAGCTGGAATGCTACTTGGAAGCGAGAATGGCCAGGCATCATCTCACCAACTTTGGTCATGCTGTCAGAAGGGAACATTCCCTGGAGAAGGATGTCATGCTTGGTAAATTGAAAGGTCAAGAAAAAAGGGGAAGGCCCTCAATGAGATGGATTGACACAGTGGCTGCAACGATGGACTCAGGCATAGCAAGGATTGTGAAGCTAGTGCAGGACTGGGCAGTGTTTCATTCTATTGTACATAGAGTTGCTATGAGTAGGAGCCAATGACGGCACCTAACAACGACAACATGAAATGAGCTAAGCCAACAGACGGAAATCCATTACTTGGATGCACCAGTGAATAATCAAATTACTCTAAAACACTTCTCTCACTTCATTTGACGTGAATCTGGAGAGAATCAAGACACTTATGCCACGTGGGAGGTTTTCATTGTAGTTCTTGTATTTCAGTCAGGACTTCCAACAGGTCACTCAGATTCACCCCCTTACTGAGAATTTGCTTTCCCATCCGAGATGTACTGAGTCAGAATTTACATTGAACAAGGTCCCCAGGTGATGCCTATGTATGCTTTAGTAAACTCATTTATCTGGGAAAGGCTTAAATTTGTCTTCTAAAAATCCTTTTAACACATTTCAACAAAGTGGAATGTTATGGATAGTACACAATAGTTCTGGTGAAGGGAAAGCTGGAAATATAAGCCCAGATTCCAACCCACGCTGTGCCTGACTTCAGGCACATTCTGTGTCTATCATTATTCTTTGCCATCACCACTTACCTCGCTGTGGGGGTATCTGGAATACACACCGAGAAACCAAACCAGTAGCCTTTAAGTCAGCTCTGATTCATGGCAATCCTGTGTGTGTTCGAGTAAGCTGTACTTCATATGGTTTTCAGTGGGAAATCTAATTTTTTGGAAGTAGATCCCAAGCCTTTTTTCCAAGGTATCTCTGAGTGGACTCAACTAGCCAACTTTTCAGTTAGCAGTCAGCACGTTAGCTAACCACCATTTGCACTACCCAGGGACTCTGCTTGGGCTATAACTCACTGCCATCGAGTTGATAGTAACCTTAGGTTTCCAAAGCTGTAAATCTTTACAGAAGTAAAGCAGAGCAGCTAGTGGATATGAACCACTAACCTTCTGGTTAGCAGTCAAAAGCCTTGTCCACTAGGCCACCTGAGAGCTCCTGGGATATAAAAAACTCAACTCATCCAGTCGATTCCAACTCATAGAGACCCTGTTTGGGTTTCCCATGCAGTGAATGTTTATGGAAGTAGATTGCCCAGTCTTTCTTCTGCAGAGTGGCTGGTGGATTTGAACTACCAGCCTTCTGGTTAGTAGTCAAATGCCTTAGGCACTACACCAACAGAGTTCCTTCTTGGGATAAAAGAGTTGCTCAATAAATACTTGTTGAAACTGAACAGAGGTCAGTTGGTGATGTTTCCAGAAATGCTAATGCTGAAGTCACTTTAGTCAAAGTTACCTTATTAAACAGTCCTCCAGATTCCAAAGTATGTGTAGAAGTGGTGTGTTGAAATTAATACAAACAGCACAGGATGTATCAAAGAGGCCACATACTACTACATTACTTTGTCTTCCAATTCACTGGAAAACTAATGCTAAATAGCTAGAAAGTTAACCAAACAAAAAAACAAACTCACTGCCCTCAAGTTGGATCCAACTCATAGCGACCCCCTCCTTGGGTTTCCAAGGTGGTGTCACTAGGGAAGTAGATTGCCCAACCTTCCTTCTGAGGAGTGGCTGGTGGGTTTGAACCAGCAGCCTTCTGGTTAGTAGTCAAATGCCTTAGGCACTACGCCACCAGAGCTCCTAGATAGTTAACAGTGGAGCATTTACTGCTTCTAGAGTATCTGGTAGCATAGTGCCTAAAGCATTTGACTGCTAAACAGAAGGCTGGAAGTTCAAACCCACCAGCCACTCCTCAGAAGGAAGATGGGGCAATCTACTTCTGTAGTGATACTGCCTCGGAAACCCAAGGAGGGGTCACTATGAGTTGGGTCCGACTTGACGGCACATAACAACAACAACAGAGTATTATAGGAAGCTCTGGTAGTGTAGTGCCTAAAGCACGTGACTGCTGACCAGAGATTGGTGGTTCAAACTCACCAGCCACTTCTCAGAAGGAAGATGGGGCAATCTACTTCTGTAGTGATACTGCCTTGGAAACCCAAGGAGGGGTGGCTATGAGTCAGATCCGACTGGATGGAACATAGCAACAACAACAAGAGTATAATAATCATTTTGTGGATCAACAAATTATTCACTTGACCAATATTAACCAAATAATTTTATTCTAGAAGTACTGTCTATTAAAGAGAATAACATGTTGGGAAATTTATGGTTGACTATTTTTCAACTATAAATGATTTAAAAAAAAAAAAAATCTGTAAATCTTGAGTATGCCACATTATCTCAATTTCTCCCAGCCCAGGAAATTTGATCATAGGCTTCAACTAAATTGTTGACTCACAAACAATAAGCTGTGAATAAAATGACACCATTGGTCACAGTCTAAACAGTCTGCCTTTTGAACAGAAGGACTCCAAGTAAAATATGTGGGCCAAGAAAATATCAAATGGATTAATTTGGGCTTGTTAATGGCAAAGAATGTTATTTCACAACTATAAGAGGAAATGTCAGGTCTGAGGCTGGGTGGGTTAGAGGGGAGCAGATTGCCAGAACACAAAGGCACCAGAAAGAAAGAAAAATGTCTTTGAAGAACACTCAAGCAAAACAAATGATTGAATTTGGAATTCAACAAAATATAATCTTATTTTCCTTTGCTCTTTCACCAGCACTTTCTCTGACAATAAGACAATATGAATGTCACCTTCTCGAGCCATGATCTTCTTTTACAGAAAATACTGCTGCTATTTAATGGTGATACAAATAGAGGAGGATGCTGTCAATAGTTTGGCACATTAGCTTTTCATGCTTAGATAATGTTGCTGTCTCTACGAGAAATTTTAAGACTGAAAATGATTTTCATTTAGTTCTGGTATGAGACAAAATAAGATTAATCTAAATTAGAGATTATTGAATTATATTGAACATATTAAAAGCATCTATTGTCAGGATTTAATTTAGCAGTACTGTTTATTTTTAAGCAAAAATTATCTTTAATAAGAAAACAAATATTAGCATGGAGCAACTGGATTTACAGGATGACAATTCAATGTACCAAAGCTAAAGCTGATAATCTGTGCTTTATCAGGCAAGGTGCAGAACAACGTATTTGTTTATAATTTATCGTAAAGCACCAATCTCACAATTAAGAATCAGGAAATTATCCTTATAGCAAATAGATCTTAGTTAAACATATTATTAATCTATGCTTTGAGGTATTAACCAACTCTCTGGAAGATGCCAGAGTCACTTTACCAGCTGAATAACCTCACTCCCTCTATCGCAAGTTTTCATCTTTGACTCTTTTCATAGGTCTGGAGTAGGAGCTTATCTTTCAGAAGGATGTTAAAAGAGTACATGAAAAGCCTGCAAAACTACACTATAGCACCTGAGGTTCTTAATTTTTACACTATAATGCCTTGGACTTTTCTACCTTGACATATTCAGAGTGAATTCTTTGATGAAAACAGAGAAAAATAAATTACATATGGAATGAAGAGAACCTTTATTATCATTTTAATAGTTCACAGACATATAAAAGGGAAACGCTTTCACTATGTGGTGGGACTTAATGCTAAAAATATTCACTGACTTAGTTATAAAAAAAAACTTGATACAAAAAAAGGGAACAATTTTTTCCAGTAACGTGAATATGCAACTTTTCACAAAGGCATCAAGACAATTCAACAAAGACAAAGAAAATTGTGCCATTAAACAGCGTTATGAATGACTATTGTTTGCTTCTCCTATAATGTCTTTGTACTTAATGCAAAGACTGATTATACCCATATAGGAAATCAAATTCCAGACGTCAGAAATAATCATCATTTGGGAGCTGCTTCATCAGCAACTGTAGCAAAAAACGCACACACATTTTCAGGAGCCATTCTATAGATTCAGCATGGCAAGAATAAGTAGTTTAAGTGACTGGCATTGGATTAGACTAGAGAGGCCAATGTTATTTGTTCCTTACCTCTTCAGAACCTACCTAGATTATGTTTTTTTCTATAGGGAGCATGCAGTTCCAGTCAGTGCCGACTGGCTTCAGGCTTCCAGCTTTTGTTGGGCTGGTGGTTTTGCTGTTGTGAATGGGAGGCAGTGGTACCTGGGATTCTTTCCCCATGTGCATCCAATTACCCACACATTATTCTATAACTACGCTGCCACCGGAGTGCTCTGCCAGGGCTACGATCCTGCCAAAGCAGCATCCCATTCAGCATGCAAAAATGAAAATGGGAGGATTTTGTTATTATTATTTGAGTAACATAGGATCTGCTCAATGTTCGCATTTAAATTGGACAGAATAATTCTGCTCTGGCTTTTAATTTCAGAAGGGTTAATCACCCTAACAAAGGTCAACCAAACTTTAATCTCCAATAAAATTGCTATAGCCCCAATCACGTGCAGGACATTTATTCTATTTCCATTCGAAAGAATGCATTACTTTCATTATGCACCACTAATCTTCTAATTCTTTACGTTAGCACATTTTACCACAAATATTAATTCCTTTGAAACTCTGACAAGAGTTCATTTCTACACATCTCAGGAGATAATCCTGTTTTTAAAAACGGTCCATCAGCTGTGAACTGCCTTTCCTGGCCCTTTCTAATTCACATAGACCTTTGCTTCTCCAACAGAGTTCTAACAATATCAAATCTCAGTTACACAAAATATTATGGAGGTTTGGGTTAAAACAATATTATTTTAGGAACTTAATTCTTCCTATTGTCTGCGATTATGGTGCCGTCCATCTACTTGTTTTATTCATAATGTTACCATGTACAAAAGTTAATTGATCTAGAGGAAGCAAATGTTAACTATATTTGAATAACAGTAAGAAACACTTAAATCCATTAATTTATTTACTCGATAAATATATATTGAGTGTCTATATGTGCCAGGTATGGGGAGGGGGGTGATGCCATGTCAAAGACAAGAAGGAAAAAAAAAAAAAAAAGAGTTGAGATGAGGACAGTTTTCAATCCTGAAAATGATGCCCAGAATTATAGTAAAATATCAGTTTAGACCTCTACTTTCAACTCTTCTTAATCAACGTCATTAAAATTTAGTGGAGACAGAGATGGTGTTAAGTAAAATTTTTAACCAAATTTTCAACAAACAGTGTTTAATATTCTATGGACACTTAAAGGTTTTAAACTTCATAATCCCAGAAGATGATTCATTTTTCATTTGAAGAATATAAACTTTCACTGTCAAATCTTCAAAGGAGTATATAGAGGATGACTGTTTTTCTGATGTTACCATTATCGTGTGAAGGAAAAAACAATAAGAAAGTTTAAATGGGGCTTATTAAAAATATACCTGCTGTGAATTCATTTATTAACAAAATTTTGTTTCTTGATGTTTAAAAACTGCTATGACCACAAAATTCAAATAGTAATGGGCAAAAGACAAATTATTGCTTTTTGCCTGAATGGCCACCGAGGAGAGGTAAGAGAACCTTAATGAATATCCCCAATTATATCGCAAATTGATTGCCCTGGCATTGCAGCAGTTGTGTGACACAGCATACTAACCCAAACTTTGCCTTCTGTATTTTTGAGACCCTTTCCTCTCTCTTTGTACTCAGATGAAGCGTCCAGGCACATGCCTCTGCTCATCAATATTCACACTCATTAATTAGCAATATGTGAGGCTATAATTTGAGCAAACTCCCAAGAGCCTGAATATTCAATCAAGCAAAGTAAATCAGAGTCACAAAATACAGGTAGAACAGTAAATGACCAGATTAGCATTAGGAAGGAACACAGAATTTCAGGAAATACTGGTCTTTCTAAGTGTTGAAAAAAAAAAAACAACCCGCACTTCTGTTGTTAAAGTCAGGATCTCAGTCTTCTCTCTCTCTCTCACTTTGAGCATTTCTTGAAACTAAAATGAAATTTCTGCATATCCTGTAACTACCTTTGCCCCCCCATAACTAGATTGATACAATAAGATAAAGCACAGAAGCGCCTTTTACATTGGTGAGCAAAATAAATCTGACGCTATACAATACAAATGCTCAACTGATGTTTGTTACCAAAGAGTTATTCTGAAAGCTAATGAAGACTAGCTACACACAACTGCAGAAAAAAATGTTGCTTTTATATTCCATTCTCATCATTGAAAGCAAAGTGACTATATTTCTGAATGTCCAGATTTGGAAAAGAACAACAACAACAACAACAACAACAAAAAGCTTTCCCAAAATATGCTATATGCTCAAGAAGCATATGGAATATTTATGAATCATTCTGGTCATGAAACAAAAAAGAACCGACCAATCATCAAATAAAAATCTTAATAAAAAACTAAAGGATATGGAATTATGGAAGAAATGTACCTTAGGCTGAACGAGTTTGCGAGTTTCCATCTTGCCTCCATGGCTGTGCTGCTCCACCTTAAGCAAAAGTCGTCTCCGTGTCCACTGTGATCTTTGTGACAATGCCATCATATCACAGGTAAATTTTTCGATTAACTTTACAGACGTAGTAGCAACTTTGTTAATTGTGGTATTAGCCAGCTGTTGGGTGCGATCAGTCACCCACTGTAAGAAAGCCAGACAAAGAGACATCTAATCATTGCAACCAGAGCCGATAAATTCTGTTCCCTTCTCAGAGGTGTCACAGATTCTATCCCTTCTGACCCTCTCCTCCGCCATCGACTGTCAAATTTAGATTCTGCAAGCTCCCAGCTACTCTTTATCCCTGCCTTAGATCTGAAACTCCTGGTTATCAGGAAGACACGCGTCACCAGCTGTCTCAGAGCAGGAAGGCAATCAGGTGAATACTACTTATTATCTTGCATTGCTTTCTGAGGAGTGACAAGATTGATTTGGGACCAAGAATGCATTCAGACCTCAGACATATAGTTCCCGGGGTTCTGAGTTCAGACAGTGGGGTATGTGCAAACATGCAATACGGAGGACAGCAACCCAGATTTTAGGACTACAGAATATTAGAAATTTAAGGGGAATTTAAAAACATGTATCAGATTTCCTTTTTGAGATGTCCTGATATTTTCTTTTCCATTCTGTACTACCCTGGCAGTGATATTACTTGGGGGAGCTGGCTTTGAAATTGAAGTTGGGTGATCTCAAACCCACTCATGAATTAGTATTCTGGGATTATGAAGTTGTCCCCATCTTTTTTTTTTTTTTAATCGAGCGTATTCTGTAAGATTGTAAGTTCCAATTCTAGGAATTTATCGTTACATAAAAGTTCAAATCTTATTTATGTAAAATAATATGAGAAACTAATTAAGACATCTCAGCTAATGATGATTTATACAACATTGAATTGAAGGACAGACATTTTTACATTCTAGTATAAAAATTTCCCCTAAAAAAAAAAATCAGTCTACCTACATAAGTGTGTGTGTGTGTGTGTATATATACATATACAAATGTATACACAAATATATGTAAGGGTAATGAATTTACTAAAATTTAAATATAAGGTAACATGCACAGTAACATTTCTACAACATTATATAATAATATTTTTATTTACCTTTTCCCACTTCCTCCCCTCCCTCTCTTCTTCCCGATATAACAATATTTTTTAAAGTGAAGCCATCAACTGATCAGTAAATAGTTTGATGTACACATTAAGCCATGACACTGATTTACATTTTACTAAAAGATTATTTTTTCCCACTGAACTGTTTGTTGTTGTTGTTGTTATTTGCCATCGAGTCGCCCCCGACTCATAGCGACCCCTCCTTGGGTTTCCGAGGCAGTATCACTACGGAAGTAGGATTGCCCAAACTGTTTAAGCATAATAAAATAAAAAGTTTAAGCTGCGGAATTTCAAAAAAGAAAAAAAGAGTATATATAAATGATCATATAGTTTTATTCACCAATAAATGAATAGGTCTTCTGGAGACAGAGGAATTCGACTGGTAAAAAGTTAAAGTGTAATTGTGAAGTACATTTTACAAAGGAATTTTATATATTTGTCTCCCAAAAGGGTCCAGAATCGTTATCTCTGCATGTGAAAATGTTAACTACAGTGTTGCTTTATTAATAAATCATGGTATGTACCCTGAATTTAGGAGCTCTGGTAGCATAGTGGCTAAGGCACTTGACTGCTAACCAGAACCAGACTCCTCGGAAAGAAGATGGGGCAATCTACTTCCATAGTGATACTGCCTCGGAAACCCAAGGAGGGGTCACAATGAGTCGGGTGGGTCCGACTCGACGGCACATAACAACAACAACCCTGAATTTATATTTTGTTTTCACATAAGGATGTCTGTAACAGAGGATTCAAAGTCCCTGCACTTTATTTAGCCCAGAGTGCTGAAAAGATAAACATCTAACTATATCTATAGTCAACCTAAGATACATACAATGAGGATAAAATGATTTTGGGATCCCCAATACCCTAGAGCAAGACACGTCCATCCTGGAATGACAAAACAGTTTCTTAAATTCTACCTGAACTAGGATGCTATGGTTGTTAGGTGCCGTTAAGTCAGCTCCAACTCATACTGACCCTATGCACAGCAGAACAAAACTCTGCCTGGTCCTGTGCCAGCCTCACAATCCTTGCTCTACCTGAGCCCATTGTTGCAGCCACTGTGTCAATCCATCTCATTGAGGGCCTTCCCCTTTTTCACTGACCCTCTACTTTACCAAGCATGATAAGCAGACTAAGACTTGGAAGAAGGAAATAGCCATCCACTTTTCTAAGAACTGGTCAGTGAAAATCTTATAAACTAGGATAACACAATGCATTGTACTGCTGTTGAGTCGGATCCAACTCATTGTGACCCCTCCTTGGGTTTCCAAGGTGGTATCACTATGGAAGTAGATTGCCCAACCTTCTTCTGAGGAGTGACTGGTGAATTTGAACTGCCAGCCTTCTGTTTAACAGTCAAATGCTGTAGGCACTATGCCACCAGAGTGCCTATTAACTAGGATGGGAGGGAGGAAATAGCTACAGGATTCCTTAAAAATAATTACATATTTATCTCTCTGAAAGTAAATCCTCTTTATCTTTCATGTCTTGGGCTGATATTAAGAAATGAGTCAGGTTCCATAAGCAAATGCACAAGAAAAGTCAGACATATCAGAGGAAAGAGTCTGTAACAACCTAGCATTGAAAGCAAGGAACCTTAGGTATGACTTCTGCTAATGGTCATTCAGAAAGGAGCTGTGTCCCTCACACTCAAAGACTTGGTGAACATCAAGTGCACAGTATTTTCTCAAGACTGGGAAGAATCAATACTTTTGATGCACACGTCATCCTCTTCAAAACCCACTTACCCATATTAATAATTGAAAAATCACATTTTCAAATATCTAATAGATAGTTATTGTAAAATATCAAGCAAAGCACTCTAAAAAGAGTTCAAAATAGACATTTCTCCTAAGATTCAAAACGTGTTTCCATAATGCTTACTGTTCATACCTATGAAAATTATTCTAATTCAGAAACTTAGAATGAGTCAAAAACTTGTCTTTACTCTTTGGCTGAGAAAAGGACTTTTTTTCCTGGGAGATTCAAAGAGAATAAAATATACTACATCCACAAAGGTTTTCATCGCCATAATATCTAAAAGAGAAAATGGAAACAATCTGTTGTCCTTGAAAAGACAAAATATTGAATAAATTATGGCAATTACTCATGTGCAGTTATTATGCAATGGGAGAATTGACAAATGCAACTTATTACTCGACCAAACTAAAAAAGAAATCAGAATACAAAATTGTACATATATTGATTATTGGGAGCATTTGGACAAAGACTGGAAGGAGAAATGCCAAAATGGGAAATGTGTCTTACAGGATTATAGGAAACCTAAGGAGGGGTGGCTATGAGTTGGATCCGACTCAACAACAGTGATTTTGGTTTTTTTTTTTTTTTGTATTTTAAAATAGCATGGACTGCCAGAAAATCAAACAAATCCATGCTGGAAGAAGTGCAGGCAGAATGCTCCTTAGAAGAGAGAATGGCCAGACTTCATCTCATCTCCTTTGGTCATGGGGTCAGAAAGGACCAGTCCCTGGGGAAAGGTATCGTGCTTGCTAAAGTATACCAAAAACCAAAACCAAACTGCATGCTGTGGGGTCGATCCCGACTCACAGCAACCCCTCCTTGGATTTCCAAGGTGGTAACACTGTGGAAGTTGATTGCCCAGTCTTCCTTCTGAGGAGTGGCTGGTGGGTTTGAACTGCCAACCTTCTGGTTAGCAGTGAAATGTCTTAGGTATTACAACACCAGAGCTCCTGGCTAAAGTATAGGGTCAGTGAAAAATGGCAAGACCCTCAGTGACATGGATTGACCAGTGGCTGCAACAACGAGCACAAGCACAGCAAAGATTGTGAGGATGACACAGGACCTGGCAGTGTTTCAGTTGTACATAAGGTCGCTATGACTCAGTGGCACGTAACAACAACTGGGGTCAAATCCTGTTTCTGGCATTTGCTAGCCATGTGAGTGACCTCTAGGAAAGTTACTTACCTTCTCTGAAACTCAAAGTCACTATGAGTTGGAGCCAACCCAACGGCACCTAACATCAACAACAATGACATATGTAAGCCTGACATGTCTTGCCTATACTGTATCTTTTATTTCTTCTGTAAAGCATTGCCAAAATTTCACTGAATGCAATGAGGCAATCTAAAATGAGGAAAATTCAGTATTTTAAACACAATAGAATCAGCACAGAAACATAGCCAATAGGGTAAAACTGATTTATAAAGAATTAAGAACAGTAATTGCAGATACAGGTAATTTCCTTTCTTGAATGGCACGAAGGTTAAACACTAGATCACTAGCAGAAAGGTTAGTGGTTCAAACCTATCCAGAGGCCTCTCAGAAGATAGGCCTAGCCATCTGCTTCTGAAAGGTCACAGGACTGAAAACTTTTTGGAGCAGTTCTACTTTGCATACATGAGGGTCACCTGAGTTGGACTCCAAGGCAACTACCATCACAAAAGATGTCTACTTACAATGCACCTATAAAAATGTAGAAATGCTAGAGAAAGAAACTGACCTGAGAAATCCACAACCCCTGAGGAGCCTCTGTGTTCTTACTTTTCTCTCTCACTTTGATATTTAATGTGGACAATTGCTGATTTTCTGCTCCCTGTGGCCACAGATCCAATTCAGAAAGAATAGAACCACCTAAGGCTGCTCTTTCTCTAGGGCATGTCGGCCCCACCCATCACAATAGGTTGTTTATTATATAAATACATTGCACATGTGCAGAATTTTTTAAAGGTTGAAGTTGTCAGTGAAGACAAAACAATCTATCTTGGAGATATTCTCTGGGAAGAAGTATCCATTTTGGATTCGAATAGGCCATTGATCCTTCACCTTTGCTTCAGATACTTTTACTGGTGTTCTGCAAAATGCCTGGCATCAGCCCTTGTTACAGCTCTTTCTAATCTCTATGCTCACTTGAATATGGTTAATTAAATCTTATATGTGCATTTATTCCATTCCTGCCTTTAAGCCTGTGTGATGTAGAATTCCCTTCCACACAGAGCCCACACACAGGTTGCGCTGTGGTCTTAAGAGTCAGACATCTTGCTTCCATTCCGTTTCTGGCTCCTCACGTACTAGCTCTGGGACTTTGGGCAAGTCAATAAACCTCATTACAGCTTCATTAAAAAGCAAAACAGAAGAACAACAACAAAGCTTTATAATGCTGTTGTGAAGATTAAATAATACATGTCAGTTGCTTAAACAGTGCTGGTACATTTGTTGGGTGCTGTTGAGTCAATTTTGACTCACAGAGACTCCACGTGACAGACTAGAACTGTCATAGAAGCAGATCACCAGGTTTTGCCTGCAAAGCCACTGGGTGGGTTCAAACTGCCAACCTTTTGGTTAGCAGCACATCACTTAACCATTGTACCACCAAGGCTCTTTACACAGTAGGTATCCAATAAATGCCGTCATTTGCTGATGTAGCGATAGAATTACTGAGAAGCAACACAGCCCAGCAATTAGGAACAAGGGAACCAGAGGCAAGCTTGCTGGGTAAATTCAAGTTCTGGCTTTCTCTCTTAAATAACTAATAACAACAACAATAATAACAGTAACAATGTATTCCTCATAATATTGTAAGAATTAGATAAGTGTCTAACATAAAGTACCTGCCATTTAGTAGAAAATACTTGCAATTATTACTATTACTCTATGTATTATGTTGATTTGTTACTTTTTCTCCATTGCTTAACAATTGTGTACTAAAAATAATCAGGAATATGATTGTGAAGACTTGAAATTACTTTATATATATATATACATATATATATATATATATGTGTGTATATACACACACACATATATATGCACATATATATATATATATATATATATATATATTTGTTGTTGTTATTTGCCGTGGTGTCGAACCCGACTCATAGCAACCCCTCCGTGGGCTTCCGAGGCATTGTCACTATGGAAGCAGATTGCCCAACCTTCCTTCTGAGGAGTGGCTGGTGAATTTGAATGGCCAGCCTTCTGGTTAGCAGTCAAGTACCTTAGGCACTAAGCTGCCAGAGCTCCTCATATCCCCGCCCCCCACCCCCTATCCCAGGAGGAGCTCTGGTAGCGTAGTGCCTAAGGTACTTCACTCCTAACCAGAAGGCTGGTGGATAAAACCCACTAGCCACTCCTCGGAAGGTTGGGCAATCTACTTCTGTAGTGATACCACCTCGAAAACCCAAGGAGGGGTCACTGAGTTGGGTCGGACTCGATGCACATAACAACAACAACTCCCCACCCAAGTGATGCAAATGGTTAATGGAGTCTGCTGCTAACTAAAAGGTGGGTGATTCAAGTCCACCCAGAGGTGTCTTGAAGTGCCTTAAAAGGAAGATTTGGTGATCTACTTCTGAAAATCCAGCCATTGAAAACCCTATAGTTATATACATACATGTAACTATGTTCTAACTATAAATGTGTGTGTGTGTGTATATATATGTATAATCATGTGTGTGTGTGTATGTGCATATCAGCAAGAGAGAGAAAGAATCTCTCCTAGATATGCTTAATAATATATAGGCAAGGAAGCTAGTTGTAGCAGTATCTGTAAGAGCAAAAGACTGACGATGACCTAAAAAAATCACCAAAGATAACTAATTAAATAAATTACCTTATATCCTACTTTGGAATATCATTTAGCCATTAAAATGAATGATGCATAGTAAAAGTGTTGCTATAAAATTATTTCTATGACACATTTTAAGGGAAAAGAGAAAAGCACAGAACCACGTATATTATATATTATATTGTTTAACAGCTTTTAATATTATGTTTGTATATTTAGAGTATATCTCTGAAAAATAGACTACAAACGGCTAACAACAATTGCTTCAGTAGGAAAACTGGGGCAGAAGAGATAGGAGTGGAGGGAGGAGGAAAATGTACTTTTTACAGTATATTCTCTGCTATTGTATGGATGTATGTCATATATATGTCTCTCTTTCTCAAGGGGGCTCTGGTAGCATAGTGCCTAAGGCACTTGACTGCTAATCAGAAGGCTGGCGGTTCAAACCCACCAGCCACTCCTCAGAAGGAAGGTTGGGCAATCTACTTCCATAATGATACCGCCTCAGAAACCCAAGGAAGGGTCGCTATGAGTTGGGTCTGAGTCAATAGCACATAACAACAACAACAATTCTTTCTAAAAAGGACCTCTGGTAGTGTTGTGATTAAGGCGTTTGGCTGCTAGCCAAAAGATCAGTGGTTCAAAGCTACAAGCTGCTCCATGAAAGAAGATAAGGGAGTCTACTTCAGTAAAGATTTACAGCCTCGGAAACTCTATTCCAGAGGTTAGAGTTAGAATAGACTGGATGACAATCAATTTGGTTTTTTAGATGCTGTTTTCTCTTTTTGAAACATTTACCACTTTTATTTATATATATGTTAATTGTATTGGCCCTGCTTGAATGTGCAATCAGTCTATTTCAGTTGCTTTTTGAGGACTAGAAATCCTCTACTTTGCCGTGCCGGCAGACAAGATCCACCAGTCGATGGCTGCCCAGTTGCTCAGCAGGGTGAACACACCACTTCTCTGCACCACAACCTGACCTTGCTACCTCCTCCTTCCACCTTCAGTTATTTCTCCGTATATTTTCAATGGTGTGCGTTGCATGAATTGATTTTCCTCACCTAATAAATGTTGAAATGTTGAGATTCTCACAGCATTTCCTTCTCATAGGATGTCTTCCTTATAAAAGATTTAATTCCGCACATGAAAGGACAAACTGCATTCCTACATTCTGTATATTCTAGAGTCTTTTCAAGTAAGGAGAGTCCTTTCTTCACGTTCCAAGTGTTCAAATGTTCTCAAAGCAGCAGTTCACTCTCAAGGCTAAATCTCCTTAATGCCAGCTCAATGTCCAGAGCTAAAGCTTTTAATGGAATAAAAGATGCAATGTTGCACAGGCTTCCAGTGTATAATAAATTGTAAACAGATAACTCTAAAGTTCTGATGTGGACATAGAACTTAATGTTTATTTTCTTTGTAAATATGCAAATTTGCAACCCCACTGCTCATTTAAAAAATTCAAAACAACAAACGTTAATTGATGTCTTTAGTCTTTAAAGTAGCAGCTTTTCTTCCTAATTTTAAAAGATTCAGGTATCAATCACAGATTCACTCCATTTTGTGGGTACCTCTGTTAGCTATCAGCCTGTTGCCTCAAATTGCCTTGTCTATAAAACAGCATCAAACTCATTGGGGAAAGATGTTGGATAAATGAGCTCGCTGATGTATAAGACAAAATACTGTATCACCTCATTTATAAGAAAAGGTAAATGTATAGACAACAAATTATTAGTGGTTACCGGGGCAGAAGGGAGAGGCAGAAAGTGGGTTAACAGTGATGGGAAAACTGCATTGGTTAAGGGTAGGTTTGCACAGCCAATTATCGTAATTGTTGTCAATAACTTGTCAACCTGTACAAAATTGAACCAGCAAAAGTCGTATGATAGATATATTTACAACAATGATAAAAAACAACAGCAGCAGCACTGTCATCATCATTAATTTGAACTGATTTTCAACCACAACTGTAGGGTATAAGAAAGTACTAGTTCTTTCCACTTGCTAATTTTAACCTTTTCCAAACAGATACAAGTCTATAAAGCAGCCGTAGTTTTAAGGATAGGTAATAAACCAAAATAGCCAAACCCACTGCTTAACCTATTTATCCTACTTCTTCACCTTTCACGTCCATGTCAATCAACTGAGGATCTTGTTTCACCACGGATTCTGATTCAGCATGTCTGAGACATAGAGGACTTATCACTCTACATTTCTGACAACCTCTCAAGTGATATTTATGGTGTTGGCTGTGGGGTACAAGGTTATGTACCATGTCATGGGTTGCAAGGTGGTATACCACCCTGGACTTAACGGAGGGTAAACATGGCATGCTTGGTAATGAACCCAACAAATAGTGAACTGTATATGTCTGTGCCCAACCACAGCTATATATTTTTTTTTCTTCTTTCATGTTCAACTCTCTGAATAGCATTTAAATTCCTGGGTAATGAAATAAAACGCATGTGTGCAACAAAACTCTAATTAGAGTGTTCACCTTAAGTTAACGCTTGGTGAATCCTAAGGAAAGAAGAAACAGCTGTAGCATCTCAGTGAAAGAAAGGGTCACATTTATGATTTTTTTTCATGAAAAGGCAAGGATTTTAATGTTGAGATACTTTAAAAGAGTGATAACGATTACTTCCTTTCTTGTGACACAAATATACTGTCATAGTTTATAGTCATTCAGTTTGGCCCAACTACAATAAAAAGTATTAATAAAATCCATTTTCTGTGATCCGTATGCTTCTCATGTATAACTGAATATTCGTAGCTATTTCTGCCACAACTACTTAAGGCTAAACAGTTTCATCAGTGAGAATACTGTTCCTGCAGCTGATGCAGCCTACAATTCTGGAAGCATTTCTAAGCTCCCACTATTATTTTCTTTACAATGAATTAATTCCCTTGATTGGTTTGAGAATAATTAGAGAAAACAGAATAGAATATGAATATGATGAAATAATTCTCTAAATTCAGAAGTCTAACATCCATCCAGACAAAAGCCACAGAGTCTACATAGTCTAATTCAGTGTTTTGGGTTTTTAGACTTTTTTGGCTGAAATCCATAATAAGAAATTAGTTATAACACATTTATGTACCAAAAACTCAGTCAAAATATATTTGAAAGAAATATGCCCATGGAACAATACTCATTCTGACTACACACAATACACTTTGGTATTTTTATTTCTTCTCTCTCTTTTTTTTTTCTATAATGCTAGTTGATTCTGTGACCTACTAATGGGTCCTTTAAACTTAAGAGTTTGAAAGTAACACTACCTTGTCAGCTTCTGGGACCCACAACTGAGCCTTTGAAAGCTTTCAGGTGAAAGGGATCATCGAGAAGTGATGCTACTACGTAACTGTTACAGATGAAAAGCATGGTGGAAAAGCCCGCACATGAGCATTTTCGTGGCAGTTAATAGCTAGAAACTACATCTCCTCCAATGCATCCAATATAAATGCCTTTCCCCTACCTTTTCTGGAGGATGATGTTAAAAAAAAAAAATACCTTTCACATTTAGGTAGAATAATGGAGGTCAATTGAATTACGCACGTACTACTAGAAAATAATAAGAAAGCAAGTTAAGAACGAATATGGGTCAGAATTGATGAACACAAGAAAATGTACAGCTAGCAATTTCTTACCCTTTAAATAAATTCTACTCTAGTAAGTTGCATTTACCTACATCTAGAAACCAAATAGACATTATGCTAATGCAAACTGGAACTTTTAGGGACTTGCAAATCATAGGAAAGCATGAAAATAAAGTGAGAAATTTTGGGTTGTTTTGATCCATTTCATATGGGAATGGCCAAATTAGACTGTTCAGTAGTTCAAGCAGCACAGAATCAATTACAGCCTAAGATGGAAGCACTTCTGCTGCTTTTCTATAGAAGAAACATAGCAAACAGGTGTGTGAGATAAGAAATTAAAACAAATCTAGTACATTGCAACCATATAGCTTTGTTTGGCTAATTGCTAGATCTCTTCTTTCAAATAGAGGCATTTACTAAAAAACTATACCCCAGCTGGTAGCTAGATAGACAAACTGTGTATGGGGGGCAGAGCTATCTTTAGTGGGCCTCAGAGTCGTTCAGCTTAAAGAAGGATTGGATAACCTTTCACATTTCCTTCCTGCACAGTTATTCTCAGATTCCATATGGGAAGTACAAAAATAGTGATGAAAATCTCCTTAGATCAGAGTTGGGTACCATGCGGGGGCTTGCAAGATGCTTTTGAGTGGAAGAAAGTTAGCAGAGTATTTTTTATAACTGCAAATTTATAGAGTTATAATTAGGGGTCAAATTCTTTATACATTTCATTTCACTCCTTAATGTTTCTAAAGAAAATGTGTATTCTCACAGTTCACCAAATCATTTGCACATGTAGTGTATACAAATGGGATAAAGCACACGTTTTGCAGAACAGACGATCACGAGCATCACCATTTTCCTCCTCTTGGAGCAAGACCTTCTGGTAACTCTCTCCAGGGCTCTGGCTCTTACAAAGAATCAGTATATTGCTCGGGTGAAGCAAAATACTGCTAACAGTATTCCGACAGCTTTGGCATTATCTGATCAGCTCAGGATTGTGGTACAGTTAGAGATAAATGAAGATTCATGGGGAATTCAAAATTTAAAAAAAAAAAAAAATAGAAGTCTCCAAAATACCAGATTAGAATATCAAAGTTTACAAAATAAAAATTTTGTATTTTCTGGTTAAATTAATCATAACTCCATATGCTTTCATATGGGTAAGAAAATATTCCATGCTGTTTCCTCCACTTTCCTCCCCTTCTATTTCATACAAGAACAGGTAACTTACACATTTCATTTTAAAGATTTAGTTTAAAAAAAAAAAGTTATGATATTTTAGCAGCTTATGACATAGAATGATTTTTCCATAAGAATTGTTCTGATTCTAGTGTAAATCAGCCTCCCATTGCCCTCCTGAAAAAGAGGAATATTGCAGAATTTATTTGTCTATGGTAGACTGTACACCTTTGACTCACACATGGCCCATTAATAAGATATTATGTTATTACACAATTTACTAAATTGCAAAGACAAGTAGTCATTCTCTATGCAAAGCTGACCCTATAAAACACATACACAGCCAACTACACACAATGACATACTCTCATATTTGAGTGTCCCTTATAACATAAATTAATTAGATTGCTTTGGGGATTTTTCCAGAAAGTGTAACCTGCCAAAGAAAAAGGTCCAAAATGAAAAGTGAGGTGAGTGGCTGAGTTTTAAGAATGGCAATATTTATTTACTTGTTTGTTTGCATATATATTAATTTATTTTAGGCACATCAGCTAAACTTGGAGTTTGGAACACTATGCATTAACAGGAGAGATGAAACAGATGCAATACACAGTTAAGATCAAAGAGCCTCATCAATTCATTGGGAGAGTCAAAATCCAGCTGAGCCTCGGAGGCCTGTCTGCATACTAAGCAAGGTTGACTCAAACATACGGATGAAACAGATGAGCTGTCTCCTGCAGAGGCATTGGAGGGAAGCCCCGCTGAGACTCTTGTAAAGACACTTTGGAAGCGCACACCTGCTCCTCCACGGTCAAACTTACAGGAGACTGGCCCGGCCAAAGACGCTCCCAAATGGACTAAATTGTTGGTTTTAGGAGAAAAGAGTATATGTCCAATGGGTGTCTTTTATTTATCAGGATGTTTATAGTCCAGGAAAGTGACATATTAATAAACTGTCTCCACTTTTCCAAGGTGACTTAAAAGTGTTTGTATTTCAAAATAGAGAAAAAAATAGAGGGAAAAATTTTCTATGTCATGAAACAACATTAGGAAGGTTCCTACTCATGATTTTTTCCCCAAGAAAATGAATAGTGGCTTTTCTTGGGACAATCTTGAATAACATTGGTAAACATATGTTAATCTCTTTTCCCATTTTTAGGAAATTATCATTTTTAATAACATGAAGTATAGCCCACTTTCTATGAACGCCTTGCCAGGTTGCACTCATAACTATACTAGATTATATAATGTGGTTCTAGATAGCAATATAGTACAGAAATCAAATGCATGTAAAGTTCTCTGCCGCTGACAAATAGTTCCTCTATTTTAATGACTTCCTAAAATATTGTGTTGTAAATACAGATATGAAATTACACTTAACATCAAAAAATTAGATTTCAAGCAACATTAAAAACTAAACTTGGTATGAATTAACTTTCTTAAAGGTAATTTATTTTATTTTTATTATTTAAGGGTGATTTAAATATGCACCGAATAAACCCAAATAAATGCTAAGAATGAGAATATGTTTAATTCATCAACATAAGCACTACTCAATTTGAAATGAGAGCAATGGAATGTCCCTTGAGTAGAACAAGCTGAAAATGGTAAGACGCAGTTTCATGGGGCTGAAAGGCAGAGTCTTTTCAAAAAAAGGCAGAGTCTTTTTCAAAAAAAAGCTCACTGCCTGCTCCCTAGTAGTCTAATTACATTATCACTCCTCACTCAAACACCACATTTTTAGTGTTGATTAGGTGTAAGACACGATGAGGGATACAGAGAAGAATTAAGTGTGAACCAAAATTAACAACACTAAACCTAAGTACCAAAGGGTGACGTGGATAAATGTCTTTGAAATTGATCATTTTGGGATGAAAAAAATATAAGACTTCCTTTAAGAGGTAGGATTTGACTTGGGACTTGAAGGATAAGGTGGAGAGGACTGGCTTTCCATGAGGAAAAAATACCCATTGCCACGGAGTTGATTCTGCTCATAAGAGAGATAGAAAAACCTAGAATCCAGTTTGAGGGAGAACACGTGATTCCTTTTGGCAAGAGGATTGGGAGAGATAGGTGTGAGGTCAGCAAAGTAATTATGAAGGGTCTTTACTAAATAAGTGAGTGAGGTCCCCCAACCCAGTGTTCCTCAAGTGTAGTCTTAAGAATCACTTGATGTTCTTATTGCACACTCAGATTATCAGACTCACTCTGGACATCAAGAATCAGAATCTTCAGAGATTAGACCTGAGAAATTGGATTTTTGAACAAACTCACAAGCTATTGAACTATTTTTATAGCTTTGCAAAGAACCAGATAGAAGTGCTTTGGGAGAAGAGAACTAAAGGATACGTGAGATAGTCAGAGGGAAGGGAAGGTTAGGAGACAAAAGTTTATATCAGAATTCCTCATTTTAATCCATATGTGTGGTGATAATCACCTTTGCTCCAAATAAACATCAGTATTTTCATTTCTGACAAAAGCTGAAGTTCTTACTCCAAAATTGTAACATTTTTTTCTAAATACTCATGTTTCAATGAATTGTATAAAATGACTCTGATGTTCAAATGATTTCAGTAAAATATTTCTCTTATTTTTAAAAACAAAGCAAAACAAACAAACAAACAAAACCTTTTAAAGTATGTTGTTGTTGTTGTTATGTGCCGTCGAGTCCACCCGACTCATAGCGACCCCTCCTTGATTTTCTGAGGCAGTATCACTACGGAAGTAGATTGCCCCATCTTCCTTCTGAGGAGTGGCTGGATTTAAAGTACATTCAGGGGGGAAAAAAAAAAAAAAAAAAAGCTCACTGTCATCTAGTTGATTCAGACTCATAGCAACCCCCACTGGTTTTCTGAGGCAGTAAATCTTTACTGATGTAGAGCATCCCATCTTCCTCCTAAGGAGAAGTTGCTGGGTTTGAACCACTGACCTTCTGGTTATCAGCCAAATGCCTTACTTACTAGGTCACCAGAGCGCCTTTTAAAGTACTCCAAAACCAAAAACCAAAGTCACTGCCATTCAGTCAATTCCTCCCCCAGAAATACTGGTGGGTTTGAACCACCAACCTTCTGGTTAGCAGTCAAATGCCTTAGGCATTAGGCCACTAGAGCTCCTTTTAAAGTACACTAACAAAAAAACCAAACTCACTGCTGTCAGTCGAGTCAACTGGACTCATAGCAACCCCTCCTTGGGTTTCTGAGGCGGTATCTCTACGGAAAAAGATTGCGCAATCTTCTTTCTGAGAAGTGGCTGGTGAGTTTGAACTGCCAGCCTCCTGGTTAGCAGTCAAATCCCTTAGGCACTACACCACCAGAGCTCCTATTAAAGCACACTGTTGTTGTTATGTGACGTTGAGTCGGACGGACTCATAGCGACCCCTCCTTGGGTTTCCGAGGCAGTATCACTACGGAAGTAGATTGCCTCATCTTCCTTACGAGGAGTGGCTGGTGGATTTGAACCGCCAACCTTCTGGTTACCAGACAAGTGCCTTAGGCACTACGCTACCAGAGCTCCTGATTAAACCACAGTAGTAGTGGTTAAAGAATTTGGCTGCTAACCAAATGTCTGCAGTTTGAACTCACCAGCTGCTCCGTGAGAGAAAGATAAGGCTTTTGGCTTCTATAAAGATTTACAGACTTGGACACCCTATGGGGCAGGTCTAGCCAGTCCTACATGGTTGCTATGAGTCTGAATGGACTTGATGGCAGTGGATTATACTTCTGTTAACTCTATTTCAAGTACCCATTGCCAGAAGGTCTCACGCAATTCTGACCTTTTTGATAAATAAAAGTTAGTTTGTGTAATCACTAGATAAATTAGCAAATTGGAAAATCATTCATAAATATTATCATATTTGTCAAATATTAAGAGAATAAATACTATTCAGTGCTGATGGAAGTCCTGGGAAAAAAGAACTATTGATGCTTATTTGTGGGAGTTTAAATTGATACACCAATTTGAAAGGAGATTGGTAATGCGTAACATAATTCAAAACGCTCACACTCTTTAACAAACATCAATACTGCTCCTAATAGTCTAGCTTAGAAGAGTAGCAACAGAAGTGCATGATGATAGAGGCATAGCATTAACACAACACACATGCTCCTATCATCAGTCATTTACAGAAAAAAGTTGAAGACAATTTACAAGAACACCAATAAAGGAATGGTTACATCAAGGACTAAAATCATTCAGTTTTAGTCAAAAATTGCGAAAATATATGTGATTTGTGGCATAATATTAAGGATATACAATTTATTAAAAAAGCAAATGTTAGAAATATACATGTAAATTACTTCATACTAAATGAAAAGAACTAATGTGTACTCATGTGCCTGTGTGTGTGTGTTTCTTTTCTAAAGAAAAGTTCTGTTAACAGTATTGGGTCTGGGAAGTGGGACAGAGTGAAGGGTAGAGATTTCACTTTTTAGTTTACATATTTTTTAAAAAACAATGAGCAAAAACTCTTCTGTAAGTTTAAAAAAATGGAAGTGCTAAAATTTTAACATTGAAGTAGCTAAAAGTAGCTAAAAAATATTTGTATATTTCAAAATCTTTTAGGTGCTTGTAAGGATTTTAAATAACTTCAGAAAGTAGTGTCACATTTCAAGATGGTATGGAAGGGAAGCTAGCTGAATTCTCAAAATTTAATGGAATTGCAGACTTTAAAAATGATCCAGAGAGGTTAACAATGTACATATTGACTTCTACTTTACAAAAACTTTCCATTTTAATTAACCAATTTTTTTCCATTCTGTGCAGAAAACTTTATATTTACATCTTTAAAGAGCAGAGTCTGTAATAAATATGTACACATATTAGAGTTTATAGGATAAATGAATGCTACTTAATCATTCATTAGATAGCTTTCCCAAGACCATCTCCACCCATTCTTTGATTTGGTATTTTTCTCCCATAGAATATCATAACTTACAATTTATGAGACTGATAGATATGGACACTACAATAGCAATCTGTTTTCAAAATGACACCCAACAGACACTATTTTAAGTCATCAGTGGCATAGTGCCTAAGGTATTTGACTGCTAACCAGAAGGCTGGTGGTTCAAACTCACCAGCCACTCCTCAGAAGGAAGATTGGCCAATCTACTTCCACAGTGATGCTGCCTTAGAAACCCAAGGAGGGCTCGCTATGAGTCAGGACTGACACAACAACAGTGATAGCCAGCTAGCAATTATATACCTATGCAAAGAAGGGTGTCTTTTTTTTTCCTATACCCAACATAGCTATTTCTAAAATTACTAATATAGAATTCATTTCTGATTTTTGAAAATTAAGAAATTTCTCCTAATTGTTCAACATTATAGAAGAAACCTTTAACTTCACCACGACATACATTACAGTTAGGGAGATTTATGTACTTCCCAGATTTCATTTTTCAATTTTTCAGCAATTGCTTTTAATATGAGTTCTAGCTTCACTCAAATTTTAAGAAATATGAAGAGTAAAAGGAGAATATAAATTAGTTATGGTGTCAGATCACATTTTTGTCTACTTAACAGGACCAATGTTGTACACATCTCACTCACTGGTTGTGAAAGGGGCAGCCTTACAAGTCCATTCAGGCCAGACATGAAAATAGAACTATTTACTTCAGCATTTCATACAGTGTGATGGCAACTAGCAGTCCCTACACCTATTAAATCATTTAAATTACCTTTTTTATTCTGTCATTAAATAGATATTCATCTTTCAGTCTTCCTTCTTTCCTTCCCTTCCTCCCATCCTTCTTTTTAATTGTGGTGAAAGCATACACTTCCAAAGATGCCACACAACATTTGACCAACTTCTCCATGGACAATCCAGTGACACTGATCAGATTCTTCAAGCTGTGCTACCATTTTTGCTATCCTTTTCCAAATTATTCCATCACGATTGTTGTAAACTCTGTTCCCTATGATTCCCATCCACATATTTTACAAACTGAGGCTATCTGGATAAACATCAGGTTCTTGTGTAAAATTATTCTCTTCTTCAATATAAAATTTGAAAGTTTATAAAATGAAAAGAAATAGATAAGGTTTCCTCCAGATGTATGAATGTTAAAAGGACAGAGTCTACTGTTAGAAGAGTTTCTGTACCACTGAAGCACAATCTGTTAGAATTGGAGACTCATCTCTTCCCTGTATGCATCAATGACCTACAAATGTTAGAAACTTTTTAAAGCTACAGTCAGGTTGATACAGAAAACATCTAGAAAGCATCAAAAAAAAAAAAAAAATGCCAATAAGGAGCTTATAGAAGAGACAAGACCTGTGAAACAATTAGGCCACTACATGGATGAAACCTGAGATTATTGGTGGTAAGCAGGAGTGGAGGAAAGGAAATGGGAGGCTTGTTTGGGGGCACGATGGTGGTAGAATGATTGGGAAGAGGGTAATTCAAATGGCTGCACGATTTGAAGAACATAATCCAGGTCACTGAATTGTGTATGTGAAAATAAGTTTTGCTATGTATATCTTCACTACAGCAAAAAATAATAATGTAACGATGTGCAGTGCAATTATAGAATAAAAGGCAGGTCACAAAAATGCTCATAACAACTTATCTAGTGTTTCCCAAATTCTCAGGCATGGGTATTTATTCCTCGTAACTACATCAAACATATAAATAGACACTTTCAGATTATGTATGAATAGTCTTTAGTTTCATCAACACTAGGTCCCCCATGCCCTGACTTATCATCCTGTAGTCTTGTAAGAATGTTGAGAATTAGAGGTAAAAATTTGTAAAGTTCCATGATACATATTAGTAGCTCAGTAAATAGTGCTTGTTAAGATTTTCATTTCTTTTTGCTACCAGGAAAATTTGCTTATCCATTTAGCAAATATTTATTGAACTTCTATTTTGTGGTAGGTGCTCTACTAAGACAAAGCTGGGTGGTGGAGATAGAAGATGACTGACTAGATAAGTCCCCTAAACAGACATGAGCTGGTTTTCTTGTTTTCAAGATTTTTCAAAAGAAAGTAATTCTATAATCTCCCCTAACAACTTTTTTAGTTCTACAACAGCTTATTGGAACATCTAAAATATTTTCTTAATTCTCAAAAAACATAATATGTATCCTTTACATAGGTTATAAAAAGGAGCCCTGGTGGGGCAAATGATTCAGTGATCTGTTGCTCAACAAAAGGTTGGTGGTCCAAACCCAAACAGCAGCTCTTCAGGAGAAGGACATGGGGATTGGGTTCTGTAAAGATTACAGCCAAGAACACCTCTAGGACAGCTCTGTTCTGTCACATTGGGCTGCAATGAATCAAAATTGACTAGAAGGCACCTGAACAATATAGATTAAATCTATGACAAGTAAGTGTGATTTTCTTAAAAATAAAGACTTTTAAGGGAAAAGCTACTGGACAGCAAAGTAAAATAATTAAGGAACATTAACTGGTATAGGTTAGACCTATCAGAAAGAAGCTTAGAATGGTAAGAAAACCAGTTCAATTTTAAATTTTTGCTGCATAAATCGTATCAGAAATGTAGACTTCTCCCCATGGACTTCTTAATATTTCAAATTTAGTTTCCATCAATCATGATTTACTTTTGTCCTGACTTAATTGAAAAAATGCTTTTCAATATAATGACTATCATGCAGCACTCACCCATTTGCCGGGGTCAGTGTCATACCCTTAACTTCAAAAACAATGACTTTCAACTTTTTAAAAGGTTTTGCAAAACCAGCACCTCCAAAGTATTGGAACTTGTCTTAAGTCTTCACAGTACTTGTGCAGCTTCAGAACTTTTTTTCTCATAATACTACTTCATCGCAATAGATGAATTCATTAATTTCATTATTAATTCAAGTGATTTTTTTTTTCATTTTTGTAAGCCCCCAAGTTGTCTCACTAGGATCAACCCTCTGTTCTATAAAATGTAATCAATCTCTATCACAGTCATGAAAATGGTATTTGTCACTTTGCTGACAAAAAAAAAAAAAAAAAATCAATATATTTTCCAAGGCTGAACAGGCATTTAACGCAATGAATTGAAGTCCCTTAGAGAATTTTTGTTTTCCAGGAGTTTAGGACAAGCTAATCGAAATCCAGAAAATTCACAGAAGGCTGGCTGATGAAATATATAGAAATACCATAGAAATTAATATCTGGACATTAGAATAACATGTCATTTACAATCATGACAAGAAAATGGATTTAGACAGATAAATCTCCAAGGGGTCACCATTTTCAAAAACATAAGCAAGATCCATACACCAAGATAAAATATCTTGAGAACGGCCGATAAGAAGTAAAACATGGGAGAAGATTTCATTTTCTCGTCCTATAAAATTTACCTGCTCAGAGAGATAAGTTTAGAGTTGCAAAATTGTAAGAATCTTTAAACATTAGACACACTTAGAGGAATATTGGTGACCAGAAATATGAAGTTGGCACTATGCTTTTTTAGGATAGAAATTATTGGAATAGTTAACTACCAAAAAAAAAAAAAAAAACCTCACAGCCATTGAGTCAGATCCGACTCATAGCAATCCCTCCTTGGGTTTCTGAGGTGGTATCACTACAGAAGTAGATTGCCCAGTCTTCCTTCTGAGGAGTGGTTGGTGGATTTGAACTGTCAGCCTTCTGGTTAGCAGTCAAATGCCTTAGGCACTATGCCATAGAACAACAACAACAAAAATTGTGCTCATAGAATTATAGAATCTAAAGCATATCTTGCCAGTGTCCCACCCAGAGGGGACCCTTGATCCTGCCCTTCCAGTCTCTGCTGAGTTACTTTCAGTGAAGAGGAAACTGGCCACCTCTCCTTGCCCCTCAACCATTTCCTGTCTAAGGAATGCCTCTTCTAATTGGAAAATTTTGTTTTAGAAGAAATCTGTATTTTTTAACATTAATTATTTCTTTGCTTCTAGTCCTACTTTGGAACAATGTACACTCAGTCTGCTGCCTTTCCTTTGGATCAGCCTTTTACTTGCTTGACATCAGCTATTGTTTTCCCTGAGCCTCTTCTTTTCCAGGCATAACCTGTCTGGTTCCTTCACCCATAGAACACCATTCACCACAAAAACCAAAAACAAACCCACTGCCATCCAGTTGATCCCTACTCATAGTGACCTACAGTACCTTAAAAAACTGCCCCATTGGGTTTCCAAGGCTATAAATCTTTACAGAAGCAGACTGCTTCATTTTTCTCCTGTGGAGTTGTTGATGGGTTTGAACTGTTGACCTTTTGGCTAGCTGTTGAATGCCTTAACCACTGCACCATCAAAATTCCTTCCATTTACCATAATGCATGGTCTTCAGACAAATCCATTTTATCAATATGTAACACCCCAAAGAGATATAAGAAAACAAGGTATCTGATAATAGCAAAATCCACTACAGCCTGATCACTAGAATTTTAAACAGTGCATCTACTTAGGTAATATGAACGTGAATTCTCTCTAACAACAGCTTCGGCAGATTCATTTTGGAATAAGTTAATAATCACCTAGAACAGAAGCTCCATGAAGACAGGAATCCTTGTCTATTCTGTTCACTACTTCATCTTCAGTCCCCAGTAGGCACTCAATAAATATTTGGTGAATAAATGTGGAAATGAATCAGTCAACTAAAGCTGCCAGATTTTGGCTTATTTGTGCTCTTGACAAGATAGATCTCTTCCATTCTGTACTCGTGAAAGTTTTTTTTTTTTTTTTTAATCTGAATATAGTGTTTTGCATTTGCTGAATATTGTCTTACTGGTTTAGGTTGAGTGTTCACAATAACTAAAACTTACTCAAATGCACATATGTGAACAAAATGTGACTATAAAATAACGGCTCTGGTTAAGGGATTTACTGGATTCAAAGTCATTTTGTTACTGTCACATCCCATAGTTTTCCACCACAAAGTAAATATCTCTCTATAGGAGAATTTATTCCACTATTAATTATGTTGTAATGAGTTATTTCATTTTAACTATGAATAACTCTTATCATTAACTACCGGAGACAACCAAGGCAGAGGAAGATGAGTAACTTGCCTTTGGTCACAATTCATTAAATGCCAGAGCCAGAATTCAAATTCAGGTTTCTCAGAACCCAAGTATCATATTTTTTTTTACTATGTTATACTATCTGTTTTAGAAAGTAAAAATATAATCTGCACGGGAAAAAAAATTGACAAGGAATTTCTAAAGAGAGACCTTCTAGAATAATTTGTATTTCTCCTGATGAATAGCAGAATTATATTTTCCAAAAGAGTTATTTAATTACAGTTTCTCCCTAGAGAATCATTTACATTAAAATACTTTCCTTACACTGCTCCATAGTCTTAAATAACTAGAGACCAAATATATATATTGTTGTTGTTGTAGTTATTTGCCGTCGAGTGGGCCCCGACTCATAGCGACCCCTCCTTGGGTTTCCAAGGCATCACTACGGAAGTAGGATTATATATATATATATATATATATATATATATATATATATATATATTTTTTTTTTTAATTTCAACTTTGAAATTTAAGTCAGATTTTGAGTTTTCATTCTTATGAATAAAGAAGCTGGGAGAGGTTAAAAAAAAAAAAAAAAGGATTTAGGAGAGTAGAAACAAGACCCCAGTTATGGAGTCTATGTGAATAAACTGGTTGCTCAAAGACAAAACAACTACTCAATTGAAAATAAAGCACGTTGTGCATACAAAAATTCAGTCAGTTTACTTTCTTTGTGGAAATAAGTCAAAATAGATTAGTGATCAATGGAATTAAGGAAAAGAAACTGACCATTCTGGTGGGCAGGTGTCATATGGAATGAACAGATGTTGCTAAGTTTCAGGAAGTAACTCCCAATGTGATAAAAGATCAGGAAGTTTTAACCAGTGAATTTAAGGAATTGTCAGTTTAGTGAAAATACCAGTATTGATGCTAGTTGCCATGAAGTCGATTCCTACTTACGGCAACCCAGTGTCAGCAGAATTATGCTCCACGGGGTTTTAATGGCTGATATCTTGGAAGTTGATCAGCAGACCTTTCTTCCAAGATGCGTCTGGGGGAACTTGCACCTTAATGCTTTCAGTTAACAGCCGAGCACATTACCAGGTTGCATCACCCAGGTCCTCCTTACGAAACATATTCCTCTCAAATATGTTCACTGTCTTTCTACAGAAAGAAACCCAACACTTCCTTGTTTGAATAATAGCATTATGACCACACACCATACTAATCTTTTTAATGTTCTTGAAAGTTTCACTTTGTGTTAAATAAAAGCACATAAAGTTTCATTTTCATTTATAAGAAATCTGTGATTGCTCGGTTCATTTTGACTTGTTCAATTACAAAACAAATGACTCATAAAACCCACTCACTGCCATCGAGTTGGATCCGACTCATAATGACCCCTCCTTGGGCTTCCTAGGCGGTATCACTACAGAAGTAGATTGCCTAAGATTCCTTCTGAGGAGTGGTTGTTGGGTTTGAACTGCCAGCTTCTGGTTAGCAGTCAAATGCCTTAGGCACTATGCTACCAGAGCTCCTAAGTGACTCATAGAAATCACAGAAATTTCATAGAAATTTATTAGATGACAACAATAAAAGCCAAAGATCTTATTTTCTCTGTGGGCTTAACCTACCTACCCCTCTCTGGTTTTCATGAATAGGGTTATTTAATGCCTTCTTCTACTGTTGCCACTCTCAGCATGTTTCTCATAAAAGTTTAATTCTCACCAAAATCACAAAGTTACATCACTTTTGAGATTACAGAACAAATCAAGTTAATGAATTGTACTCTCTTTGTATTTAACATAACAGATCACACTCTATCTTAAGAGACAGCTATACCATCTCTTCCATAAATGTTTTCCTCCAGTATAAGTCTCAGAGTAAATGTGCTTATATTAATTAATCTGTTACCTAATTAACTTATACAACAAACCTTTATTTAAAACTTACTATACTCTGGTGGCATAGGGCCTAAGGCATTTGACTGCTAATCAGAAGGCTGGTGGCTCAAACCCACCAGCCACTCCTCAGAAAGAAGACTGGGCAATCTGCTTCCGTAGAGATACCGCCCCAAAAACCCAAGAAGAGATCACTATGAGTTGGATTCGACTCGACGGTAGTGAGTTTGGTTTATGTTTTGGTATGTGTGAAACACTGTACTAGACCATGTGGATTTGAAGAAATAAGGCACACTTCTTTAGGTAGTTGCAGTCTAGTGGATAAGGCATACATATTAACAGAAAATTACAACACCAAAACCAAAACCAAAACCCACTGCTGTTGATTCCAACTCATAGCAACCCCATAGCACAGAGTAGAACTGCCTCATAGGATTTCCAGGGCTATAAATCTTGACGGAAGTAAATTGCCACATCTTTCTCCCACAGAGAACCTGGTGGGGTTCAAACCACTGACCTTCCACTGCTTTTTCCACTGTGCCATCAGTGCTCCTTAAAGTGTAACACACTGGGGGTAAAATAGCATTGTAGAGCCTTATTTAAGTTCACAGAGGTTGCTGGCACCCAGAAAGGTACCTATCCCACAGTAGGGATGTAATAAAAATTTGTTGTTTGACTGAACAACTGAATGAATCACAGCTGCATAGGAAAAAAAGAGAGGAACACAAGGTAGGGCACCTGTGTTGGGGATTACAATGATAGATTGGAAGGTGATGTCTGATCTTACTTACCTTTTCCTCTAGAATATTCTGAGCTCATTCAGTATATTATATTACACTGGATTGCCCTCCAAGAAAGAAGTAAAACCATCTTAATTGCCCATCTAAGTGGTTTTATACTCTAAGGTGCAGGCTGAGAGCCTTGGAGGAAAACAATTATTTTTATGCTGACTACACTAAGGCTCTGAGATGTAAAGTGACATATTTTGCTTTGCAATGGTTAAGGACAATGATCCAGGCCTCTAAGTTCAGTATGGAGTCCACTTGTTACACCCCATAGAACATATTAATGAAAAAGCTTTTCATCCTTGAAGACAGACTTCAACAAATTTCAATGACAGCAAATTAAAGGTTTGACTTGAGACGCCAACAGAATAATGCCAACCCAAGTATCAGCTGTTCGCCTACAATGGAATCTTTATAAATAAATTTATAATTATCCCTTGCCAAAGGTCTATCTTTGTTACCCTGCATTAACTAGAATGCAATTGAGAATTCAAGCAATTACAGCGATAGCTGTTGAGACAAAGTAATGATGGTCTCCTGGCTAAAATCCTATTCAAAGGATGAACTCTGAGAACTCATTTTACTACACAAACTCAAGGAAAATTAAGCCAGTGAGTCTAGGTTTTCTCCATTTATGCCATTTTACACAATGATGAATCTAGTAAAGGGGAGAAGCTGATTCCTGTCTAAATATTTGTCTTCTTTTAAAGCTGCCTTAAAATAAAAAAAGCATTTCTGCCTAAACCTCCAAAATGATAGAAAAATAAAATAAAAGCAATGCTGTAAATCTTGACCATTTAGTCTCTGCCACCCTACATTTGCACAGTTCACTCCACTATCCCGTCATACCTTGGGCCAAACCATAACTCTGGGTAAATTAATGAGTCATCCTTTTCTATTCCTGCCCCCAAGCTACCCAATGTGCTGGAAAAAGGCACACCCCAGGCAGACTGACAGTATCACTAAGGCTTGGTTTCTCTTCTCAGTAACTCTTCCACTTGTACCTACTCAGCTCCCTCGCCTCATCCTCAAGACAGCTGTTACCAATCTTTCCTTCTTTTGCCAACTCTCAGCTGACCACCTTGTTTCCCTCTTCCTAAACCAATACCCACCAGCCACTCCTCAGAAGGAAGATGGGGCAATCTACTTCTGTAGTGATACTGCCTCGGCAGCCCAAGGAGTGGTCGCTATGAGTTGGGTCCGACTCGATGGCACATAACAACAACAACAACAACAAAACATAAAAAGGTCCAAGAGAGGGAAATCTCTCATTTTATAAGTCAGCAATCACCTCTGGCTTCTTCCTGTTTTCTTGGAGGAGATGCACATTTCTCTCCCCGTGGCCTCTGTTTCTGGACACTGGACTGCATTCTCTTCCCCCTCCCGCAGCATATTGCTCCATTAGTTGATGTGTTACTCTTTCATTACAAACATCTTTCCTTAATAACGTATTCAACTCTCTGGCTTTCTAAAAAGTCTTTCTTTGATCCCACCTGCCCTCGAAACTACCATTAGTTCTTCCTCTTTTCCTTCAACACTAAGTTTGTAGAAAATGTAGGTTGCCTATGACAGCTGACTCTTACTTCCTCAAGTCATATTCATTATTCCACCCATTTTTGTTGTTGTTGTTTTGTTATTATGTGCCGTCGAGCTGGACCCTAATCATAGCGACCCCTCCTTGGGTTTCTGAGGCAGTATCACTACGGAAGTAGATTGCCCTATCTTCCTTCCGAGGAGTGGCTGGTGGGTTTGAACCGCCAGCCTTCTGGTTAGCAGTCAAATGCCTTAGGCACTACGCCACCAGAGCTCCCATTCCACATACTTTACCCTTCTATTTTACCCTTTGTAAAATCATCATGTTGTTGATGTTGTGTGCTATTGAGTCAATTCTGACTCATAGCAACACCATATGGCAGAGTGGAACTGCCCCAAAGAGTTTCCTAGACTATAATCTTTACAGGAGTAGATTGCCACATCTTTTCTCCCACAGAGCCACTGAGTGGTTTCAAACTACTGACCTTTCAGTTAGCAGCCAAGTGCTTAATGATCGCACCACAAGTGTTCCTTAAAATCATCGCAGACTTCCTTATTTCTCACCAAAAGCTGATACTTAGCCTTCATACTATTTAGCAGCTGAATGGAATGAGAAACTGATTGGACTCCCTTGTGCTCAAAACCTGTTTTTGCCTTAGTTTCCAACCCACTGCTGTTTCCTAAGTCTCCCTTGTTTCATTCTGCCCCCTTTGATAGACTCTTCCATTCTACTCATCCTTTCAATGTGAGCTAGTCTGCCATATTTCTATCTGTAATAGTCTTCCATGTTTTCATTCATTCTCCTTGATATGGGATGAAGGGAAGGAGGTTCTACCACTGTATAAACACTACCTATTCCATTCAATTATTGACCTGTCTAGAGAGGTCAAAAATAAAAATGAAACAGTCATAATATTTTTGAGTTCCAGGCCCATATTCCTAACCTCTGGAATTCTCTACTAGAATTTATAAGTCCAGTATTCTTGACCATAATGGCATCATCATCCATTCCAGACTTCTAAACCAGAACCTATGCAGCAGCTCTACTCTGTCTTATAGGGTCACTATGAGTCAAAATTGACTTGATAACAGTGGGTTGGTTTAAACCAGAATCTTCAATGCCATCCCTGACTCTTCCCTTTCTCTCTCCCACCTCATTCAATCACTCACACCTATTACTTCTATCAGAAATGTTTACTGAATCTAGCCGTTCTTCTCCATTCCCATCACTACTGCTTAAAATCACCTCCTTATATTTGGGAGGGAGGGAGACAGGCCCCACCCCAAAGGCAGGAAAGGGAGGGAATGGCAGGGACAACAAAGTTGCAGGATGGAGGTAGGATCCAGGTAAGGGGAGGGTGCAGAGGTTTCCAACAGCTAAGGGAGATGAACTTATTTGCCAGTTTATCATACTGTGGTGGCATGCACATTGCTGTGAGGCATGAGGCTGTGCCCCCAGTGTTTCAAATGCCAGCAGGGTTGCACGTAGTGCACAGGTTTGAACACAGCTTACAGACTGAGACAGGAAGGAAGAGGCCATCAACTTCTCAAAGAATTGGCCCAGGAAAATCTTATGAATAGCAGAGAAACACTATCTGATACATTACCAGGCAACTTTATGAATACCCAGAAACATTGTCTGATACAGTGTAGGAAGATGAGCCCCTTAGGTTGGAAGGCATTCAAAATATGACTGGGAAAGAGCTGCCTCATCAAAGTAGAACCAACCTTAATGAAATGGATATAATAAAGCTTTCAGGATCTCCATTTGCTGACATGGCACATTTCAAATTGAGGAGAAATAGCTACAAACATCCATTAATTACAGGAACATGGAATGTATGAAGTATAAATCTAGAAAAATTGGAAGTTGTCAAAAATGAAATGAATACATAAAGATTGTTATCCTAGGCATTAGTGAACTGAAATGGACTGGTTGTGGACATTTTTTAATCAGACAACCATATGATCTACTATGCCAGGAATTACAATTTGAAGAGGAATAGTGTGGCATTCATCATAGCAAAGGATGTTTCAAGATCTGTCCTGAAGCACAATGCTGTCAGTGATAAGACATTATCTATATGCCTATAAGGAAGACCAGTTAATACTACTATTATTCAAATTTACAAACCAACCACCAAAGCCAAAGATGAGGAAATTGAAGATTTTTATCAACTTCTACAGTCTGAAATTGACTGAACATGCAATCAAGATGTGTTAATAATCATTGGTGACTGGAATGTAAAGGTTGGAAACAAAGAAGAATTTGGAAACAAAGAAAAATTTGGCCATTTTGACAGAAATAATGTTGGATATCTCATGATAGACTTTTGCAAGACCAATGACTTGTTCACTGCAAATACTTTTCTTCAACAACACAAATGTCAACTATACACGTGAACTTCATCAGATGGAGTACACAGGAATCAAACTGACTACATCTGTGGCAAGAGGTGATGGAAAAGCTCAATATCTTTAGCCAAAACCAGGCCAGGAGCTGATTGTGGAACAGACCATCAACTGCTCATATGCATGTTCAAGTTACATTTGAAGACAATTGAAAGAAGTCAATGAGAAGCAAAATATGACATTGATAATATCCTTTCTGATTTTAGAGACCATCTAAAGAACAGATTTGATGCATTGAACAACAATGACTGAAAACGAGAGGAATTGTGGGATAACATCGAGAACATCATTCATGAAGAAAGCAAGAGGTCATTAAAAAGACAAGAAAGAAAGAAAAGACCAAAATGGATGTCAGAAGAGACTCTGAAATTTGCCCGTGATCAGAAAGTAGCTAAAGCAAATGGAAGAAATGATAGGAAATGACAAAAGAGCAGAACAGAAAATTTCAAAGAGCAGCTTGAGCAGACAAAGCCAATTATTGTAATGAAATTTGCAAAGACCTGGAGTTAGAAAACCAAAAGGGTAGAACATGCTCAGCATTTCTAAAGCTGAATAAACTGAGGAAAGAAATTTAAGCCTCGAGTTGCAATATTGAAAGATTCTATGGGTAAAATATTGAATGATGCAGGAAGCATCAAAATAAGATGGAAGGAATACACAGAGTCACTGTACCAAAAAGAACTGGTTGATATTCACCCATTTCAGAAGGTTGCATATATTCAAGAACTATTGGTAATGAAGAAGTCAAAGTTGTACTGAAGGAATTGGTGAAGAACAAAGCTCCAGGAATTGATGGAGTACCCATTGAGATTTTCAACAAATGGACACCCTGCTGGAGGCACTCATTCAGCTATGCCAAGAGATTTGGAAGACAGGTACTGTCTGTCTGGAAGAGATCCATATTTGTACCCATTCCAAAGAAAGGTGATACCACAGAATATGAAAATCATCAAATAATATCATTAATATCTCATGTAAGTAAAATCTTACTGAAGATATTTCAAAAACGGTTGCAGTAGCATACTGATAGAGAACTTCCAGAAATACAAGCTAGATTCAGAAGAGGATGTGGAACAAGGGATATCATTGCTGATGTCAGATGGATCTTGGCTGAAGGCAAAGAATACCAGAAAGATGTTTACTTGTGTTTTATTGACTATGCAAAGACATTTGATTGTGTGGATCATAACAAATTGTGGATAACATTGAGAAGAATGAGAATTCCAGAACACTTAATTGTACTCATGAGGAACCTGTACACAGACCATAGGCTGTCGTTCTAAGAGAACAAGGGGACACTGCAAGATTTAAAAGCAAGAATGGAGTGCATCAGGGTTGTATCCTTTCACCATACTTATTCGATTTGTATGCTGAGCAAATAATCCAAGAAGCTGGGCTATATGAAGAAGACGGTGGCATCACAAGTGGAAGAAGAATCATTAACAACTTGTGATACGCTGATGACACAACTTTGCTTGCTGAAAGTGAGGATGACTTGAAGCACTTACTGATGAAGACTGAAGAACGCAGTCTGCTGTATGAATTACATCTCAATATGAAGAAAACAAAAATCCTCACAAGTGGACCTATAAGCAGTATCACGACAATTGGAGAAAAGATTTAAGTTGTCCAGGACTTCACATTGCTTGGTCCTGCAATCAACACCAATGTAAGCAGCAGTCAGGACACTGGATGATATATAGCACTGGGAAAATTGGCTGCAAAGGACCTCTTTCAAGTACTGAAGAACAAAGATGTCTCCTTGAGGACTTAAGTGCGCCTGACACAGGCCATGGTATTTTCAGTCGCCTCATATGTGTGTGCACACTAGACAATGAATAAGGAAGACCAAAGAAGAGTTGATGCTTTTGAGTTGTGGTGCTGGTGAAGAATGCTGAAAGTACCATGCACTGCTAAAAGAACTAACAAATCTGTCCTGAAGGTAGTGCAGCCAGAATGCTCCTTGGAAAAAAGGAGGGGCAGACTTCGTCTCACCTACTTTTGGTCATGAGGGTATCATTCCCTGGAGAAGGAGGTCGTGCTTGGTAAGATGGAGGGTCAATGAAAGAAGAGGAGGGCCCTGGGTCACTATGAGTCAGAGACGACTCGGTGGCGCCTAACAACAACATATTTCAGAGAGGAGGAAGGATGGAAAATTATAAAATTTTCCAGAATTTTGCCCTTTTGTTTCTCTCCATAATAATCCTATATTTTCTCATAGTTTGTAGAGTTAGCCATATTTAAAAAACAAAAACATAGAAATACCAAAAACATTTCAAATTCACAAGCCTATTTAAAAAACAAAAAGCAACCAAATATCTTGGTTGGCTATTTCTCCTGCAAGATTAATCTTTGTTTAGCATTCAAAGCTCATTGCCATCTGCTCTCATCTTATCTTTCTAATTCACTGGACCTCCTTCCTTCACATGCCACAAACACTCAAAGTTCCACCATATTGAATTCACCACCATAACTTTGGGGTAGTGTTGCATGTGTTATTTCCCTGTCTAGGATGATTTTCTCCTACGTCTTCACTGTATATCCTTCAGGAATCAACTTAAATGTTACATTTTTAGCGAAACCTTTTCCAGTTACCCCGAAGAAAGTTACTGACTTCAACTAAATCCTAATTCCTTAGGTGCCGATTTATCCATTTTCCTGTCACTTCCACTTGACAGGGAAGTCCTTTAAGACATAAAATTTATCTTACTCAACGCTCTAACTCCAAAGCCTAGCATAATACCTGGAACACAGGAGGCAATCATACATATCAAATTGATAAATATTTTGATAGATAAATATTTTTCATTGATCTAATTGAAAACTAATGATAGGATTCAAATAAGGAAAGGGACTCAACAGGTTCATTTTCATTTCAATGTCTATTTCAATGTCTATCATGTTAAAAACAATGATTACTTTTACAAATTAGATAAGTCAGTCATAAAGTAGGATTTTAAGCCATTCTATAAGGCTATATTTATAAAATAAATTTAGGCAGGTAATAAAATAGCTTGATAATTAATACATTTCTTATAAGTAATACCATAACGTAAAACCTAATATGGTCCTGTACATTTTTAAGCCTACTTATCAGATTTGCATATTAAGGATATTTTATATGATTCAATATATTTGCAATATAATTATAATGTCTACTTCTATTAAAATACTTATTTTAATAAAATAACTGTAGAGAAGTCAATAAATATTTTTAATGGTTTAGACCCGCATATATGAAATTTGTTACATCTTAGCAATGTATAAGAAAATGAACTGATTTTTAGGTACCAAGATTTGACCATATTTTCTTTCCATTCTACCCCAAAATTTACAAATCCCATTTTTTATGTTTTTTTTTTAAACAATAAGAACTTTGTAATTGGAAATTATCTTAAATTTGTTTCAAACACTCTCTCATAGCAGTGATAACCAAACCAAAAAATCACTGCCATCAAGTCGATTCCAAATCATAGTGACCCTATAGGACAGAGTAAAAGGGCCCTATACGATTTCCAAGGCCTTAGATCTTTGCGGAAGCAAACTGCCTCATCTTGCTCCCACAGATCAGCTGGTGCATTCAGCTTCTGGCTTTTTGGTTAGCAGCTGAATGCTTTAACCACTTTGCCAACAGCAGTAACAGCAAACTTAATTTCAGCTCTGAATATTTTCTCTGTATTATATTGAAAACTAGAAGAATGTAAGTGAAAATAATCTCAGTAAAAACAGAAGCCACCTATATATCTTCTGTTTCATTTTCAACAACAGCAACTATGTACATTTTGTAGTTAATGGATAAGAATGACAAAAGTGAGTAATACAAGCACTGTCACCCTTTATACTTGTGGTTTGCATGAAAGAGAGCATTTTTAATTCACAACAAGCAGCTTCAAGTACTCATTGCCACAGAAAGCCAGTGTTACTCTCGGTTTTCAACATAAACCTTCTTGATCTTTGCTGTGGATCTAAGCATCTGCTAGTGTTCCAGAGAAGAGATCTAAACAGGACTTAATGCTGCTGCCAGCTTTTGTCTAAATTTTAGTCACAACCCAAAATCTTTGCAAAAAGCTACTCATTTGAGGAAATTGGCCTTCATCACTGGTTACCTTGGCATTTTAATATCAGAGCAGTATTTATGCTCACTTATAATTATGTAAACCCAATAATAGGAGTTAAGTATTAATATGTTTCTAATTGCTTTGCAAATCCCTTAAGGAAAACCATTATACTGACTCTGCATTAGATATTTCTAAATAATTTGCACACATCAGACAACTAAATTTCACCTATTTCAAAGTATGAATCCCAGAGAGAAATAGCAACTGGGTATTTTCCAATTAAAATCTTTCATAAACCACCACTAGCAAAGTGAAATAAAAGTGAACATAACATCAAGATTAAAATAAGAAGCTCTCTAAGCAGGGTGGCCAGGATTTTCAGGAAAGTAATCCGTATTATATTACTTCCTTTGCCATTTCCTTCTCTAAGCACAGAGTTAAGTCCAAGAGACATTGTCTTTGTTTCCAAAGGGTAGGACTCAGTATAGCAATAGTGAAAAGAGATCACATGTTTTCTCTATCCTCACATCCTTAATATAAAACAAACTGAAGCCTGAAATCATATGTATTAGGACACCCAAGATATAATAAAAATAAATATAAATGGCCCCTTTTAGCAAATGTAATTTTTTCTAAGAACTGTTTTTCCCCTCACATCCACTAAAATAAATAAAATACTGAGAGTCTTTCATTATGGCTGATAAAAATCCACTGCCATTGAGTCAATTCCAACTTAGAGATAACCCTGTAAGACAAAGTAGAACTGCTCCATAGGGCTTCCAAGGCTGTAAATCTTCATGGAAGCAGATTACCACATCATTCTTCCACAGAAGCGGATGATGGGTTCAAACATCTGACCTTTTGGTTATAGCTCAATGCTTCAAACACTGTACCACCAGAGCTCCTTTTATGGCTACTACAAAGGCCAAAAATAAAAGTGAGGCTTAAGACATCACATGCATGTATACATTTGTTGTTGTTGTTGTTATGTGCCGTCGAGTCAGCCCTGACTCATAGCGACCCCTCCTTGGGTTTCCGAGGCAGTATCACTACGGAAGTAGGATTGCCCAACCTTCCTTCCGAGCATGTATACATACATGCAGGTTATTCTGCTAATAATACATCTAGGGAAATATTTTAATGTTATGAAAATGCTGCCATAAAAAAAGAACTATACTTTCAGACACCTGGTCATTAAAGTTTGAATTAAACTTAGTTGCTCAGCTTAAGAAAATTTCTGGGAGTCCATTAAAAATAACTAAAAGTTCTGCAATATCATATCTGTGGGTTTTAAAAAGAGCTGATAGTCAGAAAACATGAATTCAGAAGGCTCAGTTTGCATGGAACAGAACACACAGCCAGATCCTAGTTAAGAATGGAGTCAGAATAGAGGAGATGGGATCAGTGAGGAGGAAGAGAAAGTGGGCTGACGTGAAGCTTCTGCATTTGCTGTGCTGTCTTGTCTGATGTAGCTAGCTGAAGTTCTTGAGCAAGGGAGTGACACATTCTATACAGAAGTCAGCAAATGTGACTCTGAGGAATGCATTAGAATCGATGTTATAGGAGGAGGAAAAAAGAGATGGAAGTGTGAGCAAAATGTCTTAGCAGTCGAAGGGACAAGGGGCATGAAGACTGTTATTTAGATCTGGTATTCCACCCAGTATTCTGTCTTTGCTGTGCACCAAAAAAAAGATACACCTCACTTCTATGACACTAGCATTAATATAAAATGATTAGGGAGGTGTTGAACATCCATATTCATCTAAACCAAATGTAATAATCCATTGGCCAGAATTAGTTCGGAGATTTTTTGGGGAAGGTCAGGGAAGAGTTGCTTCATTTTGACCTTACACCATGTTGTTGGTGAATATTTGAACTAGTCACCAACTAGGTTCACATACACATTTCAATTTCCAGATTCTCTTGGAAAAACTGGAAGGTCTGGTATTGCTGTATCCATGTTTTCACATGATAACATGTTGATGTTCAGGTAGGCAAATTTTTTCTTCAATTTGCCACAGTCTGCACTGTGCCCTATCATTGCTCTACATGAGCCCTCTTCACTATTAATCTGGCCTGCCTGGCCCATTTGAGTTCACAACATCTGATCTGTTGTTGTTGTTGTTTGTCGTCAAGTCGGCCCCGACTCATAGCGACCCCTCCTTGGGTTTCCGAGGCAGTATCACTATGGAAGTAGGATTGCCCAACCTTCCTTCCGAGGAGTGGCTGGTGGGTTTGAACCACCAGCCTTCTGGTGAGCAGTCAAGTGCCTTAGGCACTATGCTACATCTGATCTAGATCATCTAAAAATGACTTATTTTTTGAAGGAATTTTTTCTCAAATACATTTTCCCTGTTACATAAATACAACCTTCTTCATATAGGCTTTATTGCTTACAATGTATTTCCACACATTAATACAATTCACAATCACCCTACGAGGTAGGTAAAGTTTATACTATTTTCCTACATTATAGAGATAAGGGAAAAGAAGCTATGGGAGATCAAGAGACACATTCAACATGACCCTGGTTAACTGTCTGAGTAACTGGTCTTCCAACTACTTCCAGGATATACTGCAATTCTTATATTCTGGGATTTATTCAACAGGCCTACCTTATTATAACATCTGATCTTCTCTCAAAAATGTCCATAATTTTTTTTTTTTTTTTTTTACCCACTCTATCATATCCAATGGCCCCAAATGCTGTGTAATCACATCCTCTATTTATTCCTGACTATGTGCCTAAGGCATTTGACTTCTAACCAGAAGTCTGGCAGTTCAAATCCACCAGCCACATCTTGGAAGGAAGGTTGGGAAATCTACTTTCATAGTGATACTGCCTCAGAAATCCAAGAAGGGGTTGTTATGAGTAGATCCAACTTGTTGGCAGTGGGTGGTTATTTTCCACTTGAACAGGGCAGTGTTTCCTTCTGTTGTACATAGGGTCACTATGAGTAGGAGCCAGCTTAATGGCATCTAACAACATTTTCAAATTATCCTTTAGCTCCCAACTGAACCTCTATCTTCTGAGGGAACTTTCCCAGACATTTACCCAAGATTTGGATAAAACCAAAAACCCACAGCCATCAAGTCAATTCTGAGTCACAGCAATCCCCATTGGGTTTCCAAGGTGGTAAATCTTTGTGGAATTAGATTGCTCAGTCTTCCTTCCATGGAGTGGCTGATGGGTTTGAACCACCAACCTTCTGGTTATCAGTCAGATGTCATAGGCCCTGTCCTACCAGAGCTCCTACCAGATTTGGATAGATCCCTCATTAGTTACATCCATCATTCCCTCCACTCACCCTATAGTCACATGCTTAACACTGGATGAGTAACTGTCTAGGCCAGAGTGCTAAAGGATGGAGAACAAATGTGTCTCATACACTGCATTGTCTCTAATCCCTAGAGGTAGGCACAAAGTCAAGTTTTTTAATTTTATTTTGTTTTATAGTAGCACTTTAATTGTGTCAGTCTATCTTAAATGAATAGCAACTGACACTTATCAAGCACTCCTATCAACATATTTGGGTGCATGGGTCTTTAATAACGCCAGAACTACAATATTCTGGATAGGGATACATATAATCTTAAAATAGTTTTACTTTTGCAACTGTATTTCTCTACACGTTTTGGGTTTTGCTACCTTGTCACATGTTAGCTGCAATTTACAGTGGTTTTGTCACTTCTTATGAATGACCCCTAAATACTGTGATGACCCACCCAATGACTAATTTGCAGGTTTGTATTGTGAGGCAGCCTATTTGGCTCACTTGGGCAATTTGTCCTGTTGTTAAGCATTATCTTTTCTATTTTGTTGGCCTTGTCTAATTTGCCAGTTAGCAAAACGTGCTTACAGCCTTTATCCCTCAAAGTGCTTATTTCTTTTCGTAAGTACCACATATTTTTCCTGGATTCTGAAAAAGAAAAAAAAAAAAAAAAAAGGATGTTTCAAAACATTTTCCAATTTCCCTACAGTTTATTTACTAGTTATCATTTTTTAAACAAAAGCCTGAGTTTTTTTTCAAGGTTCCTATACTTAAAATCAAATCAGCTTTTTTTTTTTTTTTAAATTAAATGCTCTCTCGGGTGTGCCTTGTCTTGTCAATCCTTGATGGCAAGGCTAAACTATTCTACAGTTAGGAGCTCAATAACTACAGATGAATTTTGTCATAGGGAAAGAAGGAAATAAAAATAAATAAATAAATAAGCAGATGCTGAGTTTTTGAAACTGGAAGGAACCTGCTGGCAATCAGTATGGCAGAGACAGGCAGTAGGGAGATATTGAGAGTAAAGATAAAATTTTTCTTTTAATCACAGTAACTTCTAGCTATAATTTCGACACAAGAAACATGATACAGAGAAGCAATATGAAATATCACCTATTTCGTGAAGCACTTCCTGACTCCACAGTCCAAGCCTGTCAATCTTTCCACTACATCCCTATGACACTCAGTCTCTTCCTTTCTCGTAGCAAGCATCACTGTGTTCGATATCTAACTCTGTATCTATGGGTTTCTCCAGCCACGCTGGAAGCTCTTTGAGGGTCGGAACCAAGTCTTCAAAACTCTAGCTCCAAGATCTAGCCATCTCCTACATGGCTGGGCACATAATGAATAGTGATAAATTGATGGTCAATGGATCAGTGATTGCATTAAATTTTAATAGCAGACTAGATTCCAAGACAGGGTATTCCTTAAGAATAGAAGTAGAGCTTTCTGAAAAGCTAGAGGTTGGTCCAACTACAGGTACCTTAGAAGAAAGGCTTGGTGAGCTACTTCCAAGAAAACAACCATTGATAACCCTGTCGAGCATAGTTCTACTCTGGCACACTAGTCCTACTCGGACACACATGGGATCACCATGAGTCAGAGTCAACTGGATGGCCACTGTTGTTTTTTTTTTTAAGGTTACCAATGTCATGGTCAACAGAGGGCTCTGTTTTAAAGACAAGCACAGGTCCTCTATATTGCCTACCATTATTTACATCTCTACTGCTTAAAGAGACAGTTCTATATAGACACAACTATTATACATTTAAGGCAAAGATTGGTCTAAACTAGCACCTCTTCTTTGAAGTTGTAGGCCAATCAAGATCCACCATCCAGTGCTAGTCACATTAATGCAATCTAGACTGTGCTGGGAGGGGTGGGCCAGAAATCATGCAGCACAGAGATATCCTTATCTCTCCAAAAACTAATTAGTTTTTTCCAGAAATTGGGGATATGCTGTTCTAAGTAAAGACACAAAAAAATAGGGACTCTCTATTTTCTGTCCACTAAGCCTTTTCTCCGGAAGGAAGTTTGGGCAATCCTACTTCCATAGTGCTACTGCCTCGGAAACCCAAGGAGGGGTTGCTATGAGTCGGGGCCGACTCGACGGCACATAACAACAACAACAAGCCTTTTCTCTGGTCTATTTCCTGTAGGTATTTCCACACATGGAAGGAGAGCTGAGTACCAACTATTGCCCTTACACACCCTGGGGTACAGACATTTGCTATTTTCTGTGGCCACTCTATTTTAAGATTTGCTTCTGAGAATGCTGATAAAAGGGCTGGCACTAAGCTAAGGTGCTCTGCCCAACAAGAAGCAGCCAGTGACAAAATTTTCTCTAGTCATTGTGGAAACTAAACAGAGATGTTTGCTTTACTGGCTTTGTTTCATGGCTTCTTTTAATCTCTTAACTTGCTTGGATGCAGTGGGAGAGGATATTAATTAATCAACACAACAATGAGCTTGTCCTCTGAAGAGAAAGCAATATACCTGCAATATAGTGGTATCTCATATCAAATAAGCTAATTTACATTGGTTTACATTCCTTGGTTATGTAGGATAGAGGAGAATAGGGCTTCAAATAATAGATGTATTCTACACAAAATTAATTTATTAATTCCACTGGGAATACTGTTAAGATATTCCATTTAAAAGAATAAACAAGGGCAATGACTTTTAACTTTTAAGCATTTTCAGTGCTTGGATACTATTTAAGGCCATGCTGAGAAATACTAAATCCATGGCCACAAGACTTCTGTTAATGAGTGAGAAACTGCCTTATCTTTAGTGAAGTCACGTTACAAAGGCCTACGTCAGTACTTCTGAAAGCCTTGTCTGTGGATCTGTGCTCATCACCTGTTAAGCACAGTTGTGAGCAAACGCTTAGAGACTGGTATAGCCTTGGGTCAATCCAATGGTTAATGTGCCTAACTGCTAACTGAAAGGTGGATGTTCTGGTCTACCCAGAGATGCCTCAGACAAAAGGCTTTGTGATCTATTTCCCAAACATCAGCCACTGGAAACCCTGTGGAGTACATCTATTCCAACACACGGGTGGCCATGAGTCAGAGTTGACTTGTGCTTGAACAATTTCTCTTAGAAAGATCAGCACAAGGCCGGTGCCCATGAGGCAGAGGTTAAAATGTCCCAAATGTCCAAATTACTGTGCCACTCCCATCATTTCAGACATTAACTCCTCCTCCTCCTCCCAATAATCTCCCCATCTTAGGGTTCTGTATTTCGCTGTAACACCTCACAGAACTCACAGACACTGAAGGGATAGTCTCATGTAGTAGTGGTGGAGGCTGGCAGGCTGGTGAGTCCCAGGTCCGTGAGTGGGTCTGGAGGATCCTCCCAGTTCTTGGGGTTTGATGAACCTCGATCAGCAGATCAGATGACGGCTGCTGTCCCAAATCCAGGGGTGAGATGATGATGGGCCAAAACACAGAACTGGAGCAAAAGGAGGGCAAACCTTCCTAGGAGATTCATAGGTATGTCCTCAAGGACGCTAGGGGTGGTGATTTGAATTATACCCTCCAGCAAGGCAGGACTCAAGATACATTTCACCTGTGTTGCTCTAACAGCAATAACCCAAGTGGGTGGGTTTAACAATCAGCAGCTACTCAGTTGCTCATGGCAAATCCCACCACTGAGCCGATTGTCACTCATTATAGGGAATGACTACTACCAGCTGCCCAGCCAAGTTGACATCCAACCTTAACTACCACACCACTGCAAATAGGATCAATAACAGGATTTACAATACATCACAGAATGGAAGACATGGCTAGAAGGGTCACATCAAGCCATTCACTGCAACTTGACAGCAACTATTTTTTAATAGCAATGTGACAGAGTAATTTATGTTTTTGCATCTCATAACAAATTTGAGTTTGTGTTTTGTATGTCTGCTTTTCTATTTTTCTAGTAATTGTTATTCTATTTCACAAAAGTATCAAGCCATAATAGATTGTAAATTAAAGGGGAGGGGTTTCCCTTCTGAGAATGAGAGCACTCAGCAAGGCAGTGTGGCATGGTGTGAGGTTCAGGAAGAGCTGATGGAATGTCACCTCTTCCACAGAAAGATGCGGACAAGTGACTTAAACCCCTCTGTCCCAATAGCCCCATTAGCAAAATGCACATAATGATACACATAATGTAGACATTTCGGGATCCCTCGTGAAATCCAATGAGCACTGGCCCTAGTATCAGAGAAACTTTAGTTTCCTCAACTGTAAAATGGACTTAATAACCTCAGTGTCACTGGTTCATAGTAAAGACTTTGTAAAGCACGTAGCTCAGTGTCTATTCAATGTCAAACAAAAACTCAGAATTAATAGGTATTATTGTTATTGAGAATATTTGGCAGATAATAAATGTTCAACACATATTAGTGTTTATCTTTCCTTATTTACATAGTTGTTGTTGTTTTGCCATCGAGTTGGCCCCGACTCATAGCGACCCCTCCTTGGGTTTCCGAGGCAGTATCACTACGGCAGTAGGAATGCCCAACCTTCCTTCCTAGGAATGCCCAACCTTCCTTCCGAGGAGTGGCTGGTGGGTTTGAACCGCCAGCCTTCTGATTAGCAGTCAAGTGCCTCAGCCACTATACTACCAGAGCTCCCTCATTTACATAGAGGAGTCTGAAAATGTTATGTCTCATGGCCTCAGTCCCAACTTCTTGTGAGCTAGGGGCATCCTGGCCTTAACTTGCCAAATACAAATGCTATAAAAAAAGATCTGGGCCTTTTGAGAAACTGTATGTGAATCTAGCCTATCTACATGGGCTTCTATTTCCCAGCAGATGTTTCTCCTCTTATATCTTCATCTGAGAATATTCCCCTCTGGGCTGTCTCTGTATTAAATATAATGTTGGGAGAATAGGTAATATTGTCATAGGAATACACCAAATGGCTATTTCAGGAACTGAGAGAAAATGTTAGAGTTTAGTTGTCTAGGTGTAAGAATTAAAATCCTGCCTCTTCTTTCACAAATTACTAAATTAATGCATCTTTTCATACCATCCCCTCAAAACAAATTTGCTTGAATGATAATTGTAATGGGTACCAAAAAACAAACAAACAAACAAAAAAAAAACTTTAATCTGATTTGATTCTTACACCACTACAGGAAAACCCTTTTATTTCCACTTTACTGATAAACTGAGGCTGAAATATTAAACGGTTTGCCAGGCAGATACTACTGGAAAAACCCTACCTGAAACTTGAATCCGGTCCTTCAAATTCTAAAATCTGTGCACCAAGAATACAGGAGAAACATAGTCACATTACAAAGAAGAGCCTTTCAGAAGACTATTTCAAAATAGTAGATGTGTATAAAACTTTAAGTCATGCATATAGATCTTTGTAAAAGAAATAAAATGGAAAACCAATAATCCTATATAGATAGGATGTGGGGAAAAAATGATGTATATACAAAAATAAATGAGAATATTAGGGGAAAAAATGTTCAAAGTGCGACAGCTTATGGTCTAGGGCATAATTAGATTCAAAACCCACAGACATTAATGAAAAAAAAAAAAAAAACATGGAAGCAGTGACCGACATTCCTAAACAGCCCCAGGCTTAGAGAGAGGCAGCCTTTGAGGATGTCAGACAAACCACATAGAGAGCCCCAGCAGGCACCATCAGCAGTAGGCCTAACCTTACCCGTTGGCCTAGTTAACCATTCCCAATCTGGGGAGGTCTCCAGAATGCAAGGAACATATCACACTGCCAAACGAATTTTTTCCAGAGGCTGTTGGATGCCTGTGGTCTCACCAGCTCCATATTGGAATGAGACGAAAGGTTGGTGGCCTTTCTGACAGCAGGGCCTCAAAATGTTCTGTCTTGTTGTATGTCTGAGTTTCAGGTCTTTGCTTTAAAGGACATTCTGTCAGGATTTGAACCACCAGCCATCTGGTTAGCAGTGAAATGCCTTAGGCACTATGCCACCAGATTACAGCCTAGAAAACCCTTTAGGGCAGTTCTACTATGTCATATGAGGTCATGAGTTGAAAATCTATTTGATGGCCCTTGACAACAACAGGGCCCATCAAAAGCACTGGGCATTAGAAGGAAGTCAGAAAATGCATCTTCTCAGTAAAAGCTGGCAATGGTGAAGGCAGATCCTGTCTTTTAAACAATTTTGCCTGGGATTAGCCACCATTTACCGGATAATATCCCATCATATAGCAAAAGTGTATATATCAGGCGTGTGTATGTACACATACATGAAATAAATAATAGTAATATTGAAGTAATACTGAACATTGCTAACTTGTGCTGACCTCTTAGTATATGCCAGGCACTGTGCTTAGCACTTTGTACTCATTACCCCATTGCATATTCATAGCAACCCTATGGGGATGGGAATGATTACTTTTCTCATTTTACATTTGAAGAAACAGGCTTAGAAACTGTTTATACTGCTAGTACTCGGTGGAGAAGGAATTCAAAACCAGGCAAGCCAATTCCAGCTTAATCATTACTGTGCTCTAAACTTAAGTTGCAGTGTTTTTATCATATGACACACCCACACATATAAAAACAATACTGTAGACCTTGTACTAAAGAGATCAGTGCCACCTACACATTGAGTTTTTAACCTCCTGTTTTAAAGTACACAGGTACCAAAAAGAAAAAAAAAAGAACTAAGAAAGAAAAAATGAAACAGGTCATCTTCAGAAAAGATTGGGAACAAGGACAGAAAGAGGGAAAAGAGAAAGGTATAAATCTGTAAGTGTCGAGCATCTGTAAACAGAAAACAAAGAAGAACTGTCTGAAGCTCTGAAAAACAATGAAAATGTAGCCTTCTAAAGCCTTTAATGAATTGCTTGAAGTGTAGCAAATACAAATTCTGATGATATCTTCTGCTAAATTATCTCTGATCAGCTAAAATCTCTAGGCAGAAAAATGTGTTCAGTATCAAGTAATTGCATTCTCCATTCTATGTTTTCAAACTTGGAGTGTCCGAGGTATGTGATAGTCTTGAGGGATGGGGCAAAATAGTAGCTGGAACACAGCAGGTGCTTACTTACTGTTCTTGGAAGGAGTCATGAAAGGGCAAATGTGGCATGCCTACCTCAAATATAAGTCTCACACAAAGGTATAAAAACTAAAACATCATTCTAATGATAATACAAACATGCTATATAATGGAATAGAATGCAAAATATAAGTGACTTTCCAAGCTAAAACCCACAGCTTCAAATTAAAAATGGTCTTATATTGATACCGGCTTGGGTAGCAACCCCAGACCCTTAGTCTTTGTTCTCTCTCCTGCATTACTTGACTGAAGAATTTGGACAAATATATGCATAGAAATGGTTATGTGCAAGATATTTAACCTGGAACATGGAGTATCTACCTTCCTATGTAAAAATTAGTCTGTTCAAGAGGCCTGTTATATTTACCTGAGGTAGATATACTCCTTGGAGAGAACAATCGTGGGAGAAAGAAGGGCTGATTATGCACCGGGAGACAGCTCAGGAGGTAGGAGGGCATGGAGAGATGGACACAGGGAAGAGGTAACTATTGGGAGGAAGTGGGAGGGGAGCTGTTGCATTGTGGTAAATTGTGGGCAATGTCATGAGACAAAGTGTATGTGAACTGCTGTATGGAAAGTCAATTTGCTCTGTAAATCTTCACCCAGATAACATAAATAAATAAATAAATAAAGAGGCCTGTTATCTGTCTTGTTAGATAAAGACAGTGCATCCTTCCTTTTAGCTATCCGAGAGCTTCTTAAGAGACAGCATAGCGGGTCCCTGAGAACCACATTAGCCGAGAGGCAGCTCTCTCCATCCCTTCCCTCCTCACTATGACACCTACCCTGTTATTTGCATTCCATGCAATTATTTGATCCAAAACCAAGAGAACATTGTATTCAATAGCATTTTTCATTTAACAAATGAGAAAAAGTAACACACACACACACAAAATCACCCTCATTCCCCATGCCCCAATCCTTGTCCCCAATCACCACTATCATGGGAAAGGGTGTTGAAAAACGGAAAGCACTAAATAACTAAATAAACTAGGGGCTCTATGCCCTAAGACACCTAGGAGTCCATGTAGCACACTAAATGCAGGAGAGGTTAGCCATGTCGAGTGTTCCAAAGAATCAACACAGTATCTGAAACATTTTGTATATATTGACACTGAACCTTCCTTGAAAAAATAAATGAGTAAGAGAGATTCCTCATGGACCCCATGCTTTGTTTATATATAGAAAATATTTGCCAACTTGAGTTCAAATTGCCTAAAAAATTTTCATACTGCTGAAACAAAAGGGACCTCATGCCCTTGAAAAGATCTTGGGTATAGTCATGGCATTGAACTCCATTGACTTTTAATCATCCATGGTTTTCTTGCTAAAACTTCAGAGAATCTCTAAAAGTAATCTTATTTTTGCACTGCACTCTCTGTTAACTTTTGATCCAGTCTGTTGAGAAATATCTTTAGCCCGGTCATAGAACATACAACAAAACAAATGCGGGTTACACTCCAGCGTAAGATGGTACACATGGAGACTCAAACTCTAGCCAAAGAATACGCTTTGTGTCAAATTTATTTTAATCCATGGGCATGTGCACACTAACTGAAGAATATTTTAATTTGTTTGTAAATTGAGTTATCATATTATCATAGTAATCTCAGCATTTGGTCTTCTCACTGTCAATGGATACTCATCTGTCCTGAATGATTCTTGTATCACGATCTTAAGCTTCCTTAAAAATATATATTCATCTTGAGTGCAAACTGACATTATTCATCCCAATTTCACCACTAGCAAGGAAAATCCTCCCCAAGGAGACAATTTCACAGCCTGCTGCTGCTCGGGGAGAAGGACTAACATCTTTCTCATGCTTTATGCTCCCTAAACTCTTGTCTGCATTGACATGAGGAAAAGGCATGCAATACAGCAGAACGACAAGTCTAAAGGTCAAAGATCAATATAGTGAAGTGCATTATGGCATTTATTTAAGTGGGCTTTATAAAATATTTAAAGAGGTTTATACTTACCACTGAGGAAATATTAATCGAATTAACAGAACAGTGTAATCAATTCTCAAGTTCTTATTCCAATAGAGGTAAACAATGACAGGTAAAATGTAACATTTAGGGCATTTCACAAATACGTGTATCTTAGTGGGAATTTTCTCCCTGAATATTTACCAGGAAGTATTATTCAAACTATTTGGAAGTTTTCTACTACCTCCTGTATATTCTTTGCATGCTACATAGAAGGAGACACCCATTTGGGTTGACAAAACCAACCATAGTTAATCCTTGAAAGTAAAATTTCTACATCCTATAATCAGTAGTTGCTGGGCACCTGATTAAATACCCCAGGTATTTGGCCCCCAACCTACTTTCATTTCTCCCCCCCAACTGGCAAACAAGAGAAATTAGACCAAAAACCTGAAGAAACAAAGTGTGTACTTTAATGCAGAAATGCTTTTACCTGCCATGCCTGCTGTGAACGAAATGGGCTGGGCTTTCAAAATGTTAGTCAGCTTAACTCCCAGTTGGTGGCACTGGGAAAATATAGCCAGGGAGCCTTATTGCTCTGTTTCTGTTCTTTAACTGCCAACTGGAATATAGAGGAGACAAAGGGAAACAAAAGAGAGATGGATCCAGAAAGAACCAGAAGGATGAAAACAAAGCAAGCAAAGAAAACAATAATGAGCCAAAGATATTTTTCCTTCTAAGGTTGGCTCCTAGAAGATTTTCACATTGAACATAACGATGCTTCAATTAAATGCCACATTTCCCCTCAAAGATTCATATTTTACAAACTAAAAATTATCTAGTAGATATTAATCTTTGCAACCTTTTAAGAAAAGTCATATGATGTGCTTAACCCAAAGTGATGATGGCTACTATCATGTTTGCCCCCATGGGGGTAAGATACACAGTTTACGTAGTGTAGAAGATTTTGGTATTAAACAAAGGTAATGATGCTAAAAACACTAATACTTTTGGACTACAAAGAGTGCTTGGCCACCTCAATGGATTATAGTATACATACCAAATAAAGAGGGCTAGACATAAGAGTGTCCTCATATATCTCTATCGGCACCTGGAACTCTGTATAAGTTCACTTCCTCTATCATGTCTCCAACATCTTTTGTACCTTTTTTCTTCTCATGCAGACATTGTACTATTACAAATAAACATAATGCTGCCACTTACTATAAAATCCTTAATTCTTATTTTAACTTTAGAACAATTCCAAATATGTAATTATCTATAGTTTGTTCATGTTTTAAAATTCCCACATCAAAAGTTAAACATCAACAAGGGTTAGAGGACAGGATGCCTTTTTTTCCCCCTTAAGACTGAGATCATTCATATTCCGCAGAAGGAGGACTGGACAACCTACTTCCGTAAAGATTTACCACCTCAGAAACCCAATGGGGATCGCTAATTTGGATGGTTTACCAAGTTAATAGTTAGTACAACTGCAAATGGTGGGGAAATAGTAAATGTGTGATTTATGTATACATGAAATATATTAAACAGCTGGATTGTAAATGCTTTAAATAGGCCACAGTTTAGGCAATGGATATGCAGCTGTATGTATATTATAGGTTTCTGGATTAAATTGAAAACTGCAAAATTTTGGGGATTGGGATGATATAAAGGAAATCAAATACAATCTCATTTTATGGAACATGATAAAATCTTACCTCATTAGACAAGACACCCAGCATGTTACATTTTTCTCTGTTGTTTCATTAATAATGCAGTAGCAGACTTCTAACAGACAGTTTTTCTTATAGAATGTTGTCTTTGAGTGTAATCAGAGTCAGGACACTAATTAGGGCATCCAAAGTTAGAGTCAAAATTGTAAACAACTTTGTCATATTGTTTCAGTTACTGTGAAATCAGGATAAAGAAAAATGAGTGAGAATAATCCACTGAGCAGCAAAATAGTAACAATTTAAGTAATTCTATATATTACCATGAACTTGCTAGCATTTTATACTTTAATTTTCTTATAATCAATATCTGATCCCAAGCAGTGCTAAAACTCAGTTTCTATCTACCCCCCAGAGAAAGTAAGTGGTAATTTGGCAATTTTCTACTTTGAAGACTGAATTATCTTCCCTGATCATCTACTCTGCTTAAATTTATTATAAAAATGACCAATTTACCACCTCACTTCACATGGAGAAGACAGTACTACAGAATGTGGGTCCCAGGGTAGAACAACCAAATGCTACCTGGGGACCAATGAGCACAGTATAGCAAATGTGAGTAACTTAAATTGCTCCAATTATTCCTTTGCTTATAAAACCATTTCTATACTCTCCATTATGGATTCCTAAAACATATACTTTGAAGCAAGACCCATTAGCATACATCGTTTTTTACTGCTGGAAGCCAACTCACAATAAATCTCTTACCTTATAGAGATAGAATAGCACTGGGATCATAATAGGATGAGTGATGCATAAAATGTTCTTCAGCTGACTTCCCATGGGATTTCTACTTCCAAACCTAGGAAGGCCATCTGCCTGCACGGATGGAATGCTAAGCAATGCAGTAAAACAACCAATGCATTAGGCATTTGTTGAACTTTGAGAAACATAGAAGAAACTGTAAGATAAGGAAACAAGCAAGCATGTGTCTGAAAAATTACAGCATGAATTAGCTGGAAAAGCATTCAGAGTAAATACAGAAGATTAGTGATGGGCTCATATTTTTAAGTGTGACTGTGTACATGGCATGCTTTTTCTTGAATGCTGAAGGACTATTTCTTTTGTGGTTATAGATTTGAGAGAATGTTTTATAATGTATAACACAGATATTCTACAAGCACTGGATTTGAAGTACAGACAAAATGTTGGTCGAATAGTCAATGTGTTTTTTTGTTTCCCATTTGTCCCAAATAAATAAAGAAAAGAAGTAAATCTAACAAATATATAAGAACATTTTATAGTCTCAAATTCTTATGTAATTTCCTCATTTATTTGTTTAAAAAGGAAAAGTCACTGATTTTTCTAAAGGCATAGTTTCAGACCAGACTTGTTTCCAATCTAAATTTAGCCTCCATTCCTTCTGTCATATTTCTTCAGACATGGGAAGGAAAATCAATGCTTCTACTCACCTTTGCAAGCATCTCACTGCCACATCTCCATGGTTCTATGGGATCCAATAATCCGTGGCTCAGTATTGATTTTTTTATAACACCTGTAGAAACAGCCTCTCCTTCCTTTCTAACAAAATATAGCAACAATAATCTTGTCGTTTCTCAATAATTAACCACAGGCTATTAAGTACAACTTCTCCCTGTAAGGAAATGTGGTTTACATTTTCTAAAAATGTTACCTCTGCTTGATTTTTCTCTGAGCCATTTAACAACTTTTAAAAGATAATGTGAGCATACACTTTTAAAGATAATTTGTATGTCATTTTCTCAGGTCTCTTGCAGTTAACTCATACATTGCAGGTAGCATTTATTTTTCTAAGGAAAAATGCCTATCAGAGTTCAGTCTCCAATTTCAAAATATCTCCAAAATGAAAACCCTTTTTAAATATGGGGGAAAAAAAGACAATCATGCCTTTAAAAATCTGAAGATTTGATAGCAAACACTGATCTACATAGAGAACTCTTCCAGGCAGTGGAGTAGAGTATACCAAATCCTAGGAGAGAGGGTGGGTTAAACTTTGGGATGGATTTAATAGCATTAAAAGAGTTGAGAGAACAGACAAGAGCCACCAGCCTTCCCACTCTCCTTAACAAATGCAAAAAAAAAAAAAAAAGAAGAAGAAGAAGAAGAAGATAAGTCCTGTTTCTAGAATTCTTCACACACCTGATTTAAAACTCAAAGGTTTACCCTGGGCAGACTTCTTGGGGGATGTCTGAATACATTCCCTGCAGCCATTCTGCGCTGAGTGGAGTAACTACAGCTGGCAACCTACTTCATCACTCACTCTATCAGCCTGAGAATCTGCAAAATAAAAATGCAGCGTTAAAAGAAACATTCCTTTTACATGTGTTTTTCCCAGTAAAATCCTACAGAAGAAAACACAAAGCAGGTTGTTTTCCACAATATATGTGACATCTTGGTTAAAAGTGACACCACTATGTAGCACTCTGACAGGTTGAGTGTTAAGACCTGACAGATAGAAACCTGCAGGAACAACCTCCCTGCCACAGACATTCAAGCTCATGTTAAACCTCTGATGTGATAGTCCCTTTATTAGCTTGTGCAACAGTGGGCACTGCTGCCTTTCAAATTTGTTATAAATGATGTTATTTTTCACATTACTGTCAAGTTAAGCTCAGCTTCACTAAGATGCAGGCATTTTAACCACTCATCCATCCTGTGTACATTTTTGAGTTAAGGAATTGTATCAATCCAAACTCCAGATTTCAAGAGAGAAGTTCCATTGTTTATCAGGCCATGTCTACACTGGCTGAGCAAAGCGCTCTATTCAGAAGGAGAAGCGCCTTTGGCAGCTAGAGTCCACATAGCTGACCCATGGATGCCTGGATGGAGATTCTTCACCTAATCACACAATTGCAATGAGATTACTAAGCATTTGATGAAAATGACTCATGATGACACAAAAGTAAAGCATGATTGGTCTACTGACATGATTTTTGGATAACATGCTAGTTGTTTAGAATGCAATTCAAAGGACAATAACAAAAAAAAAAAAAAAGAAGAAGCGTGATTGCACTTTATTAGAGATGATGAACATGGGTATTGAAATATTTGATAAGACAACATTTGGTTTAACCTAAGTCATATTATTCCCCAATAGGACATTGGTGGCACATTCTTAAAATCCAATGCTTTTTCCTAACTGATCTAGATTAAGCTTACAACTCTCATTTTATATTTATGGGGGTAAAATCTTCAGGGGTCAAGTAACTGAAAAGATTATTTCCACTTCATAAAAAATGGGTCAAAATGATAATAAATATTTTCAGAGAAGTATTTACCTCTTTAGACTTGCATCATCAAGATTTAGGAAAACCTGTGGGGGCATTCTATTCTGGTGACTGTAAAATGCCCTCAAATCATCTTGAATGTTGAGATTGTTTCACCAATTTTTAGAATAAGAAGAGGTTTCACAGAAACATTGTATTAACAGCTATGAAATTATAGGGTTCCCCTTTCATCCATACAAACACATTCCACTCAGTGAGAAATAGATACAACTAATCACCTTTGGAATCTTGCCAGGTTCCCATTGGTGAGCTGGCAAAGTTGGACCAATTTGCCTTGAAGGAATAAAACCACTCTCCCTCCCAGGGATGCCCTTAAAGTGTTTCTGAGAACATCCACTTTGACTCTTTGGAGAAAGCAGAACTGAATATTCAAATGTGTAGGAATCTATCAGAATTGTGATCTATAAGCTGCACTTTCTTCCACCAATATTGCTCCAAAACATATCAGGAAAGTCAAACTCTAAACCCCAGTTTTCTTAAACACTTAGATTTTGCAGAAAGGAGTAGCTCGTCTCTCTCTCTCTCTCTCTCTCTTTTTTTTTTTTTTTTTGGCCACTCCTGGTTTCATATTTTCGATTAAGTCACTCTGTTTCTATATCATAATTGTGCAATTTAGATATGAAATCTCTTTTATATTGAGAGTAAAATTCCATCTACAGGCAAACTCATGGCAATACATTAATTGGTTAATTTTTAAATTATCACTCATATTATTTAAACAAAAGAAACTTAGGTGATCTAAGAATAGCCTTATTTAGCAAAGCCCATGAAACATAAATTATATCTAGTATCTTCTTTTCCTATACAAAAACCCTAAGAATGTTTAACATAATGCTACTGTAAATATTTTTGCCACACAATGTTTTGAGCACTTCACAATGAGGGTAAGGATGATAATATTGAGGATGGTGGATGGTTATGATAGCAAACACCCTTACAGTACTTATTATGTTCCAGGCACTGTTGTAAATGCTTTATAGACATTAACTCATTTAATCGCCACAACCATACTAAAAGGCAGGTACTGTTATCCCTATTTTATAGATGAGGAAACAGAGACAGTAAGTACTTTGCTCAGGATCATCCAGTCAGTAAATGATAAAGCTGGGATGGTCCCAGAGCCCATGGTCTTACGTTACTTCTTCTGTTTGCCCAAGCCAGTTACCAAAAAGATACATCATTATGCATAGAGATTTACACTACAAGGTGTTTTTTTTTACATTGGATCTTTTCTTCCACGCAATTCAAACTTTATAAACTGTTCCAGTCCCTATGCTATTTTTCTATTCTTTTTCATAGGCATTTTTCTTCCATATTGAACTAGCATCTTCTTTCTGAATAAGTTAGATGCATTCAGAAGGAAAATTTATTTTCACTGATCATCATTTCAGGGTATCACTTGCTCCTTTAAAACTTAAATTCTGGAGGATGCTAACTGAATATAGAGAATTTCAAATAACGTAGGCCTTATAAGAATGAAAGTGATGAAATAGGGCCTTTCAGTAGAACATGTATTTAATTTGTAGCCTTGTGGAATCAGGCCTCCTGAGGTCACCTTAATGCTATCTTTTGCTAATTGGATAATCTCTCTATGATTTAGTGTACTCATCTATAAAATAGGAAAAAAAATAGTTTACCTCTTAGGGTTGTGAGGATTAAATAAAGTAATCCACGCAAAATGCTTACCACAGTGTATGGTACATAACAAGTACTCAATAAATACAAGCTATTATTAGTATGACATTTTGTTTACTCAGAGTAGCTTCCAGTTACAAGTAAGCATTAACTAAAAGTTGACATTTTAGTGTGAAAGTATTAATATACATTTTAGGAAAACCAGTTGTAATCACAAGGAAAATTTGATTTTCAAAATTCATTTCTATCTTTACAAATAACTTTATTTCCCTTTTTTGGGGAGGGGGAAGAATATACTAAAATCAGAAAACTTGACAGAATCACCGAAAAAAATCACCCAAAAAATCACCCAGAGCTTACAGTGTCACCAGACATACATCTAATGAACCAGGAGTAGATTTTTCAATATGGTAAAGATTTAAGTAATAAAAAGAATGCTATGCTTAAGTTCCTTCCTTCCTTCCTTCCTCCTTCCTTCCTTCCTTCCTTCCCTCTCTTCCTTCCTTCTCTTCCTCCCTCTCTCCATCCCTCCCTGTTAACCCAGATTTCTGCACATAGAGTGTCTTAGGTGAAATCAATCTGCAGGCCAGGAATGCAATTTTAACAATTCTGCAATTTACAGTAAAACCTTCCATAAGTTTTATATGGAATAAGGAAGACTGAAGAAGAGTTGATGACTTTGAATTATGATGTTGGTGAAGAAAGCTGAAAATACCATGGATTGCCAGAAGAACAAACAAATCTGTCCTAGAAGAAATACAGCCAGAATGCTCCTTAGAAGTGAGAATGGCAAGACTGCATCTCACCTACTTTGGTCATGTCAGAATGGACCAATCCCTGGAGAAGGGTATCATGCTTGGTAAAGTCTAGGGTCAGTGAAAAGGGGGATGACCCTCAATGAGATGGATACAGTGGCTGCAACAATGGGCTCAAGCATAGCAAATATTATGAGGCTGGCACCAAACCAAACCAAACTCACTGCCATCAAGTCAGACCTGACTCATAGCGATCCCTCCTTGGGTTTCCGAGGCAGTATCACTACAGAAGTAGATTGCCCCATCTTCCTTCCGAGGAGTGGCTGGTGGGTTTGAACCACCAGCCCTCTGGTTAGCAGTCAAATGCCTTAGGCACTATGCCACCAGAGCTCCTGAGGCTGCCACAGGACCAGGCAAAGTTTTGTTCTGTTGTACACAAGGTCGATACTAGTCAGAGCCGACTCAGTGGCACCTAAAAACAACAACAAAATTTTCTATACATTTAGCTGGTCCGTTCCATTCTTTGCACCACCCCCCTTTTTTCTCTATATTCTAAAAAATTAGGCTTAACCTTAGAATCAAATTCTCACATGGGTGATTTCGAAATGGCTGTCTAGGAACTTGAAATGGAAATTCTCATTTCAAAGGAAGATGCACGTACTAGAAGAAAAAGACTCATTGAATGCCTACTTGCATAGAACTATTAGGGAAGTGCTATACATAGAAAGGGAGCTCTGGTAGCATAGTGCCTAAGGCACTTGATTGCTAACCAGAAGGCTGGTAGGTCAAACCCACCAGTCACTCCTTGGAAGGAAGATGGGGCAATCTACTTCTGTAGTGATACTGCCTCGGAAACCCAAAGAGGGGTCACTATTATTCGGGTCCGACTTGAAGGCACATAACAACAACAATAATACAGAGAAAAGGAGCTCTGGTAGCATAGTGCCTAGGGCATTTGACTGCTAACCAGAAGGCTGGCGGTTCAAATCCACCAGCCGCTCCTCGGAAGGAAGTTTAGGCAATCTACTTTCATAATGATACTGCCTTGGAAACCCAAGGAGGGGTTGCTATGAGTAGGGTCCAACTCAATGGCAAATAACAACAACATACAGAGAAAACAGAACAGACTGAAATTTTCTTTCCTTCCAATTCTAAGATAGGCACTGTCACCAGAGGGAAAATGAAACGTCAGAGGCCAAGCAGAAGAACCATGAAGAAGCTTTTCCAGGTAAAGTTCACACTTTTGCCTACACTTTCCTAGGGTGCACTTTTGCAGTCTGGGTGCCATGGGAGTTGAAAACCATTTGTGGAGCGCTAAAGGAGCTCTGGTAGCATAGTGGCTAAAGCACTTGACTGCTAACCAGAAGGCTGGCGGTTCAAACCCACCAGCCACTCCTCGGAAGGAAGGTTGGGCAATCCTACTTCCGTAGTGATACTGCCTCGGAAACCCAAAGAGGGGTCACTATGAGTCGGGTCCGACTCGATGGCAAATAACAACAACAACAACAACAAGGGACGAAATTGACGATCAAAGACTACAGTCTTCAGAATGGATTAAACCTAAATGGAAACAAAGCAAAAATTCTCACAACAGGACTAATAAGCAACATCATGCTAAATGGGGAAAAGATTAAAATTGTCAAGGATTTCATTTGACTTGGATGTACAAACAACAATGACTATGGAAGCAGCAGTCAAGAAATCAAACAGTGTATTGCATTTGGCAAATCTGTTGCAAAAGACCTCTTTAAAGTGTAATAAAGCTAGGATGTCGCTTTGAGGACTAAAGTGCGCTTGACCCAAGCCATGATATTTTCAATCGCCTCACATGCATGTGAAAGCTGGACAATGAATAATGAGGACTGGAAAGGAATTGATGCCTTTGAATTATGGCAAATAGGCAAAGAGTGTTTAATACGCCATGAACTGCTGGAAGAGTAGACAAATCTGTCCTGGAAGAAGTACAGCTAGAATGTTCCTTAGAGGGAAGGGGACGGAGGATAGGCTTTCATTTCCTGTACTTTGGACATGTTATCAGGAGGGACCAGTCCCTGAAGGATACCACTCTTGGTAAAGGGTCAGTGAAAATAGAGAAGACCCTCAATGAGACAGACTCACACAGTAGCTGCAACAATGGACTGAAGCCTAGCGATGGGTGTGTGTGAGGATGCTGCAGGGCTGAGCAGTGTTCTGTTTTATTGTACACAGTGTTGCTGTGAGTCAGAACCTACAAGATGGCATCTATCAACTACAACAACAAAACGGGTTGGCAGTGGGGAGAGGAACTTTTGCCTCATTCAGAGATAGAATATTCTTTGGCAGTCCTGAGCAGAGAGAGAGCTTTATGTATAAAGTATCACTTTGGTTGAGATTTAAAATCTTGAATAAAAGGGTCATTGTGTACCTTCATGAGGGTTAAAAAGTAGCATGGAAAAGGAACACTGAGACAAACAACACAGGATCTCAATTTTAATCCTAGAATTTCCTGTTTAAGCTCATCACCATCAACATTCATGCTTCTGGTCAGACCACACGGATTCATAAACTTGTAGACAAGAAGAAACTCATTTTGAAATGAGACTAACAAAAATCAGCTTCTAGTTTTCTAGCTGAGGACACTGTGTCCCAGATTTAGTCATGTGTCTAAAGTCTCAATGGGTGAGGGGCAGTTCTAGATAGGAGAAAGTGGTTGAAGTGTCAGAGAAGAAATATATTTCCTGATAGCAACTGGATTATTAGAAAATGGAAAAGCCAGGAAAGAAACATTGACTCCTACTAGCAAGAGAAGTCAGCACCTTGAGCTGTGAATTATCAACACAGACAAGAGAGGTTTGGAGAGGAGATTGCTGTCCTTGGCATTTTGCAACCAAGTGGATGTGGGAACGCGGGGCTGTGAGGAGCTAAACAGTATAATCTGGTTTCTTACTTGAAATGATGAGCCATTCATGGCAGAGGAAATACACTGTTTAAGCAACTTTGTGGGAAGGTTATCTGGTGCTCAGGCTTCCTGTCTGCAAGCACTATTCAGTCACTCGTGCGTGGTACTAGGCACAAAATTTCCTGTGTCTCAGTGAAGGGTTTTTAAATATTTTAAGTGAAATAAATTTTTAAAAGATCCCACTTACTTCATACTGTATACAAATTCCAACAATGACCTTGATTTCCCAATACATATAATCACATGGAAAGTTAACAGAAGCAGTGGGTGAAGGAGGGGAAGGAGTGGTGGGTCATTTATCATGATCCCTTTTTTTTTAATGATTCCCCACACAAATTCAACCCCAGTGATTTGTTTCTTAACAAAATAAATGAGAATTCATTCTAATCATAAATTTTAAGACAACACTACAAATGTTCTCAGATGCTCCAAATGCAAAACTTATCTTTCTCTGTGGTGAAACTGGAAATTCATACTTTAGAAGCTTTGATTGTCTTACCTCCTCTATTTTTACCAAATGAAGCCATTTGCATTCCAGTGAGGGGACAAAACTGTAATCTCAAGCTTCCCATACCTTCTTTCCACAGTTACATTTTATTCATTCCCTTTTGTTCACAAGTTTTTATAATTTCACAGAATTACAAGTCACATAGCATGACATCAAGCTTGACCTTACCATTATGCTTGATTATTCAAAATTACACTGATCCCAGAATGTTGACAAACTTCTTTCAATATTTTTCTTGGTTCCTTTATTAAGTGGCAGTGTCATACTTAAAGAATGACCATTTCTGGAGCCACTCATTCAAGTCGTTGAAGACTGACATCACATTAATTTCCCCCGCAATCTTCCTCCTGTTCTCTCTACCCTCAGTACACTCGACATGCCAGAAATCCTAAGAAGTGGCTTAGGGAACACTGGAGACATTTCTCTTTGGTATTCCAGAATGGATGAGGATGGGATCTTTTCGTTGTCAGTTTTGGTCTTGTTGGATCAGGGAGATCTCATGAAAAAGCCCTGGACTGCTGTAATCTTTCAGACTCTGTCTCTCTGGATCCAGGCCTACCTCCAGGCACTGTTTGTTCCTTCTAGACAATATTAATGGGGAAGGCACGTCTGCCTCCAAGATGCCCTTCACTCTTCTGGTACCACTCTCATGTAAGCATATTCAAGCCAATGACTTTTCTATTTCACTTATTAGTATTAGGTAAGGTTTTAAAAGCAGGTTTGTAATTAAAAAAGAAAAACACTGAAAAAAAAAAAAAAAGCAAGAGGTGATGATGAAAGACACGTTCAATATTTCCTCTTATTTCACTGTCTTTTTAGAATGGGCACTACCTGCTCTTTTCATCAGACAAAGGCAGAAATCTGTTTTATAATCCAAGGTAAATGGCAGACACCTGCTCCTATAGTTCCTTTCAAATCTTACTTTTCTCATCTATGGTAAGACGCTATTATAAAGGGCCCTGTTTTATCACAGTCTTGGTTATATTGAAAAAGATAAATAAAGCCACCTCTCTACAAAATGGCACATCCTAACACCTCTCTCCAGGTGGATGGAATACAATGTAATAATGGGCACATTAGCGTGCCTAAGGCACTTGACTGCTAACCAGAAGGCTGGTGGTTCAAACCCACCAGCCACTCCTTGGAAGGAAGATGGGGCAATCTACTTCCATAGTGATACTGCCTCAGAAACCCAAGCAGGGGTCGCTATGGGTCGGATCTGACTCCACGGCACATAACAACAACAACAAATCACTTTTCCTGATAATCAAGATGACAGGTTTTCTGAGTTCAACTTGTTGGCTATCTCAGCTCCTCTGGAAAAGGTAGAGAAAGGAATGCTGCCACATATGCTTTCAAGTAAAGAAGCTGAAGCCTGGTTGAAACTGCTTTACATGAATTCTAAGACACTAGTGTCAGAGATGGCTCTGGCTTGATGGAAAAGTTCTTGGAAAGATGGAGTTGTCTTTATGTTTTGCCACTATCAGCTGCATGGTTTTGAGCAAAACTCTTATGCTCCTTGAAGCTTATTTTATGAAACAATGATAATAATACAGCATGCATAATAATTAAATTAGATAATGCATATAACAATGAAGTTATTAAGTACAGTGGTTAAAGCATGTGGCTGCTAACTGAAAGACAGTGGTTCAATCCCACCAGCCACTCTGTAGGAGAAAGATGAGGCAGTTTGCTTCCATAAAGATATGCAGCTTTGGAAAACTTATGGGGCAGTTCTGTGTCCTCTAGGGTTGCTATGAGTCAGAATTGACTTGATGGTACTGGGGTTTTATTTAGGATGACAAGGAAAGCATTAGTCCATGATAAACTTTCAAACACTTGGTCACTATCATTGTCAAACACCCTACAACTTATGAGCAAAGAACTCAAGGCCATAGACACAAAACAGAAATCTAGGAAGAAATCCATATATAATAAAACCATATTTATTCACTTTTAGGAACAGGGCTTTCTTATAAAAAAATACTACTGTTACTAAATTAATGCTTATGTTTATATCCTATATAAAAAAACAAATCAAATTTGTTGCCATCAAGTAGATTCACGGTCACCTCATGTGTTACAGAGTAGAACTGCTCCATAGGGTTCCCTTGGCTGTAATCATCAAGGAAGGAGAGTTCCAGGCTCTTCTTCCACAGAACCACTGGTGGACTCAAAGTAGCAATCTTTAGGTTAGCAGCCAACTGGAAACTGCTTGTGCCACTGAGGCTACTTACATCCTGTTGCTGTTGTTGTTATGTGCTGTCGAGTTGGACCCGACTCATAGCGACCCCTCCTTGGGTTTCTGAGGCAGTATCACTACAGAAGTAGATTGTCCCATCTTCCTTCCGAGGAGTGGCTGGTGGGTTTGAACCACCAGCCTTTTGGTTAGCAGTCAAGTGCCTTAGGCACTATGCTACCAGAGCTCCCTATATATCCCAAAACCAAACCCACTGCCACTGAGTCGATTCTGAGTCATAGTGACCCCATCGGACAGAGTAGAACTGCACCGTAGGGTTTCCAATACTGTAAATCTTTGTGGAAGCAGACTACCTCATCTTTGTCCCATAGAGCAACTGGTGGGTTCAAACCGCCAACCTTCTGATTAGCATTTCTGGTAAATGTTTTAACCCCTGCACCACTAGAGCTCATTATCTTATATCAAAAAAAAAAAAAAACTCACTTCCATCAAGTTGGATCTGACTCATAGGGACCCCTCCTTGGGTTTCTGACTCCTTGGGTTTCTGAGGCAGTATCACTATGGAAGTAGATTGCCCCATCTTCCTTCCGAGGAGTGGCTGGTGGGTTTGAACCACCAGCCTTCTGGTTAGCAGTCAAATGCCTTGGGTACTGTGCCACCAGAGCTCCCATTATCTTATATACAGATGAGCAATTTTCAAGGAATGAAAATGCGGTAACATACTCTAAACTGCATACAGACTGGAAATAAATTAGCACTTGTTAATAATCCAGGAGGCAATTCATTGTCTTACTGCACCTATAAGTCATAATTATAATTATCCAGTGCTGTCATGCAGGTGTGGGGGGTGCAGACCACACCAAGTGACACTTGTTAGAGGAGGTAACACCAAAATGACTGTCTATAAAATGTTTGTGCAGTGTTTCATCAGAAATTTATTCTGTTTTTAAAAATATTCTTATGGCTAGTTGTAACAAACATTTTTCATAAGCCCAGCCTAGATATATCGATACACCTACAGAGTTAAAACTCTATGCTCTTTTACCTTTCAAATCTAATGTGCTCTGGCCAGAGCTGTCATTATTACCCTACTACAATGACACTTTGGATCACATGCTTTCATCTGCATGTGCTTCAACCACACACTGTTGTTTTCTTGCCTATGGCATTTGACTGCTAATCAGAGGGCTGGCAGTTCAAACCCACCAGCCACTCCTCAGATGGAAGATGGGGCAATCTACTTCTGTAGTGATACCATCTCAGAAACTCAAGAAGGGGTCACTATGAGTTGGATCTGACTCTACAGCAGTGAGAGAATTTTTTCTAATTTTCCGTCATTTTAGCTATATTATTGTGGTAAATATATTTGTGAAATTCTATCAATAACTGGAAATTCAGGTCATAATTAAAGGAAAAGATGAAGAAAAATCATAAATGGCTTTCATTCAATTACTAATAATACAATAAATAATGTTATAATTCAGTGTAGAAAAATGTTATAAAATAATGTTAATATCTAATAAATATTATATTTAAGTAATATACAACCATATCACACATGATTTTATGATTAAATTTGATAATAATTATTACTAAGGATTGTGTATGGTCTGGTACAGAAGGTCCATGCGGGGGGCAGGCTTACCTGGCCCTCAGAGGCAGAGGCCGGGCTGAGAAGCCAAGGGCCAGAGAGGCATATCCAAGGCCACAGCAAAGGGGAGACTGTCCTGACCGAAGAACTGTATCCCGAGTGTGTTCCTGAACTTGAATTGTAGCCTGTTGCTTCCCTAATAAACCCCATAATCTGTGAGTTTTGTGTGGCCATTGGAGCGAATTATCGAACCCAGCAGAGGGGAGGTGGGTGCTGCAAAACGGACGGTTGGTGCAGGGCAGGTAAGAGGGCTGGAGGGAGATAGCATGTCTGGCCTGGCAGGAATAGGCCTTGGGCTGCTGATGGTGATTCTGTCCTCCTCTTGTGGGGCTAGAGGAGGTCAGAACATGTGGCCTCCTTGCCCCATTAGCAGGGGGGAATTGACCCCATGAGTTGCTGCACTGGTGATACCAACCCTAGACACCACTGTGATTATCAGTGGCTAATTTAACTAAAGAAATGGATGGAATCCAAATGACTCTATGATATGACTGAGAAATAAATTTTAGGAATTAATCTATGAAAGCCATTTTAATACTATCACATATCTCTATATCAAAAACATAGCACAACCTCAATAATTCTGAGTTATCTGATCTGAGCTTTTGAGTAATTTGTAATCTCTGTAAGGTGATATTAACCACAGCACAAATTTCTACATTCTAAGTTATAACCAAATGTCATAACCAAATGTGTCACCCAAATACAGTGCTTTTTGTGTAGAGATCAAGGCTAGGAGTTCTATTCTACTGATCCTGAAGTTACGGGTATTTAAAGAACAGTGGGAAATTGAGATGGGAAATACAGAGGAAATAATAAGACTAATTGATGGGGTTGTCATTAAAATCAAATGAAAAAATCCAAAGAATTGATGTGTCTGATTTATGGTGTTGGCAAAGAATACTGAATACACCAAAGACTGCCAGAAGAACGAACAGATCTGTCTTTGAAGAAGTACACCCAAAATGCTTCTTAGAAATGCAGATAGTGAGACTTCACCTCACGTACTTTGGACATTGTCAGAAGGGACTGCACCCTGGAGAGAGAGACATCATGGTTGGTAAAGTCAGTAAAGGAGAGGAGTACCCTCAACAAGATGGGTTCAAACATGGCAGCAATCAGGAAGTGCTTCAGTTTGTTGTACATATGAGTCAAAACTGATACAACACCTAAGAACAACAATGGATGGGGTTGTCATAAAAATCAAATGAATTAAAACTTGAGAAAGGCTTTGTAAGCTATATGGCACTAAACTGAAACTAAAACCAAACCCACTGCCCAATCAAGTTGATTCTGACTCAAAGCCACCCTATCTGACAGGGTAGAACTGCCTCCTAGGTTTTCCAAGGCCGTAAATCTTTACAGAAGCAGACTGCTTAATCTTTCTCCCATGAGTGGCTGGTAGGTTCTCACTGCTGACCTTTCGGTTAGTAGCTGAATGCTTTAACCAATATACCACCAGAGCTCCTCATACAGCACTAGACAAATGTAACATTTTATTATAATTATAAATATTAATAATCTTAGTTCATAATGGAAATTATATAAGTATATAGCTTGAAAGAGAAGTTTTTTCCTTTCCAAATGATACATTCAATTCTTGCTCTATCAACTTATCTCTCCACCATGATTGGCATGTATAGTCTATCTTTGTTTTCTTCTGTTTTTTTTTTCATAGTTTGACATTGTTAGAATAAATGAGAAAATCTTGCAGAGGATAGAGCTGCAAGCAAATGCCGAGATTTTAAAAATAAGTATCTCTGAACAATAAGGTACAAAGGTTTGTGCATACAGGAGACTAAAGATACTCTTTGTTAATATGGCTTAAAGCATTTATGGCAAGGATGGTAGAATAGTCTGAAGATTCAACATTTGAACAATGTATCTGTAGGATGCCATTGTCACAAAAGGCAGATATAAGTCAGAATGATCTCTGCTTCTGAACTTGGCCATCTGAATTGTCTCCTTGAAATAAATAATCTGCATATGTGTGTGCATGCATGTGAGGGCAGAATTCTTTGGGCTATATAATTAGAACCACATAGAGTTATACAAAAATATATCACCATAAATATGTAGCATACATTTGGCAAAGTGCAGTAAAACTTCTCAACGCTATCAACTGCCATTCGTGAATCATTTAAAAAGTAAAACTAGATTAAAAAAAGTAGACATTAATTTTCCCATCATGAGGAGGACTGTTTTCATCCCTCAATAAGTATGAAAAACATTTTTGGAATGCCTACTAAAAGCACAGCACAACTCTTAGTGTGTAAGGGGGGAACGGAGAAAAGTATCAAATGATTACATAGTTGGTGGGACATTCATAAATAGAATGAGAGAGTTCTCTATCTGTCAGCACGAAGTGACTGCATTATATAATTTAAGTGAGAAAGCAACTTGTGTGACATAAACTATAATAAAGTTCCACATATGTTCTACACAGACCACACACACATAGGCAAGTGCATGTGTATTAAAAATGTGAAAAGACCAATTTGTTAATAGTGGTTCTCTCTGGTTAAAAACAGTTACGGTCAAGTCAACACCAACTCATGGCAATGCCGTGCATGTCAGAATAGAACTGTGCTCCAAAGGATTATTAATGGCTAACTTTTCAGAAGCAGATCATAGGCCTTTCCTCTGAAGTGCCTCTGGGTAGACTCAAAACTGCAGCCTTTCAGTTAACAGTTGAGGGTGTTTAAAGTTTGTACCACCCAGGGATTCCACCCTCTCTGTGAAATATAATTGGGAGGGAGAGGATGGAAGAAGGGGTAGATGTTCCTTCTCACTCTTCACACTTCAATATGGCTGTTATTATTTTATAATTATTTTTAAATAAGTAAAAGAAATTAAGTCTTGCTCTTTATACTTGGGAGGAGCGCTGGTATCAGTGATTAAGTGCTCTACTGTTAACCAAAGTTTGATGTTCCATACCCACCCAGCATTTGTTATGCAAGAAAAATTAACTCCATTGTTTAAGCCAATATTAGTCAGATTTTTTTTAACCTGCAGCTGAGTGCATTCCTAGGTCATACAGACTCAAAATTTCACTTAACTCTTGTAGTAAATAAATTATTGTAAACACTATTACTTCATAATAAACATTATTCATTTACACATTGTTATCCCCAGCAGCTCTGGTAGCATAGTGGCTAAGGCACTTGACTGCTAACCAGAAGGCTGGTGGTTCAAACCCATCAGCCACTCCTCGGAAGGAAGATGGGGCAATCTACTTCCGTAGTGATACTGCCTCAGAAACCCAAGGAAGGGTCGCTATGAGTCAGGTCCGACTTGACGGCACATAACAACAACAACAACAACATCCCCATTTTGGGAGCTCTGGTACAGTAGTGCCTAAGACACTTGACTGCTAACCAGAAGGCTGGCAGTTTGAACCCACCAGCCACTCCTCGGAAGGAAGGTTGGGCAATTTACTTCCGTAGTGATACTGCCACCTCAGAAACCCAGGGAGGGGTCACTATGAGTTGGGTCCTACTAGACAGCACTTAACAACAACAATTATTCATTCATTCATTCAAAAATAGCTCTCTACTACGAGACGGCCATGGTGAAAACAGAAGATGAATTATCACATGCCTGCTCCCATCAAGAAACTTGAAATCATGCAAACAGCAACTTCAAATATAGACAAAATCTTACAATTATTGATCTTTTCTAACATTAAAAGAATTGATGGGTTTGTCTTTGATATAATCTGAACTTTTACTCCTTTGGGAAATAAGCATTAATCTTTTTATCCATAGCTACAATGGAAATAATGAACTAGATCCAAAGCTGGCAAACTATGGTCTATGGATCAAATCCAGCTTGCCATCTGCTTGTGTCAATAAAGTTTTATTGAAACACAATCACACTTATTTATTTATGTATTGTCTTTGGATGGTTTAAGCTACAAAAGAAGAGGTGTGTTGTCACAATAGACACCATATTCCCCACAAAGCCTAAAATATTTACTGTATGGCTCAGTATACAAAAACATTGGCCAACCCTGACAGAGTAATAAAAATCAAAGGTGTGCTTTGATTTGGGCCTATTTTCCATTTTGCTGTGTTCTTTTTGAGACTCTATTCCTGAAGGATATTCTAAGAGTGATTCCTTAAGGGATGTGTATTTGTTCTCTCTGATACTACTAGGAACAAAAAGACACAGTAAGTAGTATTGAAAAATACATAGAAAAAATATAAATTGGAAATAGAGTGATTTCACAAACAATGTTTTTAAATCTGAACTTTACTCCTGTGTTCACATTTATATTGGCCAAGGGCTGATGTTATGGCTTTTGTGGTAGAGTGGGAAGAAAGGCCTAGATGAATGATTTGGATAATAATGAGGCATATTTAACCAGTCTTGAAAAATGTTTATAATATTGTAGGTACTGTCCCAATTCCTGAATGCCCCAACTTTAAAAGAATCTGGCAAAAAAGAAAAAAATTGCTTAAGCTAAATTTTTGCAAAACATTTGCATGGATGGAGCTTCGCAGCCTCCTGCCAAAGACGCTCCAATTTAATTCTGCTCGGCAAGTTGGCTGGGCTTCTGTGGCATTTCATTAACAAAAAATAAACCTCACTCTTCTGACTGGGAAAATAGCATATGTAGTATTTTGGGGGATAGCAAAACTTAGTGTGCTTCATATTGTTGTTGTTGTTGTTGTTAAGTGCCGTCGAGTCGTTTCCGACTCATAGCGACCCCATGCACAGCAGAACGAAACACTGCCCGATCCTGCACCAGCCCCACAATCCCTGCTATACTCGAGCCCATCATCGCAGCCACTGTATCAATCCATCTCGTTGAAGGCCTCCCCCTCTTTCGTCGACCCTCCACCCTACCAAGCATGACATCCTTCTCCAGGGAATGGTCCCTTCTTACAACATGACCAAAATAGGTGAGACGAAGTCTGGCCATTCTTGCTTCCAAGGAGCATTCTGGCTGCACTTCCTCCATTGCTTCATATTAGTTTGAAAAATATGGGTATCTAAAATGTGGATAAATAAGGCTTTAAATCCTTTCTTGGCATGGGAACTACTCACCCTGGGAAATCCACATTCCAGCCATGTGACTCGATAAATGTGAGATGAAATATACCTTTAAATGTTTAAGAATGAAAGGGAAGCATAACATAAAATAATGAAGATTGATCTGCAAATGGAGGAAGTAGATTCTTGTGATGCTTTTAAACTAACTGTGATGCTTTGTACAAACTAATAGAAATATATATTATTTTTTATTTCAATTTCTTTTAGGGGTAAAATAAAGGTATTAGTAAAGTATTAACGTTAGAGGAGAAGGCAAAATAAATATATTTGTGTTTTGGTCATTGTTGCTCAAAGTAATTGAAAAGTAAAATTAAGTATATGTGTGTGTGTGTGT